>NC_136261.1:390666373-391038873 GCF_964187855.1 Myxine glutinosa
CTTGTGACACACCCAACCTGTCCACCCAGTTTCGTCCAAACCCATCCACAACTTTTTGAGATATTATGGTCTATATAGTTTTTGGCTCCATCACTCAATGGCGATCAAGAATCACTTAAAAAATTAAATAATCCTCGTATCCGGATCCTTATTCAAATATTCACCAAAATCAAATCGATTCGTCCTTGTGACACACCCAACCTGTCCACCCAGTTTCGTCCAAACCCATCCACAACTTTTTGAGATATTATGGTCTATATAGTTTTTGGCTCCATCACTCAATGGCGATCAAGAATCACTTAAAAAATTAAATAATCTTCGTATCCGGATCCTTATTCAAATCTTCACCAAAATCAAACCGATTTGTCCTTGTGACACACCCAACCGATCCACCCAGTTTCATCCAAACCCATCCACAACTTTTTGAGATATTATGGTCTATATAGTTTTTGGCTCCATCACTCAATGGCGATCAAGAATCACTTAAAAAATTAAATAATCCTCGTATCCGGATCCTTTTTCAAATCTTCACCAAAATCAAATAGATTCGTCCTTATGACACACCCAACCGATCCACCGAGTTTCGTCCAAATCCATCCACAACTTTTTGAGATATTATGGTCTATATAGTTTTTGGCTCCATCACTCAATGGCGATCAAGAATCACTTAAAAAATTAAATAATCCTCGTATCCGGATCCTTTTTAAAATCTTCACCAAAATCAAACCGATTTGTCCTTGTGACACACCCAACCGATCCACCCAGTTTCATCCAAACCCATCCACAACTTTTTGAGATATTATGGTCTATATAGTTTTTGGCTCCATCACTCAATGGCGATCAAGAATCACTTAAAAAATTAAATAATCCTCGTATCCGGATCCTTTTTCAAATCTTCACCAAAATCAAATAGATTCGTCCTTATGACACACCCAACCGATCCACCCAGTTTCGTCCAAATCCATCCACAACTTTTTGAGATATTATGGTCTATATAGTTTTTGGCTCCATCACTCAATGGCGATCAAGAATCACTTAAAAAATTAAATAATCCTCGTATCCGGATCCTTATTCAAATATTCACCAAATTCAAATCGATTCGTCCTTGTGACACACCCAACCTGTCCACCCAGTTTCGTCCAAACCCATCCACAACTTTTTGAGATATTATGGTCTATATAGTTTTTGGCTCCATCACTCAATGGCGATCAAGAATCACTTAAAAAATTAAATAATCCTCGTATCCGGATCCTTATTCAAATCTTCACCAAAATCAAATCGATTCGTCCTTGTGACACACCCAACCTGTCCACCCAGTTTCGTCCAAACCCATCCACAAATTTTTGAGATATTATGGTCTATATAGTTTTTGGCTCCATCACTCAATGGCGATCAAGAATCACTTAAAAAATTAAATAATCCTCGTATCCGGATCCTTATTCAAATCTTCACCAAAATCAAACCGATTTGTCCTTGTGACACACCCAAACGATCCACCCAGTTTCATCCAAACCCATCCACAACTTTTTGAGATATTATGGTCTATATAGTTTTTGGCCCCATCACTCAATGGCGATCAAGAATCACTTAAAAAATTAAATAATCCTCGTACCCGGATCCTTTTTCAAATCTTCACCAAAATCAAATCGATTCGTCCTTATGACACACCCAACCGATCCACCCAGTTTCGTCCAAATCCATCCACAACTTTTTGAGATATTATGGTCTATATAGTTTTTGGCTCCATCACTCAATGGCGATCAAGAATCACTTAAAAAATTAAATAATCCTCGTATCCGGATCCTTATTCAAATATTCACCAAAATCAAATCGATTCGTCCTTGTGACACACCCAACCGATCCACCCAGTTTCGTCCAAACCCATCCACAACTTTTTGAGAAATTATGGTCTATATAGTTTTTGGCTCCATCACTCAATGGCCATCAAGAATCACTAAAGAAATTAAATAATCCTCGTATCCGGATCCTTATTCAAATCTTCACCAAAATCAAATCGATTCGTCCTTGTGACACACCCAACCGATCCACCCAGTTTCGTCCAAACCCATCCACAACTTTTTGAGATATTATGGTCCATATAGTTTTTGGCTCCATCACTCAATGGCGATCAAGAATCACTTAAAAAATTAAATAATCCTCATATCCGGATCCTTATTCAAATCTTCACCAAAATCAAATCGATTCGTCCTTGTGACACACCCAACCGATCCACCCAGTTTCGTCCAAACCCATCCACAACTTTTTGAGATATTATGGTCTATATAGTTTTTGGCTCCATCACTCAATGGCGATCAAGAATCACTTAAAAAATTAAATAATCCTCGTATCCGGATCCTTATTCAAATCTTCACCAAAATCAAATCGATTCGTCCTTGTGACACACCCAACCTGTCCACCCAGTTTCGTCCAAACCCATCCACAACTTTTTGAGATATTATGGTCTATATAGTTTTTGGCTCCATCACTCAATGACGATCAAGAATCACTTAAAAAATTAAATAATCCTCGTATCCGGATCCTTATTCAAATATTCACCAAAATCAAATCGATTCGTCCTTGTGACACACCCAACCTGTCCACCCAGTTTCGTCCAAACCCATCCACAACTTTTTGAGATATTATGGTCTATATAGTTTTTGGCTCCATCACTCAATGGCGATCAAGAATCACTTAAAAAATTAAATAATCCTCGTATCCGGATCCTTATTCAAATATTCACCAAAATCAAATCGATTCGTCCTTGTGACACACCCAACCTGTCCACCCAGTTTCGTCCAAACCCATCCACAACTTTTTGAGATATTATGGTCTATATAGTTTTTGGCTCCATCACTCAATGGCGATCAAGAATCACTTAAAAAATTAAATAATCTTCGTATCCGGATCCTTATTCAAATCTTCACCAAAATCAAACCGATTTGTCCTTGTGACACACCCAACCGATCCACCCAGTTTCATCCAAACCCATCCACAACTTTTTGAGATATTATGGTCTATATAGTTTTTGGCTCCATCACTCAATGGCGATCAAGATCACTTAAAAAATTAAATAATCCTCGTATCCGGATCCTTTTTCAAATCTTCACCAAAATCAAATAGATTCGTCCTTCTGACACACCCAACCGATCCACCCAGTTTCGTCCAAATCCATCCACAACTTTTTGAGATATTATGGTCTATATAGTTTTTGGCTCCATCACTCAATGGCGATCAAGAATCACTTAAAAAATTAAATAATCCTCGTATCCGGATCCTTATTCAAATATTCACCAAATTCAAATCGATTCGTCCTTGTGACACACCCAACCTGTCCACCCAGTTTCGTCCAAACCCATCCACAACTTTTTGAGATATTATGGTCTATATAGTTTTTGGCTCCATCACTCAATGGCGATCAAGAATCACTTAAAAAATTAAATAATCCTCGTATCCGGATCCTGATTGAAATCTTCACCAAAATCCAATTGATTCGTCCTTGTGACACACCCAACCTGTCCACCCAGTTTCGTCCAAACCCATCCACAACTTTTTGAGATATTATGGTCTATATAGTTTTTGGCTCCATCACTCAATGGCGATCAAGAATCACTTAAAAAATTAAATAATCCTCGTATCCGGATCCTTATTCAAATCTTCACCAAAATCAAATCGATTTGTCCTTGTGACACACCCAACCTGTCCACCCAGTTTCGTCCAAACCCATCCACAACTTTTTGAGATATTATGGTCTATATAGTTTTTGGCTCCATCCCTCAATGGCGATCAAGAATCACTTAAAAAATTAAATAATCCTCGTATCCGGATCCTTATTCAAATATTCACCAAAATCAAATCGATTCGTCCTTGTGACACACCCAACTTGTCCACCCAGTTTCGTCCAAACCCATCCACAACTTTTTGAGATATTATGGTCTATATAGTTTTTGGCTCCATCACTCAATGGCGATCAAGAATCACTTAAAAAATTAAATAATCCTCGTACCCGGATCCTTATTCAAATATTCACCAAAATCAAATCGATTCGTCCTTGTGACACACCCAACCGATCCACCCAGTTTCGTCCAAACCCATCCACAACTTTTTGAGATATTATGGTCTATATAGTTTTTGGCTCCATCACTCAATGGCGATCAAGAATCACTTAAAAAATTAAATAATCCTCGTATCCGGATCCTTATTCAAATCTTCACCAAAATCAAATCGATTCGTCCTTGTGACACACCCAACCTGTCCACCCAGTTTCGTCCAAACCCATCCACAACTTTTTGAGATATTATGGTCTATATAGTTTTTGGCTCCATCACTCAATGACGATCAAGAATCACTTAAAAAATTAAATAATCCTCGTATCCGGATCCTTATTCAAATATTCACCAAAATCAAATCGATTCGTCCTTGTGACACACCCAACCTGTCCACCCAGTTTCGTGCAAACCCATCCACAACGTTTTGAGATATTATGGTCTATATAGTTTTTGGCTCCATCACTCAATGGCGATCAAGAATCACTTAAAAAATTAAATAATCCTCGTATCCGGATCCTTATTCAAATATTCACCAAAATCAAATCGATTCGTCCTTGTGACACACCCAACCTGTCCACCCAGTTTCGTCCAAACCCATCCACAACTTTTTGAGATATTATGGTCTATATAGTTTTTGGCTCCATCACTCAATGGCGATCAAGAATCACTTAAAAAATTAAATAATCCTCGTATCCGGATCCTTATTCAAATCTTCACCAAAATCAAATCGATTCGTCCTTGTGACACACCCAACCTGTCCACCCAGTTTCGTCCAAACCCATCCACAACTTTTTGAGATATTATGGTCTATATAGTTTTTGGCTCCATCACTCAATGACGATCAAGAATCACTTAAAAAATTAAATAATCCTCGTATCCGGATCCTTATTCAAATATTCACCAAAATCAAATCGATTCGTCCTTGTGACACACCCAACCGATCCACCCAGTTTCGTCCAAACCCATCCACAACTTTTTGAGAAATTATGGTCTATATAGTTTTTGGCTCCATCACTCAATGGCCATCAAGAATCACTAAAGAAATTAAATAATCCTCGTATCCGGATCCTTATTCAAATCTTCACCAAAATCAAATCGATTCGTCCTTGTGACACACCCAACCGATCCACCCAGTTTCGTCCAAACCCATCCACAACTTTTTGAGATATTATGGTCCATATAGTTTTTGGCTCCATCACTCAATGGCGATCAAGAATCACTTAAAAAATTAAATAATCCTCATATCCGGATCCTTATTCAAATCTTCACCAAAATCAAATCGATTCGTCCTTGTGACACACCCAACCGATCCACCCAGTTTCGTCCAAACCCATCCACAACTTTTTGAGATATTATGGTCTATATAGTTTTTGGCTCCATCACTCAATGGCGATCAAGAATCACTTAAAAAATTAAATAATCCTCGTATCCGGATCCTTATTCAAATCTTCACCAAAATCAAATCGATTCGTCCTTGTGACACACCCAACCTGTCCACCCAGTTTCGTCCAAACCCATCCACAACTTTTTGAGATATTATGGTCTATATAGTTTTTGGCTCCATCACTCAATGACGATCAAGAATCACTTAAAAAATTAAATAATCCTCGTATCCGGATCCTTATTCAAATATTCACCAAAATCAAATCGATTCGTCCTTGTGACACACCCAACCTGTCCACCCAGTTTCGTCCAAACCCATCCACAACTTTTTGAGATATTATGGTCTATATAGTTTTTGGCTCCATCACTCAATGGCGATCAAGAATCACTTAAAAAATTAAATAATCCTCGTATCCGGATCCTTATTCAAATATTCACCAAAATCAAATCGATTCGTCCTTGTGACACACCCAACCTGTCCACCCAGTTTCGTCCAAACCCATCCACAACTTTTTGAGATATTATGGTCTATATAGTTTTTGGCTCCATCACTCAATGGCGATCAAGAATCACTTAAAAAATTAAATAATCTTCGTATCCGGATCCTTATTCAAATCTTCACCAAAATCAAACCGATTTGTCCTTGTGACACACCCAACCGATCCACCCAGTTTCATCCAAACCCATCCACAACTTTTTGAGATATTATGGTCTATATAGTTTTTGGCTCCATCACTCAATGGCGATCAAGATCACTTAAAAAATTAAATAATCCTCGTATCCGGATCCTTTTTCAAATCTTCACCAAAATCAAATAGATTCGTCCTTCTGACACACCCAACCGATCCACCCAGTTTCGTCCAAATCCATCCACAACTTTTTGAGATATTATGGTCTATATAGTTTTTGGCTCCATCACTCAATGGCGATCAAGAATCACTTAAAAAATTAAATAATCCTCGTATCCGGATCCTTATTCAAATATTCACCAAATTCAAATCGATTCGTCCTTGTGACACACCCAACCTGTCCACTCAGTTTCGTCCAAACCCATCCACAACTTTTTGAGATATTATGGTCTATATAGTTTTTGGCTCCATCACTCAATGGCGATCAAGAATCACTTAAAAAATTAAATAATCCTCGTATCCGGATCCTGATTGAAATCTTCACCAAAATCCAATTGATTCGTCCTTGTGACACACCCAACCTGTCCACCCAGTTTCGTCCAAACCCATCCACAACTTTTTGAGATATTATGGTCTATATAGTTTTTGGCTCCATCACTCAATGGCGATCAAGAATCACTTAAAAAATTAAATAATCCTCGTATCCGGATCCTTATTCAAATCTTCACCAAAATCAAATCGATTTGTCCTTGTGACACACCCAACCTGTCCACCCAGTTTCGTCCAAACCCATCCACAACTTTTTGAGATATTATGGTCTATATAGTTTTTGGCTCCATCCCTCAATGGCGATCAAGAATCACTTAAAAAATTAAATAATCCTCGTATCCGGATCCTTATTCAAATATTCACCAAAATCAAATCGATTCGTCCTTGTGACACACCCAACTTGTCCACCCAGTTTCGTCCAAACCCATCCACAACTTTTTGAGATATTATGGTCTATATAGTTTTTGGCTCCATCACTCAATGGCGATCAAGAATCACTTAAAAAATTAAATAATCCTCGTACCCGGATCCTTATTCAAATATTCACCAAAATCAAATCGATTCGTCCTTGTGACACACCCAACCGATCCACCCAGTTTCGTCCAAACCCATCCACAACTTTTTGAGATATTATGGTCTATATAGTTTTTGGCTCCATCACTCAATGGCGATCAAGAATCACTTAAAAAATTAAATAATCCTCGTATCCGGATCCTTATTCAAATCTTCACCAAAATCAAATCGATTCGTCCTTGTGACACACCCAACCTGTCCACCCAGTTTCGTCCAAACCCATCCACAACTTTTTGAGATATTATGGTCTATATAGTTTTTGGCTCCATCACTCAATGACGATCAAGAATCACTTAAAAAATTAAATAATCCTCGTATCCGGATCCTTATTCAAATATTCACCAAAATCAAATCGATTCGTCCTTGTGACACACCCAACCTGTCCACCCAGTTTCGTGCAAACCCATCCACAACGTTTTGAGATATTATGGTCTATATAGTTTTTGGCTCCATCACTCAATGGCGATCAAGAATCACTTAAAAAATTAAATAATCCTCGTATCCGGATCCTTATTCAAATATTCACCAAAATCAAATCGATTCGTCCTTGTGACACACCCAACCTGTCCACCCAGTTTCGTCCAAACCCATCCACAACTTTTTGAGATATTATGGTCTATATAGTTTTTGGCTCCATCACTCAATGGCGATCAAGAATCACTTAAAAAATTAAATAATCTTCGTATCCGGATCCTTATTCAAATCTTCACCAAAATCAAACCGATTTGTCCTTGTGACACACCCAACCGATCCACCCAGTTTCATCCAAACCCATCCACAACTTTTTGAGATATTATGGTCTATATAGTTTTTGGCTCCATCACTCAATGGCGATCAAGAATCACTTAAAAAATTAAATAATCCTCGTATCCGGATCCTTTTTCAAATCTTCACCAAAATCAAATAGATTCGTCCTTATGACAAACCCAACCGATCCACCCAGTTTCGTCCAAATCCATCCACAACTTTTTGAGATATTATGGTCTATATAGTTTTTGGCTCCATCACTCAATGGCGATCAAGAATCACTTAAAAAATTAAATAATCCTCGTATCCGGATCCTTATTCAAATATTCACCAAATTCAAATCGATTCGTCCTTGTGACACACCCAACCTGTCCACCCAGTTTCGTCCAAACCCATCCACAACTTTTTGAGATATTATGGTCTATATAGTTTTTGGCTCCATCACTCAATGGCGATCAAGAATCACTTAAAAAATTAAATAATCCTCGTATCCGGATCCTGATTGAAATCTTCACCAAAATCCAATTGATTCGTCCTTGTGACACACCCAACCTGTCCACCCAGTTTCGTCCAAACCCATCCACAACTTTTTGAGATATTATGGTCTATATAGTTTTTGGCTCCATCACTCAATGGCGATCAAGAATCACTTAAAAAATTAAATAATCCTCGTATCCGGATCCTTATTCAAATCTTCACCAAAATCAAATCGATTTGTCCTTGTGACACACCCAACCTGTCCACCCAGTTTCGTCCAAACCCATCCACAACTTTTTGAGATATTATGGTCTATATAGTTTTTGGCTCCATCCCTCAATGGCGATCAAGAATCACTTAAAAAATTAAATAATCCTCGTATCCGGATCCTTATTCAAATATTCACCAAAATCAAATCGATTCGTCCTTGTGACACACCCAACTTGTCCACCCAGTTTCGTCCAAACCCATCCACAACTTTTTGAGATATTATGGTCTATATAGTTTTTGGCTCCATCACTCAATGGCGATCAAGAATCACTTAAAAAATTAAATAATCCTCGTACCCGGATCCTTATTCAAATATTCACCAAAATCAAATCGATTCGTCCTTGTGACACACCCAACCTGTCCACCCAGTTTCGTCCAAATCCATCCACAACTTTTTGAGATATTATGGTCTATATAGTTTTTGGCCCCATCACTCAATGGCGATCAAGAATCACTTAAAAAATTAAATAATCCTCGTACCCGGATCCTTTTTCAAATCTTCACCAAAATCAAATCGATTCGTCCTTATGACACACCCAACCGATCCACCCAGTTTCGTCCAAATCCATCCACAACTTTTTGAGATATTATGGTCTATATAGTTTTTGGCTCCGTCACTCAATGGCGATCAAGAATCACTTAAAAAATTAAATAATCCTCGTATCCGGATCCTTATTCAAATATTCACCAAAATCAAATCGATTCGTCCTTGTGACACACCCAACCGATCCACCCAGTTTCGTCCAAACCCATCCACAACTTTTTGAGAAATTATGGTCTATATAGTTTTTGGCTCCATCACTCAAGGGCGATCAAGAATCACTAAAGAAATTAAATAATCCTCGTATCCGGATCCTTATTCAAATCTTCACCAAAATCAAATCGATTCGTCCTTGTGACACACCCAACCGATCCACCCAGTTTCGTCCAAACCCATCCACAACTTTTTGAGATATTATGGTCTATATAGTTTTTGGCTCCATCACTCAATGCCGATCAAGAATCACTTAAAAAATTAAATAATCCTCATATCTGGATCCTTATTCAAATCTTCACCAAAAGCAAATCGATTCGTCCTTGTGACACACCCAACCGATCCACCCAGTTTCGTCCAAACCCATCCACAACTTTTTGAGATATTATGGTCTATATAGTTTTTGGCTCCATCACTCAATGGCGATCAAGAATCACTTAAAAAATTAAATAATCCTCGTATCCGGATCCTTATTCAAATCTTCACCAAAATCAAATCGATTCGTCCTTGTGACACACCCAACCTGTCCACCCAGTTTCGCCCAAACCCATCCACAACTTTTTGAGATATTATGGTCTATATAGTTTTTGGCTCCATCACTCAATGGCGATCAAGAATCACTTAAAAAATTAAATAATCCTCGTATCCGGATCCTTATTCAAATATTCACCAAAAATCAAATCGATTCGTCCTTGTGACACACCCAACCTGTCCACCCAGTTTCGTCCAAACCCATCCACAACTTTTTGAGATATTATGGTCTATATAGTTTTTGGCTCCATCACTCAATGGCGATCAAGAATCACTTAAAAAATTAAATAATCTTCGTATCCGGATCCTTATTCAAATATTCACCAAAATCAAATCGATTCGTCCTTGTGACACACCCAACTTGTCCACCCAGTTTCGTCCAAACCCATCCACAACTTTTTGAGATATTATGGTCTATATAGTTTTTGGCTCCATCACTCAATGGCGATCAAGAATCACTTAAAAAATTAAATAATCCTCGTACCCGGATCCTTATTCAAATATTCACCAAAATCAAATCGATTCGTCCTTGTGACACACCCAACCTGTCCACCCAGTTTCGTCCAAATCCATCCACAACTTTTTGAGATATTATGGTCTATATAGTTTTTGGCCCCATCACTCAATGGCGATCAAGAATCACTTAAAAAATTAAATAATCCTCGTACCCGGATCCTTTTTCAAATCTTCACCAAAATCAAATCGATTCGTCCTTATGACACACCCAACCGATCCACCCAGTTTCGTCCAAATCCATCCACAACTTTTTGAGATATTATGGTCTATATAGTTTTTGGCTCCGTCACTCAATGGCGATCAAGAATCACTTAAAAAATTAAATAATCCTCGTATCCGGATCCTTATTCAAATATTCACCAAAATCAAATCGATTCGTCCTTGTGACACACCCAACCGATCCACCCAGTTTCGTCCAAACCCATCCACAACTTTTTGAGAAATTATGGTCTATATAGTTTTTGGCTCCATCACTCAAGGGCGATCAAGAATCACTAAAGAAATTAAATAATCCTCGTATCCGGATCCTTATTCAAATCTTCACCAAAATCAAATCGATTCGTCCTTGTGACACACCCAACCGATCCACCCAGTTTCGTCCAAATCCATCCACAACTTTTTGAGATATTATGGTCAATATAGTTTTTGGCTCCATCACTCAATGGCGATCAAGAATCACTTAAAAAATTAAATAATCCTCGTATCCGGATCCTTATTCAAATATTCACCAAATTCAAATCGATTCGTCCTTGTGACACACCCAACCTGTCCACCCAGTTTCGTCCAAACCCATCCACAACTTTTTGAGATATTATGGTCTATATAGTTTTTGGCTCCATCACTCAATGGCGATCAAGAATCACTTAAAAAATTAAATAATCCTCGTATCCGGATCCTGATTGAAATCTTCACCAAAATCCAATTGATTCGTCCTTGTGACACACCCAACCTGTCCACCCAGTTTCGTCCAAACCCATCCACAACTTTTTGAGATATTATGGTCTATATAGTTTTTGGCTCCATCACTCAATGGCGATCAAGAATCACTTAAAAAATTAAATAATCCTCGTATCCAGATCCTTATTCAAATCTTCACCAAAATCAAATCGATTTGTCCTTGTGACACACCCAACCTGTCCACCCAGTTTCGTCCAAACCCATCCACAACTTTTTGAGATATTATGGTCAATATAGTTTTTGGCTCCATCCCTCAATGGCGATCAAGAATCACTTAAAAAATTAAATAATCCTCGTATCCGGATCCTTATTCAAATATTCACCAAAATCAAATCGATTCGTCCTTGTGACACACCCAACTTGTCCACCCAGTTTCGTCCAAACCCATCCACAACTTTTTGAGATATTATGGTCTATATAGTTTTTGGCTCCATCACTCAATGGCGATCAAGAATCACTTAAAAAATTAAATAATCCTCGTACCCGGATCCTTATTCAAATATTCACCAAAATCAAATCGATTCGTCCTTGTGACACACCCAACCGATCCACCCAGTTTCGTCCAAACCCATCCACAACTTTTTGAGATATTATGGTCTATATAGTTTTTGGCTCCATCACTCAATGGCGATCAAGAATCACTTAAAAAATTAAATAATCCTCGTATCCGGATCCTTATTCAAATCTTCACCAAAATCAAATCGATTCGTCCTTGTGACACACCCAACCTGTCCACCCAGTTTCGTCCAAACCCATCCACAACTTTTTGAGATATTATGGTCTATATAGTTTTTGGCTCCATCACTCAATGACGATCAAGAATCACTTAAAAAATTAAATAATCCTCGTATCCGGATCCTTATTCAAATATTCACCAAAATCAAATCGATTCGTCCTTGTGACACACCCAACCTGTCCACCCAGTTTCGTCCAAACCCATCCACAACGTTTTGAGATATTATGGTCTATATAGTTTTTGGCTCCATCACTCAATGGCGATCAAGAATCACTTAAAAAATTAAATAATCCTCGTATCCGGATCCTTATTCAAATATTCACCAAAATCAAATCGATTCGTCCTTGTGACACACCCAACCTGTCCACCCAGTTTCGTCCAAACCCATCCACAACTTTTTGAGATATTATGGTCTATATAGTTTTTGGCTCCATCACTCAATGGCGATCAAGAATCACTTAAAAAATTAAATAATCTTCGTATCCGGATCCTTATTCAAATCTTCACCAAAATCAAACCGATTTGTCCTTGTGACACACCCAACCGATCCACCCAGTTTCATCCAAACCCATCCACAACTTTTTGAGATATTATGGTCTATATAGTTTTTGGCTCCATCACTCAATGGCGATCAAGAATCACTTAAAAAATTAAATAATCCTCGTATCCGGATCCTTTTTCAAATCTTCACCAAAATCAAATAGATTCGTCCTTATGACAAACCCAACCGATCCACCCAGTTTCGTCCAAATCCATCCACAACTTTTTGAGATATTATGGTCTATATAGTTTTTGGCTCCATCACTCAATGGCGATCAAGAATCACTTAAAAAATTAAATAATCCTCGTATCCGGATCCTTATTCAAATATTCACCAAATTCAAATCGATTCGTCCTTGTGACACACCCAACCTGTCCACCCAGTTTCGTCCAAACCCATCCACAACTTTTTGAGATATTATGGTCTATATAGTTTTTGGCTCCATCACTCAATGGCGATCAAGAATCACTTAAAAAATTAAATAATCCTCGTATCCGGATCCTGATTGAAATCTTCACCAAAATCCAATTGATTCGTCCTTGTGACACACCCAACCTGTCCACCAAGTTTCGTCCAAACCCATCCACAACTTTTTGAGATATTATGGTCTATATAGTTTTTGGCTCCATCACTCAATGGCGATCAAGAATCACTTAAAAAATTAAATAATCCTCGTATCCGGATCCTTATTCAAATCTTCACCAAAATCAAATCGATTTGTCCTTGTGACACACCCAACCTGTCCACCCAGTTTCGTCCAAACCCATCCACAACTTTTTGAGATATTATGGTCTATATAGTTTTTGGCTCCATCCCTCAATGGCGATCAAGAATCACTTAAAAAATTAAATAATCCTCGTATCCGGATCCTTATTCAAATATTCACCAAAATCAAATCGATTCGTCCTTGTGACACACCCAACTTGTCCACCCAGTTTCGTCCAAACCCATCCACAACTTTTTGAGATATTATGGTCTATATAGTTTTTGGCTCCATCACTCAATGGCGATCAAGAATCACTTAAAAAATTAAATAATCCTCGTACCCGGATCCTTATTCAAATATTCACCAAAATCAAATCGATTCGTCCTTGTGACACACCCAACCTGTCCACCCAGTTTCGTCCAAATCCATCCACAACTTTTTGAGATATTATGGTCTATATAGTTTTTGGCCCCATCACTCAATGGCGATCAAGAATCACTTAAAAAATTAAATAATCCTCGTACCCGGATCCTTTTTCAAATCTTCACCAAAATCAAATCGATTCGTCCTTATGACACACCCAACCGATCCACCCAGTTTCGTCCAAATCCATCCACAACTTTTTGAGATATTATGGTCTATATAGTTTTTGGCTCCGTCACTCAATGGCGATCAAGAATCACTTAAAAAATTTAATAATCCTCGTATCCGGATCCTTATTCAAATATTCACCAAAATCAAATCGATTCGTCCTTGTGACACACCCAACCGATCCACCCAGTTTCGTCCAAACCCATCCACAACTTTTTGAGAAATTATGGTCTAAATAGTTTTTGGCTCCATCACTCAAGGGCGATCAAGAATCACTAAAGAAATTAAATAATCCTCGTATCCGGATCCTTATTCAAATCTTCACCAAAATCAAATCGATTCGTCCTTGTGACACACCCAACCGATCCACCCAGTTTTGTCCAAACCCATCCACAACTTTTTGAGATATTATGGTCTATATAGTTTTTGGCTCCATCACTCAATGCCGATCAAGAATCACTTAAAAAATTAAATAATCCTCATATCTGGATCCTTATTCAAATCTTCACCAAAAGCAAATCGATTCGTCCTTGTGACACACCCAACCGATCCACCCAGTTTCGTCCAAACCCATCCACAACTTTTTGAGATATTATGGTCTATATAGTTTTTGGCTCCATCACTCAATGGCGATCAAGAATCACTTAAAAAATTAAATAATCCTCGTATCCGGATCCTTATTCAAATCTTCACCAAAATCAAATCGATTCGTCCTTGTGACACACCCAACCTGTCCACCCAGTTTCGCCCAAACCCATCCACAACTTTTTGAGATATTATGGTCTATATAGTTTTTGGCTCCATCACTCAATGGCGATCAAGAATCACTTAAAAAATTAAATAATCCTCGTATCCGGATCCTTATTCAAATATTCACCAAAATCAAATCGATTCGTCCTTGTGACACACCCAACCTGTCCACCCAGTTTCGTCCAAACCCATCCACAACTTTTTGAGATATTATGGTCTATATAGTTTTTGGCTCCATCACTCAATGGCGATCAAGAATCACTTAAAAAATTAAATAATCTTCGTATCCGGATCCTTATTCAAATATTCACCAAAATCAAATCGATTCGTCCTTGTGACACACCCAACTTGTCCACCCAGTTTCGTCCAAACCCATCCACAACTTTTTGAGATATTATGGTCTATATAGTTTTTGGCTCCATCACTCAATGGCGATCAAGAATCACTTAAAAAATTAAATAATCCTCGTACCCGGATCCTTATTCAAATATTCACCAAAATCAAATCGATTCGTCCTTGTGACACACCCAACCTGTCCACCCAGTTTCGTCCAAATCCATCCACAACTTTTTGAGATATTATGGTCTATATAGTTTTTGGCCCCATCACTCAATGGCGATCAAGAATCACTTAAAAAATTAAATAATCCTCGTACCCGGATCCTTTTTCAAATCTTCACCAAAATCAAATCGATTCGTCCTTATGACACACCCAACCGATCCACCCAGTTTCGTCCAAATCCATCCACAACTTTTTGAGATATTATGGTCTATATAGTTTTTGGCTCCGTCACTCAATGGCGATCAAGAATCACTTAAAAAATTAAATAATCCTCGTATCCGGATCCTTATTCAAATATTCACCAAAATCAAATCGATTCGTCCTTGTGACACACCCAACCGATCCACCCAGTTTCGTCCAAACCCATCCACAACTTTTTGAGAAATTATGGTCTATATAGTTTTTGGCTCCATCACTCAAGGGCGATCAAGAATCACTAAAGAAATTAAATAATCCTCGTATCCGGATCCTTATTCAAATCTTCACCAAAATCAAATCGATTCGTCCTTGTGACACACCCAACCGATCCACCCAGTTTCGTCCAAACCCATCCACAACTTTTTGAGATATTATGGTCTATATAGTTTTTGGCTCCATCACTCAATGCCGATCAAGAATCACTTAAAAAATTAAATAATCCTCATATCTGGATCCTTATTCAAATCTTCACCAAAAGCAAATCGATTCGTCCTTGTGACACACCCAACCGATCCACCCAGTTTCGTCCAAACCCATCCACAACTTTTTGAGATATTATGGTCTATATAGTTTTTGGCTCCATCACTCAATGGCGATCAAGAATCACTTAAAAAATTAAATAATCCTCGTATCCGGATCCTTATTCAAATCTTCACCAAAATCAAATCGATTCGTCCTTGTGACACACCCAACCTGTCCACCCAGTTTCGCCCAAACCCATCCACAACTTTTTGAGATATTATGGTCTATATAGTTTTTGGCTCCATCACTCAATGACGATCAAGAATCACTTAAAAAATTAAATAATCCTCGTATCCGGATCCTTATTCAAATATTCACCAAAATCAAATCGATTCGTCCTTGTGACACACCCAACCTGTCCACCCAGTTTCGTCCAAACCCATCCACAACTTTTTGAGATATTATGGTCTATATAGTTTTTGGCTCCATCACTCAATGGCGATCAAGAATCACTTAAAAAATTAAATAATCCTCGTATCCGGATCCTTATTCAAATCTTCACCAAAATCAAGTCGATTCGTCCTTGTGACACACCCAACCTGTCCACCCAGTTTCGTCCAAACCCATCCACAACTTTTTGACATATTATGGTCTATATAGTTTTTGGCTCCATCACTCAATGGCGATCAAGAATCACTTAAAAAATTAAATAATCCTCGTATCCGGATCCTTATTCAAATATTCACCAAAATCAAATCGATTCGTCCTTGTGACACACCCAACCTGTCCACCCAGTTTCGTCCAAACCCATCCACAACTTTTTGAGATATTATGGTCTATATAGTTTTTGGCTCCATCACTCAATGGCGATCAAGAATCACTGAAAAAATTAAATAATCTTCGTATCCGGATCCTTATTCAAATCTTCACCAAAATCAAACCGATTTGTCCTTGTGACACACCCAACCGATCCACCCAGTTTTATCCAAACCCATCCACAACTTTTTGAGATATTATGGTCTATATAGGTTTTGGCTCCATCACTCAATGGCGATCAAGAATCACTTAAAAAATTAAATAATCCTCGTATCCGGATCCTTTTTCAAATCTTCACCAAAATCAAATAGATTCGTCCTTATGACACACCCAACCGATCCACCCAGTTTCGTCCAAATCCATCCACAACTTTTTGAGATATTATGGTCTATATAGTTTTTGGCTCCATCACTCAATGGCGATCAAGAATCACTTAAAAAATTAAATAATCCTCGTATCCGGATCCTTATTCAAATATTCACCAAATTCAAATCGATTCGTCCTTGTGACACACCCAACCTGTCCACCCAGTTTCGTCCAAACCCATCCACAACTTTTTGAGATATTATGGTCTATATAGTTTTTGGCTCCATCACTCAATGGCGATCAAGAATCACGTAAAAAATTAAATAATCCTCGTATCCGGATCCTTATTCAAATCTTCACCAAAATCAAATCGATTCGTCCTTGTGACACACCCAACCTGTCCACCCAGTTTCGTCCAAACCCATCCACAACTTTTTGAGATATTATGGTCTATATAGTTTTTGGCTCCATCACTCAATGGCGATCAAGAATCACTTAAAAAATTAAATAATCCTCGTATCCGGATCCTTATTCAAATCTTCACCAAAATCAAATCGATTTGTCCTTGTGACACACCCAACCTGTCCACCCAGTTTCGTCCAAACCCATCCACAACTTTTTGAGATATTATGGTCTATATAGTTTTTGGCTCCATCACTCAATGGCGATCAAGAATCACTTAAAAAATTAAATAATCCTCGTATCCGGATCCTTATTCAAATATTCACCAAAATCAAATCGATTCGTCCTTGTGACACACCCAACCGATCCACCCAGTTTCATCCAAACCCATCCACAACTTTTTGAGATATTATGGTCTATATAGTTTTTGGCTCCATCACTCAATGGCGATCAAGAATCACTTAAAAAATTAAATAATCCTCGTATCCGGATCCTTATTCAAATCTTCACAAAAATCAAATCGATTCGTCCTTGTGACACACCCAACCTGTCCACCCAGTTTCGTCCAAACCCATCCACAACTTTTTGAGATATTATGGTCTATATAGTTTTTGGCTCCATCACTCAATGGCGATCAAGAATCACTTAAAAAATTAAATAATCCTCGTATCCGGATCCTTATTCAAATCTTCACCAAAATCAAATCGATTCGTCCTTGTGACACACCCAACCTGTCCACCCAGTTTCGTCAAAACCCATCCACAACTTTTTGAGATATTATGGTCTATATAGTTTTTGGCTCCGTCACTCAATGGCGATCAAGAATCACTTAAAAAATTAAATAATCCTCGTATCCGGATCCTTATTCAAATATTCACCAAAATCAAATCGATTCGTCCTTGTGACACACCCAACCGATCCACCCAGTTTCGTCCAAACCCATCCACAACTTTTTGAGAAATTATGGTCTATATAGTTTTTGGCTCCATCACTCAAGGGCGATCAAGAATCACTAAAGAAATTAAATAATCCTCGTATCCGGATCCTTATTCAAATCTTCACCAAAATCAAATCGATTCGTCCTTGTGACACACCCAACCGATCCACCCAGTTTCGTCCAAACCCATCCACAACTTTTTGAGATATTATGGTCTATATAGTTTTTGGCTCCATCACTCAATGCCGATCAAGAATCACTTAAAAAATTAAATAATCCTCATATCTGGATCCTTATTCAAATCTTCACCAAAAGCAAATCGATTCGTCCTTGTGACACACCCAACCGATCCACCCAGTTTCGTCCAAACCCATCCACAACTTTTTGAGATATTATGGTCTATATAGTTTTTGGCTCCATCACTCAATGGCGATCAAGAATCACTTAAAAAATTAAATAATCCTCGTATCCGGATCCTTATTCAAATCTTCACCAAAATCAAATCGATTCGTCCTTGTGACACACCCAACCTGTCCACCCAGTTTCGCCCAAACCCATCCACAACTTTTTGAGATATTATGGTCTATATAGTTTTTGGCTCCATCACTCAATGGCGATCAAGAATCACTTAAAAAATTAAATAATCCTCGTATCCGGATCCTTATTCAAATATTCACCAAAATCAAATCGATTCGTCCTTGTGACACACCCAACCTGTCCACCCAGTTTCGTCCAAACCCATCCACAACTTTTTGAGATATTATGGTCTATATAGTTTTTGGCTCCATCACTCAATGGCGATCAAGAATCACTTAAAAAATTAAATAATCTTCGTATCCGGATCCTTATTCAAATATTCACCAAAATCAAATCGATTCGTCCTTGTGACACACCCAACTTGTCCACCCAGTTTCGTCCAAACCCATCCACAACTTTTTGAGATATTATGGTCTATATAGTTTTTGGCTCCATCACTCAATGGCGATCAAGAATCACTTAAAAAATTAAATAATCCTCGTACCCGGATCCTTATTCAAATATTCACCAAAATCAAATCGATTCGTCCTTGTGACACACCCAACCTGTCCACCCAGTTTCGTCCAAATCCATCCACAACTTTTTGAGATATTATGGTCTATATAGTTTTTGGCCCCATCACTCAATGGCGATCAAGAATCACTTAAAAAATTAAATAATCCTCGTACCCGGATCCTTTTTCAAATCTTCACCAAAATCAAATCGATTCGTCCTTATGACACACCCAACCGATCCACCCAGTTTCGTCCAAATCCATCCACAACTTTTTGAGATATTATGGTCTATATAGTTTTTGGCTCCGTCACTCAATGGCGATCAAGAATCACTTAAAAAATTAAATAATCCTCGTATCCGGATCCTTATTCAAATATTCACCAAAATCAAATCGATTCGTCCTTGTGACACACCCAACCGATCCACCCAGTTTCGTCCAAACCCATCCACAACTTTTTGAGAAATTATGGTCTATATAGTTTTTGGCTCCATCACTCAAGGGCGATCAAGAATCACTAAAGAAATTAAATAATCCTCGTATCCGGATCCTTATTCAAATCTTCACCAAAATCAAATCGATTCGTCCTTGTGACACACCCAACCGATCCACCCAGTTTCGTCCAAATCCATCCACAACTTTTTGAGATATTATGGTCTATATAGTTTTTGGCTCCATCACTCAATGGCGATCAAGAATCACTTAAAAAATTAAATAATCCTCGTATCCGGATCCTTATTCAAATATTCACCAAATTCAAATCGATTCGTCCTTGTGACACACCCAACCTGTCCACCCAGTTTCGTCCAAACCCATCCACAACTTTTTGAGATATTATGGTCTATATAGTTTTTGGCTCCATCACTCAATGGCGATCAAGAATCACTTAAAAAATTAAATAATCCTCGTATCCGGATCCTGATTGAAATCTTCACCAAAATCCAATTGATTCGTCCTTGTGACACACCCAACCTGTCCACCCAGTTTCGTCCAAACCCATCCACAACTTTTTGAGATATTATGGTCTATATAGTTTTTGGCTCCATCACTCAATGGCGATCAAGAATCACTTAAAAAATTAAATAATCCTCGTATCCAGATCCTTATTCAAATCTTCACCAAAATCAAATCGATTTGTCCTTGTGACACACCCAACCTGTCCACCCAGTTTCGTCCAAACCCATCCACAACTTTTTGAGATATTATGGTCTATATAGTTTTTGGCTCCATCCCTCAATGGCGATCAAGAATCACTTAAAAAATTAAATAATCCTCGTATCCGGATCCTTATTCAAATATTCACCAAAATCAAATCGATTCGTCCTTGTGACACACCCAACTTGTCCACCCAGTTTCGTCCAAACCCATCCACAACTTTTTGAGATATTATGGTCTATATAGTTTTTGGCTCCATCACTCAATGGCGATCAAGAATCACTTAAAAAATTAAATAATCCTCGTACCCGGATCCTTATTCAAATATTCACCAAAATCAAATCGATTCGTCCTTGTGACACACCCAACCGATCCACCCAGTTTCGTCCAAACCCATCCACAACTTTTTGAGATATTATGGTCTATATAGTTTTTGGCTCCATCACTCAATGGCGATCAAGAATCACTTAAAAAATTAAATAATCCTCGTATCCGGATCCTTATTCAAATCTTCACCAAAATCAAATCGATTCGTCCTTGTGACACACCCAACCTGTCCACCCAGTTTCGTCCAAACCCATCCACAACTTTTTGAGATATTATGGTCTATATAGTTTTTGGCTCCATCACTCAATGACGATCAAGAATCACTTAAAAAATTAAATAATCCTCGTATCCGGATCCTTATTCAAATATTCACCAAAATCAAATCGATTCGTCCTTGTGACACACCCAACCTGTCCACCCAGTTTCGTCCAAACCCATCCACAACGTTTTGAGATATTATGGTCTATATAGTTTTTGGCTCCATCACTCAATGGCGATCAAGAATCACTTAAAAAATTAAATAATCCTCGTATCCGGATCCTTATTCAAATATTCACCAAAATCAAATCGATTCGTCCTTGTGACACACCCAACCTGTCCACCCAGTTTCGTCCAAACCCATCCACAACTTTTTGAGATATTATGGTCTATATAGTTTTTGGCTCCATCACTCAATGGCGATCAAGAATCACTTAAAAAATTAAATAATCTTCGTATCCGGATCCTTATTCAAATCTTCACCAAAATCAAACCGATTTGTCCTTGTGACACACCCAACCGATCCACCCAGTTTCATCCAAACCCATCCACAACTTTTTGAGATATTATGGTCTATATAGTTTTTGGCTCCATCACTCAATGGCGATCAAGAATCACTTAAAAAATTAAATAATCCTCGTATCCGGATCCTTTTTCAAATCTTCACCAAAATCAAATAGATTCGTCCTTATGACAAACCCAACCGATCCACCCAGTTTCGTCCAAATCCATCCACAACTTTTTGAGATATTATGGTCTATATAGTTTTTGGCTCCATCACTCAATGGCGATCAAGAATCACTTAAAAAATTAAATAATCCTCGTATCCGGATCCTTATTCAAATATTCACCAAATTCAAATCGATTCGTCCTTGTGACACACCCAACCTGTCCACCCAGTTTCGTCCAAACCCATCCACAACTTTTTGAGATATTATGGTCTATATAGTTTTTGGCTCCATCACTCAATGGCGATCAAGAATCACTTAAAAAATTAAATAATCCTCGTATCCGGATCCTGATTGAAATCTTCACCAAAATCCAATTGATTCGTCCTTGTGACACACCCAACCTGTCCACCCAGTTTCGTCCAAACCCATCCACAACTTTTTGAGATATTATGGTCTATATAGTTTTTGGCTCCATCACTCAATGGCGATCAAGAATCACTTAAAAAATTAAATAATCCTCGTATCCGGATCCTTATTCAAATCTTCACCAAAATCAAATCGATTTGTCCTTGTGACACACCCAACCTGTCCACCCAGTTTCGTCCAAACCCATCCACAACTTTTTGAGATATTATGGTCTATATAGTTTTTGGCTCCATCCCTCAATGGCGATCAAGAATCACTTAAAAAATTAAATAATCCTCGTATCCGGATCCTTATTCAAATATTCACCAAAATCAAATCGATTCGTCCTTGTGACACACCCAACTTGTCCACCCAGTTTCGTCCAAACCCATCCACAACTTTTTGAGATATTATGGTCTATATAGTTTTTGGCTCCATCACTCAATGGCGATCAAGAATCACTTAAAAAATTAAATAATCCTCGTACCCGGATCCTTATTCAAATATTCACCAAAATCAAATCGATTCGTCCTTGTGACACACCCAACCTGTCCACCCAGTTTCGTCCAAATCCATCCACAACTTTTTGAGATATTATGGTCTATATAGTTTTTGGCCCCATCACTCAATGGCGATCAAGAATCACTTAAAAAATTAAATAATCCTCGTACCCGGATCCTTTTTCAAATCTTCACCAAAATCAAATCGATTCGTCCTTATGACACACCCAACCGATCCACCCAGTTTCGTCCAAATCCATCCACAACTTTTTGAGATATTATGGTCTATATAGTTTTTGGCTCCGTCACTCAATGGCGATCAAGAATCACTTAAAAAATTTAATAATCCTCGTATCCGGATCCTTATTCAAATATTCACCAAAATCAAATCGATTCGTCCTTGTGACACACCCAACCGATCCACCCAGTTTCGTCCAAACCCATCCACAACTTTTTGAGAAATTATGGTCTAAATAGTTTTTGGCTCCATCACTCAAGGGCGATCAAGAATCACTAAAGAAATTAAATAATCCTCGTATCCGGATCCTTATTCAAATCTTCACCAAAATCAAATCGATTCGTCCTTGTGACACACCCAACCGATCCACCCAGTTTTGTCCAAACCCATCCACAACTTTTTGAGATATTATGGTCTATATAGTTTTTGGCTCCATCACTCAATGCCGATCAAGAATCACTTAAAAAATTAAATAATCCTCATATCTGGATCCTTATTCAAATCTTCACCAAAAGCAAATCGATTCGTCCTTGTGACACACCCAACCGATCCACCCAGTTTCGTCCAAACCCATCCACAACTTTTTGAGATATTATGGTCTATATAGTTTTTGGCTCCATCACTCAATGGCGATCAAGAATCACTTAAAAAATTAAATAATCCTCGTATCCGGATCCTTATTCAAATCTTCACCAAAATCAAATCGATTCGTCCTTGTGACACACCCAACCTGTCCACCCAGTTTCGCCCAAACCCATCCACAACTTTTTGAGATATTATGGTCTATATAGTTTTTGGCTCCATCACTCAATGGCGATCAAGAATCACTTAAAAAATTAAATAATCCTCGTATCCGGATCCTTATTCAAATATTCACCAAAATCAAATCGATTCGTCCTTGTGACACACCCAACCTGTCCACCCAGTTTCGTCCAAACCCATCCACAACTTTTTGAGATATTATGGTCTATATAGTTTTTGGCTCCATCACTCAATGGCGATCAAGAATCACTTAAAAAATTAAATAATCTTCGTATCCGGATCCTTATTCAAATATTCACCAAAATCAAATCGATTCGTCCTTGTGACACACCCAACTTGTCCACCCAGTTTCGTCCAAACCCATCCACAACTTTTTGAGATATTATGGTCTATATAGTTTTTGGCTCCATCACTCAATGGCGATCAAGAATCACTTAAAAAATTAAATAATCCTCGTACCCGGATCCTTATTCAAATATTCACCAAAATCAAATCGATTCGTCCTTGTGACACACCCAACCTGTCCACCCAGTTTCGTCCAAATCCATCCACAACTTTTTGAGATATTATGGTCTATATAGTTTTTGGCCCCATCACTCAATGGCGATCAAGAATCACTTAAAAAATTAAATAATCCTCGTACCCGGATCCTTTTTCAAATCTTCACCAAAATCAAATCGATTCGTCCTTATGACACACCCAACCGATCCACCCAGTTTCGTCCAAATCCATCCACAACTTTTTGAGATATTATGGTCTATATAGTTTTTGGCTCCGTCACTCAATGGCGATCAAGAATCACTTAAAAAATTAAATAATCCTCGTATCCGGATCCTTATTCAAATATTCACCAAAATCAAATCGATTCGTCCTTGTGACACACCCAACCGATCCACCCAGTTTCGTCCAAACCCATCCACAACTTTTTGAGAAATTATGGTCTATATAGTTTTTGGCTCCATCACTCAATGACGATCAAGAATCACTTAAAAAATTAAATAATCCTCGTATCCGGATCCTTATTCAAATCTTCACCAAAATCAAATCGATTCGTCCTTATGACACACCCAACCGATCCACCCAGTTTCGTCCAAACCCATCCACAACTTTTTGAGAAATTATGGTCTATATAGTTTTTGGCTCCATCACTCAAGGGCGATCAAGAATCACTAAAGAAATTAAATAATCCTCGTATCCGGATCCTTATTCAAATCTTCACCAAAATCAAATCGATTCGTCCTTGTGACACACCCAACCGATCCACCCAGTTTCGTCCAAACCCATCCACAACTTTTTGAGATATTATGGTCTATATAGTTTTTGGCTCCATCACTCAATGCCGATCAAGAATCACTTAAAAAATTAAATAATCCTCATATCTGGATCCTTATTCAAATCTTCACCAAAAGCAAATCGATTCGTCCTTGTGACACACCCAACCGATCCACCCAGTTTCGTCCAAACCCATCCACAACTTTTTGAGATATTATGGTCTATATAGTTTTTGGCTCCATCACTCAATGGCGATCAAGAATCACTTAAAAAATTAAATAATCCTCGTATCCGGATCCTTATTCAAATCTTCACCAAAATCAAATCGATTCGTCCTTGTGACACACCCAACCTGTCCACCCAGTTTCGCCCAAACCCATCCACAACTTTTTGAGATATTATGGTCTATATAGTTTTTGGCTCCATCACTCAATGACGATCAAGAATCACTTAAAAAATTAAATAATCCTCGTATCCGGATCCTTATTCAAATATTCACCAAAATCAAATCGATTCGTCCTTGTGACACACCCAACCTGTCCACCCAGTTTCGTCCAAACCCATCCACAACTTTTTGAGATATTATGGTCTATATAGTTTTTGGCTCCATCACTCAATGGCGATCAAGAATCACTTAAAAAATTAAATAATCCTCGTATCCGGATCCTTATTCAAATCTTCACCAAAATCAAGTCGATTCGTCCTTGTGACACACCCAACCTGTCCACCCAGTTTCGTCCAAACCCATCCACAACTTTTTGACATATTATGGTCTATATAGTTTTTGGCTCCATCACTCAATGGCGATCAAGAATCACTTAAAAAATTAAATAATCCTCGTATCCGGATCCTTATTCAAATATTCACCAAAATCAAATCGATTCGTCCTTGTGACACACCCAACCTGTCCACCCAGTTTCGTCCAAACCCATCCACAACTTTTTGAGATATTATGGTCTATATAGTTTTTGGCTCCATCACTCAATGGCGATCAAGAATCACTTAAAAAATTAAATAATCTTCGTATCCGGATCCTTATTCAAATCTTCACCAAAATCAAACCGATTTGTCCTTGTGACACACCCAACCGATCCACCCAGTTTCGTCCAAATCCATCCACAACTTTTTGAGATATTATGGTCTATATAGTTTTTGGCTCCATCACTCAATGGCGATCAAGAATCACTTAAAAAATTAAATAATCCTCGTATCCGGATCCTTATTCAAATATTCACCAAATTCAAATCGATTCGTCCTTGTGACACACCCAACCTGTCCACCCAGTTTCGTCCAAACCCATCCACAACTTTTTGAGATATTATGGTCTATATAGTTTTTGGCTCCATCACTCAATGGCGATCAAGAATCACTTAAAAAATTAAATAATCCTCGTATCCGGATCCTGATTGAAATCTTCACCAAAATCCAATTGATTCGTCCTTGTGACACACCCAACCTGTCCACCCAGTTTCGTCCAAACCCATCCACAACTTTTTGAGATATTATGGTCTATATAGTTTTTGGCTCCATCACTCAATGGCGATCAAGAATCACTTAAAAAATTAAATAATCCTCGTATCCAGATCCTTATTCAAATCTTCACCAAAATCAAATCGATTTGTCCTTGTGACACACCCAACCTGTCCACCCAGTTTCGTCCAAACCCATCCACAACTTTTTGAGATATTATGGTCTATATAGTTTTTGGCTCCATCCCTCAATGGCGATCAAGAATCACTTAAAAAATTAAATAATCCTCGTATCCGGATCCTTATTCAAATATTCACCAAAATCAAATCGATTCGTCCTTGTGACACACCCAACTTGTCCACCCAGTTTCGTCCAAACCCATCCACAACTTTTTGAGATATTATGGTCTATATAGTTTTTGGCTCCATCACTCAATGGCGATCAAGAATCACTTAAAAAATTAAATAATCCTCGTACCCGGATCCTTATTCAAATATTCACCAAAATCAAATCGATTCGTCCTTGTGACACACCCAACCGATCCACCCAGTTTCGTCCAAACCCATCCACAACTTTTTGAGATATTATGGTCTATATAGTTTTTGGCTCCATCACTCAATGGCGATCAAGAATCACTTAAAAAATTAAATAATCCTCGTATCCGGATCCTTATTCAAATCTTCACCAAAATCAAATCGATTCGTCCTTGTGACACACCCAACCTGTCCACCCAGTTTCGTCCAAACCCATCCACAACTTTTTGAGATATTATGGTCTATATAGTTTTTGGCTCCATCACTCAATGACGATCAAGAATCACTTAAAAAATTAAATAATCCTCGTATCCGGATCCTTATTCAAATATTCACCAAAATCAAATCGATTCGTCCTTGTGACACACCCAACCTGTCCACCCAGTTTCGTCCAAACCCATCCACAACGTTTTGAGATATTATGGTCTATATAGTTTTTGGCTCCATCACTCAATGGCGATCAAGAATCACTTAAAAAATTAAATAATCCTCGTATCCGGATCCTTATTCAAATATTCACCAAAATCAAATCGATTCGTCCTTGTGACACACCCAACCTGTCCACCCAGTTTCGTCCAAACCCATCCACAACTTTTTGAGATATTATGGTCTATATAGTTTTTGGCTCCATCACTCAATGGCGATCAAGAATCACTTAAAAAATTAAATAATCTTCGTATCCGGATCCTTATTCAAATCTTCACCAAAATCAAACCGATTTGTCCTTGTGACACACCCAACCGATCCACCCAGTTTCATCCAAACCCATCCACAACTTTTTGAGATATTATGGTCTATATAGTTTTTGGCTCCATCACTCAATGGCGATCAAGAATCACTTAAAAAATTAAATAATCCTCGTATCCGGATCCTTTTTCAAATCTTCACCAAAATCAAATAGATTCGTCCTTATGACAAACCCAACCGATCCACCCAGTTTCGTCCAAATCCATCCACAACTTTTTGAGATATTATGGTCTATATAGTTTTTGGCTCCATCACTCAATGGCGATCAAGAATCACTTAAAAATTAAATAATCCTCGTATCCGGATCCTTATTCAAATATTCACCAAATTCAAATCGATTCGTCCTTGTGACACACCCAACCTGTCCACCCAGTTTCGTCCAAACCCATCCACAACTTTTTGAGATATTATGGTCTATATAGTTTTTGGCTCCATCACTCAATGGCGATCAAGAATCACTTAAAAAATTAAATAATCCTCGTATCCGGATCCTGATTGAAATCTTCACCAAAATCCAATTGATTCGTCCTTGTGACACACCCAACCTGTCCACCCAGTTTCGTCCAAACCCATCCACAACTTTTTGAGATATTATGGTCTATATAGTTTTTGGCTCCATCACTCAATGGCGATCAAGAATCACTTAAAAAATTAAATAATCCTCGTATCCGGATCCTTATTCAAATCTTCACCAAAATCAAATCGATTTGTCCTTGTGACACACCCAACCTGTCCACCCAGTTTCGTCCAAACCCATCCACAACTTTTTGAGATATTATGGTCTATATAGTTTTTGGCTCCATCCCTCAATGGCGATCAAGAATCACTTAAAAAATTAAATAATCCTCGTATCCGGATCCTTATTCAAATATTCACCAAAATCAAATCGATTCGTCCTTGTGACACACCCAACTTGTCCACCCAGTTTCGTCCAAACCCATCCACAACTTTTTGAGATATTATGGTCTATATAGTTTTTGGCTCCATCACTCAATGGCGATCAAGAATCACTTAAAAAATTAAATAATCCTCGTACCCGGATCCTTATTCAAATATTCACCAAAATCAAATCGATTCGTCCTTGTGACACACCCAACCTGTCCACCCAGTTTCGTCCAAATCCATCCACAACTTTTTGAGATATTATGGTCTATATAGTTTTTGGCCCCATCACTCAATGGCGATCAAGAATCACTTAAAAAATTAAATAATCCTCGTACCCGGATCCTTTTTCAAATCTTCACCAAAATCAAATCGATTCGTCCTTATGACACACCCAACCGATCCACCCAGTTTCGTCCAAATCCATCCACAACTTTTTGAGATATTATGGTCTATATAGTTTTTGGCTCCGTCACTCAATGGCGATCAAGAATCACTTAAAAAATTTAATAATCCTCGTATCCGGATCCTTATTCAAATATTCACCAAAATCAAATCGATTCGTCCTTGTGACACACCCAACCGATCCACCCAGTTTCGTCCAAACCCATCCACAACTTTTTGAGAAATTATGGTCTAAATAGTTTTTGGCTCCATCACTCAAGGGCGATCAAGAATCACTAAAGAAATTAAATAATCCTCGTATCCGGATCCTTATTCAAATCTTCACCAAAATCAAATCGATTCGTCCTTGTGACACACCCAACCGATCCACCCAGTTTTGTCCAAACCCATCCACAACTTTTTGAGATATTATGGTCTATATAGTTTTTGGCTCCATCACTCAATGCCGATCAAGAATCACTTAAAAAATTAAATAATCCTCATATCTGGATCCTTATTCAAATCTTCACCAAAAGCAAATCGATTCGTCCTTGTGACACACCCAACCGATCCACCCAGTTTCGTCCAAACCCATCCACAACTTTTTGAGATATTATGGTCTATATAGTTTTTGGCTCCATCACTCAATGGCGATCAAGAATCACTTAAAAAATTAAATAATCCTCGTATCCGGATCCTTATTCAAATCTTCACCAAAATCAAATCGATTCGTCCTTGTGACACACCCAACCTGTCCACCCAGTTTCGCCCAAACCCATCCACAACTTTTTGAGATATTATGGTCTATATAGTTTTTGGCTCCATCACTCAATGGCGATCAAGAATCACTTAAAAAATTAAATAATCCTCGTATCCGGATCCTTATTCAAATATTCACCAAAATCAAATCGATTCGTCCTTGTGACACACCCAACCTGTCCACCCAGTTTCGTCCAAACCCATCCACAACTTTTTGAGATATTATGGTCTATATAGTTTTTGGCTCCATCACTCAATGGCGATCAAGAATCACTTAAAAAATTAAATAATCTTCGTATCCGGATCCTTATTCAAATATTCACCAAAATCAAATCGATTCGTCCTTGTGACACACCCAACTTGTCCACCCAGTTTCGTCCAAACCCATCCACAACTTTTTGAGATATTATGGTCTATATAGTTTTTGGCTCCATCACTCAATGGCGATCAAGAATCACTTAAAAAATTAAATAATCCTCGTACCCGGATCCTTATTCAAATATTCACCAAAATCAAATCGATTCGTCCTTGTGACACACCCAACCTGTCCACCCAGTTTCGTCCAAATCCATCCACAACTTTTTGAGATATTATGGTCTATATAGTTTTTGGCCCCATCACTCAATGGCGATCAAGAATCACTTAAAAAATTAAATAATCCTCGTACCCGGATCCTTTTTCAAATCTTCACCAAAATCAAATCGATTCGTCCTTATGACACACCCAACCGATCCACCCAGTTTCGTCCAAATCCATCCACAACTTTTTGAGATATTATGGTCTATATAGTTTTTGGCTCCGTCACTCAATGGCGATCAAGAATCACTTAAAAAATTAAATAATCCTCGTATCCGGATCCTTATTCAAATATTCACCAAAATCAAATCGATTCGTCCTTGTGACACACCCAACCGATCCACCCAGTTTCGTCCAAACCCATCCACAACTTTTTGAGAAATTATGGTCTATATAGTTTTTGGCTCCATCACTCAAGGGCGATCAAGAATCACTAAAGAAATTAAATAATCCTCGTATCCGGATCCTTATTCAAATCTTCACCAAAATCAAATCGATTCGTCCTTGTGACACACCCAACCGATCCACCCAGTTTCGTCCAAACCCATCCACAACTTTTTGAGATATTATGGTCTATATAGTTTTTGGCTCCATCACTCAATGCCGATCAAGAATCACTTAAAAAATTAAATAATCCTCATATCTGGATCCTTATTCAAATCTTCACCAAAAGCAAATCGATTCGTCCTTGTGACACACCCAACCGATCCACCCAGTTTCGTCCAAACCCATCCACAACTTTTTGAGATATTATGGTCTATATAGTTTTTGGCTCCATCACTCAATGGCGATCAAGAATCACTTAAAAAATTAAATAATCCTCGTATCCGGATCCTTATTCAAATCTTCACCAAAATCAAATCGATTCGTCCTTGTGACACACCCAACCTGTCCACCCAGTTTCGCCCAAACCCATCCACAACTTTTTGAGATATTATGGTCTATATAGTTTTTGGCTCCATCACTCAATGACGATCAAGAATCACTTAAAAAATTAAATAATCCTCGTATCCGGATCCTTATTCAAATATTCACCAAAATCAAATCGATTCGTCCTTGTGACACACCCAACCTGTCCACCCAGTTTCGTCCAAACCCATCCACAACTTTTTGAGATATTATGGTCTATATAGTTTTTGGCTCCATCACTCAATGGCGATCAAGAATCACTTAAAAAATTAAATAATCCTCGTATCCGGATCCTTATTCAAATCTTCACCAAAATCAAGTCGATTCGTCCTTGTGACACACCCAACCTGTCCACCCAGTTTCGTCCAAACCCATCCACAACTTTTTGACATATTATGGTCTATATAGTTTTTGGCTCCATCACTCAATGGCGATCAAGAATCACTTAAAAAATTAAATAATCCTCGTATCCGGATCCTTATTCAAATATTCACCAAAATCAAATCGATTCGTCCTTGTGACACACCCAACCTGTCCACCCAGTTTCGTCCAAACCCATCCACAACTTTTTGAGATATTATGGTCTATATAGTTTTTGGCTCCATCACTCAATGGCGATCAAGAATCACTTAAAAAATTAAATAATCTTCGTATCCGGATCCTTATTCAAATCTTCACCAAAATCAAACCGATTTGTCCTTGTGACACACCCAACCGATCCACCCAGTTTTATCCAAACCCATCCACAACTTTTTGAGATATTATGGTCTATATAGGTTTTGGCTCCATCACTCAATGGCGATCAAGAATCACTTAAAAAATTAAATAATCCTCGTATCCGGATCCTTTTTCAAATCTTCACCAAAATCAAATAGATTCGTCCTTATGACACACCCAACCGATCCACCCAGTTTCGTCCAAATCCATCCACAACTTTTTGAGATATTATGGTCTATATAGTTTTTGGCTCCATCACTCAATGGCGATCAAGAATCACTTAAAAAATTAAATAATCCTCGTATCCGGATCCTTATTCAAATATTCACCAAATTCAAATCGATTCGTCCTTGTGACACACCCAACCTGTCCACCCAGTTTCGTCCAAACCCATCCACAACTTTTTGAGATATTATGGTCTATATAGTTTTTGGCTCCATCACTCAATGGCGATCAAGAATCACGTAAAAAATTAAATAATCCTCGTATCCGGATCCTTATTCAAATCTTCACCAAAATCAAATCGATTCGTCCTTGTGACACACCCAACCTGTCCACCCAGTTTCGTCCAAACCCATCCACAACTTTTTGAGATATTATGGTCTATATAGTTTTTGGCTCCATCACTCAATGGCGATCAAGAATCACTTAAAAAATTAAATAATCCTCGTATCCGGATCCTTATTCAAATCTTCACCAAAATCAAATCGATTTGTCCTTGTGACACACCCAACCTGTCCACCCAGTTTCGTCCAAACCCATCCACAACTTTTTGAGATATTATGGTCTATATAGTTTTTGGCTCCATCACTCAATGGCGATCAAGAATCACTTAAAAAATTAAATAATCCTCGTATCCGGATCCTTATTCAAATATTCACCAAAATCAAATCGATTCGTCCTTGTGACACACCCAACCGATCCACCCAGTTTCATCCAAACCCATCCACAACTTTTTGAGATATTATGGTCTATATAGTTTTTGGCTCCATCACTCAATGGCGATCAAGAATCACTTAAAAAATTAAATAATCCTCGTATCCGGATCCTTATTCAAATCTTCACAAAAATCAAATCGATTCGTCCTTGTGACACACCCAACCTGTCCACCCAGTTTCGTCCAAACCCATCCACAACTTTTTGAGATATTATGGTCTATATAGTTTTTGGCTCCATCACTCAATGGCGATCAAGAATCACTTAAAAAATTAAATAATCCTCGTATCCGGATCCTTATTCAAATCTTCACCAAAATCAAATCGATTCGTCCTTGTGACACACCCAACCTGTCCACCCAGTTTCGTCAAAACCCATCCACAACTTTTTGAGATATTATGGTCTATATAGTTTTTGGCTCCATCACTCAATGGCGATCAAGAATCACTTAAAAAATTAAATAATCCTCGTATCCGGATCCTTATTCAAATCTTCACCAAAATCAAATCGATTTGTCCTTGTGACACACCCAACCTGTCCACCCAGTTTCGTCCAAACCCATCCACAACTTTTTGAGATATTATGGTCTATATAGTTTTTGGCTCCATCACTCAATGGCGATCAAGAATCACTTAAAAAATTAAATAATCTTCGTATCCGGATCCTTATTCAAATCTTCACCAAAATCAAACCGATTTGTCCTTGTGACACACCCAACCGATCCACCCAGTTTCATCCAAACCCATCCACAACTTTTTGAGATATTATGGTCTATATAGTTTTTGGCTCCATCACTCAATGGCGATCAAGAATCACTTAAAAAATTAAATAATCCTCGTATCCGGATCCTTATTCAAATCTTCACCAAAATCAAATCGATTCGTCCTTGTGACACACCCAACCTGTCCACCCAGTTTCGTCCAAACCCATCCACAACTTTTTGAGATATCGTGCTCACAGACAATAGGAAAGTGATGGTAGAGTGATAGGCCCACATAGACATTGCTGGACATTCCAATGATCTCAAGGCCTTGGTTTCCACAGTGTCAAACTGAGCAATGTGTGAGGCATGTGTGCCAGCCCAAAGGGGAGAGCAGTGCTCCTTCAGGCTGTGGATGAAGGCCTTGTAGGTGAATACGGGATCAGGTGGGCCTTGGAAGAAGACAGATGTTGTGATAGTTTGAGGATGTACCATGTAAGCATGAAGGGAGAAGTGGAGAGTTGCAGCAAGTGGGGAAAATATGGGTTGGGAATCCAACAGAGGACAGAAGTGTCGCAAAAAGCCTTGACGGAATGCCGTTATAAGCAGTCGGACCATGTTATTGAAGCAAGACCTGGACTGGCAGGGCTATATAATACAAGTATTCCGAGCTATATAATCACATTGGATTATATAATTATGCACACAAGCAGTCGGCATGCTTTTGCTTTATACACCTAACCCCGAGTTATTTTTTTTAGTTTTTGGGAGCGATCGAGGCAGCGATCTGTTGCCAATTCACCGCCCAAATAAAGGGCCGTTTCAGAAGAGCATGTTGGACCCATAAGGCAGGTGCTCCGCTCATTCCCATTAAGGAGATTGCCTTTTCCCTCCTGGAAATTCAACCCCATTGATGGTAACCTGCAGTCCCAATATATAATTCATCGTTGAATTGATTAATTGATTCATCAAGAAATCAAAAATATCCTTTATAGCCACATCAATTGGTCACTGTCATGTCCAAATATTAGCTTTGTAGCTCAAAAGGTGCCTGAGATATTGCCCAGATGAGAAAGAAAATAAATAAATGATTAATAATGAAAAAAATAAAAATAATATAATTAAATAATTTATCAATTGGCGAATAGAATACCGAAACCACAACCATTTCATAAGAATCTGTAACTTAAAAAAAATAATTAATATCGTCATTAATCGAATAATGAAATAATTAATCGATTAATTGATCAATAAATCAAAATTAGCCTTCACAGCCAAATCACTTGGTCATTGGCAAGTCCAAATATCAGCTTCCTAGCTCAAAAGGTGCCTGAGATATTGCCCAGATGAGAAAGGAAATGTGTAAGTACTTAATTAATCGATAATAATTAAGTAATTGATCAATTAATTAATTAATCAAAAAACTAAATATACACTTTTTGCCAAAGCACTTGCTCACTATTGTGTCGAAATTTCAGCTTCCTAGCTCAAAGGATGGCTGAGATTTAGCCCGTACATGGTACGGGATTAATTTGGCATTTTGGTACGGGAATGCAACCACGTACTGACGATCTATTTATAGGTATAGTCCATGACGTGTAGTAACGTCATCCATACACAAAACTTTTTCGCGGGTTGCGGCACTGGACGTCATCTATACTCAAAGGGTTAAAAACAGATTGCAGGTACAGTGGAGTGACACCCTATCCCATTGAATTATGAATTAACTTTAAAAATATTATTAAGTTAAATAAATAAACCCAGAAGGAGAATGACAGCCACGCTTAAATTAATGAATATATACACTTAGTTATAAAAAGCACTAGATATGGTAAATTTTGTCAGATTTCACTCCAGATTTGGACATTTATTTAGTCTACAGCATCCAATCGTTATATCCGAATCCAGATTTTGATGATATGCTTCAATTATGTAATGATAATCGATTGTGTTTCCAAAGCAAGGCACGTTTGAATAGGCCGAAACAAAATAGCGGCTTAAGAACCCAGCGAGTAGCAGTGGGCTGACCAAGATGGCGGACCACAATATTGGAAAGGCTTTTTCGGGGTTTTTCTTATGAGCATCTCGTTAATCATCTTCAAAAAGGTTGTTATAACACACCCAAACACCCAGTTTTCATCGTTGCAATCTGTTGGAGGTCCAGGTGTATGCATGCAAAGTTTGGGGCTGCTAAGTTTCATGGTTTGGAGTTAAGGAGGAGACGGACGGACGGACGTACACTGCCTTTTATTATTAGGAGATATATATATATATATATATTATAACTGTGAGAAATAGCAGAAACTCCACAATACGAGCAAGGTGCCTCATTTGCATTAAATATATAATCAGAAGAAATTAAATGAGTTATGGACGTAGCTTCAAGACGATCGATCTTTTATTTTCAGACAAGCTTTTGGCCAATTAGGCCTTCTTCTCAGTCTTCCTCGAGTTCAACGAAAAGTTCGCAGAGAGCTCGTTCCATGTATTAACTACTGTGGTTGGTTGTGACATCATGGTTAAAGTGACATTCCTCTCTGAGATGAGAATCATAAGTGTGACAGGTGTACCCCATTTAACACATCTTTGCTAAAATATCGATCTGGTTCGGGTGAAGAATACACGAAACCCAATTGGTAAGGGCAAGTCACGACAGGTTTACACCAGGGTCTTAACCTCGCCTTAAACCCGGGGTACAATGTAAACATAGCAAACTACGGATGGTCCACTTTTCACCTTCAAGGTGAAACCAAAATGGTAGTAGGCATATATTCTAACTATGTTATGGAAAATGGAGTGGGCTTGGTGTGTGTATATGAAGGATGTCGTTCTTGGCTGGATTAACAGAACAGGGGAAACACGTACACACATGCAGAAGATGATGCATGTCTACACTCAGTGTGATCTGGCCAGAGTACAGCCTATAGTCAGGTTCACCATGTTTTTTCGTTCAAAATTTTTGGAGATTAGCAAAACTATACATTTTTGGAATATTCAGAGCATGAGGAATCCAAAAATTAATGTTGGCATTTACGGAGACACCTTTGCGAAAATGACCCTCAGGACAGTGATGAAGATCTGTAAAAGCATATTCCTGAACGGTATAGACCTAGCAGATCCTGAGTATAGGACTTATAGTTCAATCTGATACTAACAAGGCTGCTTTCTTGCTTTATAAACCCATACCTATAACTTAAAAGTACTTGCAATATCATGTATTATGTAATACAGTTATATCACAAATATAAAGACAATGGTTTTCAATATTACCTTTGTTTGTTGCTTTTCTATAATCCTGAGCACTATTTTGAGGCCTTTATTGGATTCCTTGACCCAGAAAACATAGGATTAGCATATTTAATTAAGTCTCTAGGTTGACTAGAAGCCGAGATAGCGCAAAATATGTACATTATGGCGGCCATTTTGAAAATCCAAAATGGCGGCCATGCAAGTGTCTGTGCAAATGCCAACATTGATTTTCGGATTCTCCATGCTCTGATGATTCCAAAAATGTACAGTTTTGCTAATCTCCCAAAATTTTGAACGAAATTATATTTGTTAACATAGTGAACCTGACTACTATAGGGGACATGGGATATTCGGTGGGGGAAGGGGGGCAGAATGGTAGGAAGCGATATGAGGTGTGCTATAGGAGGATGTACATGCATTTGGCGAGATGTATTGAGCTAGGTGGAAGGATGTATGGATCAGCTGGGTGGGAGGATGTGTGGATCTGCTGCGTGCGAGGATTTATGGATCAGTTGGGTGGGAGGATGTATGGATCAGCGGTGTGGGAGGATGTATGGAGCTGTGTGGGAGGATGTATGGATCAGTTGGGTGGGAGGATGTATGGATCAGCGGTGTGGGAGGATGTATGGATCAGCTAGGTGGGAGGATGTATGGATCAGCTGGGTGGGAGGATGTATGGATCAGCGGTGTGGGAGGATGTATGGAGATGGGTAGAAGGATGCTTGGAGCTCGGAGGGAGGATATATGGAACTGGGTAGGAGGATGTATAGAGCTGGAGAGGGGGATATATGGAGCTCGATCTGACCAGGAGGATGTATGGAGATGGGTATGAGCATGTATATGGAGCTTGCCACTGGGTAAGACGATGCATGGAGCTGGGTACAGGATGTATGGAGCTGGGTAGAAGGATGCATGGAGCTCGGAGGGAGGATATATGGAACTGGGTAGGAGGATGTATAGAGCTGGAGAGGGGGATATATGGAGCTCGATCTGACCAGGAGGATGTATGGAGATGGGTATGAGCATGTATATGGAGCTTGCCACTGGGTAAGACGATGCATGGAGCTGGGTACAGGATGTATGGAGCTGGGTGGGAGGATATATATTGAGCAGGGTGGGAACTAAAGCGTGTTGGCAAGGCGTGGGTGGGTCCGTATGTCCGGGAATCGCTCAGGATTTCCCATCCGCTGCATTTCCACGAGATTGCAAAGAGTGTGCATGCAGCCGGAGCGCGGAAATATATTAGCTCCTCGCTACATCGATCGCTCGCTACATCGACACCTCTCTACATCGCTACATCGACTCATCGCTACATCGACACATCGCTCCATCGACTCGACTCCTTGCTACATCGACACCTCGCTACATAGACCTCTCGCAACGTCGACCTTATCCCTCTTGTGACCATGAATTTCCTCAGGCGGAGGTTGTCGGACAGTAACTTTATGGCGAACCTGCCAAATGGGTACATGATGGACCTGCAGCGACCCGAGGAGCAAGACCAGGTCGTGCCTCCAGCATCTGCCCCGGCGAGCACGTCCCCCGATCATCGTGCTCCGCAGACTCAGCCCCAGGCTGCACAAAGTACGATCCCGTCGAGTTCAACTTCCGGAGGCTTCTTCAGTTCGCTGTCCCAAGCCGTGAAGCACACCAGCGTGTTTGGGGGACATGGCTCCACCGGACCTGCGAGCAAGAAGCCCAAGGTTCTTCTGGTTATCGACGATTCGAAAACGGACTGGTAGGAAAAGCCCGCTCTTCGGTTTCTCCATGTCACTAGACCCCACCAGAAATCCCTGCTACTCCTCCAGTAACATCTTCGGTCTTTCGATATTGAGTAGATTTTATAATAAAAAATTGTCCCTTGGTGGTTCAATGAGCATTGATGATCAACTGGTATTTCCGCAAGCACCGATTGTCCCCTGACCTGGTATAGTGTCCTGAGTGCTCATGGTGCCCTTGTGGTTCCACCTGAGGGCTGATGGTGTTCTGTATTATGAGCGAACACGAATTAATAGGTCTTGCGACTCGCAATGCCCAATGATCCGTGTGCACAATGCTTGAGCAACAGGCATGACGTACAACTCCTTCTCCTCTCTCAAGATTTCGTCGGCACGATCTATACTCCTGATGTGTCCACCGGTTCTCCACCCAGTATCACGACACGGCGATATATCTACACAAACCTCACAGTATGATACACACAAATAAATATGTACATATATATATATATATATATATTTTTTTTTTTTATATATAATATATGTTTATACATATATACTGCATATATATACATATATACATATATATATATATATATATATATATATATATATATATATAAATATATATAAATGTGTGTTTAATATCCGAAGGGGTTTTTAAAAAAATTCTTTTTTTTAAAAATGTTTTTTGAAAAAAAATATTTTTTTCAACTTAAATCTTCAACTTCAATTGTTTATAAAATGTAATGTTTATATTACAAATACATTTGTGCAAAATAATTGTTTGTATTATGATTGGTGTAAACCGTGAAAAAACAGCAACTCAGGGAGTCATCTACTGTATATATATATGTCTGTGCAATATCTGTGTTGTGTTGTCACTGAACAACTCCCTCAAACTTTTGTGAAATCGTACCAAACTTCTGGTATGCACCTATCTGTCCCGTGGATATGTACTAAGGGTATTTGTTTCGAAAATGTTTGAAAATTTAAAAAATTTTTTTTTTTTACTTAAATCTTCGACTTCAATTGTTACTCTCGCCAGTGGAGACTGGAGAGGGTATTGCATTTGAGTCCGTTTGTTTGTTTGTTTGTTTCTCTGTTTGTCTGCACAGAATAAAGATGATTTTCTCTGCAACCGTTGCTCCGATTGACAGTAAATTTTCACCACAGGTGCAACTCCACCTGTATAATTTTTTAATGATAATTATGACGTCATGTCACGTGGTTCGGCCGCCACTTTGGAAAAACCGAAAAACTTTGCAACTCTTTCCTCCTTCAAGATGTCTCTGATTCCTTAATATCTCTTCCTGGTTACTCCATCCTCCGGTATGATATACCTAAGCCTCGTCCTGGTGGTGGGGTTGCTATCTTTATCAAAAACTCTCTTCCTCACTCTCCTCGTTGGTGAGGTGTTTTGCATCATTTGGTGGTAAGGTGTTTTGAAACACGTGGTGGTGAGGTGTTTTGAATCATGTGGTGGTGAGGTGTTTTGAATCACGTGGTGGTGAGGTGTTTTGAATCACGTGGTGGTGAGGTGTTTTGAATCACGTGGTGGTGAGGTGTTTTGAATCACGTGGTGGTGAGGTGTTTTGAATTACATGGTGCAAAGGTGTTTTGAACCACGTGGTGGTGAGGTGTTTTGAATCACGTGGTGGTGAGGTGTTTTGAATCACGTGGTGGTGAGGTGTTTTGAATCACGTTGTGGTGAGGTGTTTTGAATCACATGGTGGTGAGGTGTTTTAAATTACCTGGTGGTGAGGTGTTTTGAATCACGTTGTGGTGAGGTGTTTTGAATCACATGGTGGTGAGGTGTTTTGAAATACATGGTGCAAAGGTGTGTTGAATTACGTGGTGGTGAGGTGTTTTGAATTTCGTGGTGGTGAGATGTTTTGAATTACGTGGTGTTGAGGTGTTTTGAATTTCGTGGTGGTGAGGTGTTTTGAATTTCGTGGTGGTGATGTGTTTTGAATTTCGTAGTGGTGAGGTGTTTTGAATTTCGTGGGGGTGAGGTGTTTTGAATTTCGTGGTGGTGAGGTGTTTTAAATTACGTGGTGGTGAGGTGTTTCGAATTTCGTGGTGGTGAGGTCTTTTGAATTTCGTTGTGGTGAGGTGTTTTGAATTTCGTAGTGGTGAGGTGTTTTGAATTTCGTGTGGGTGAGGTGTTTTGAATTTCGTTGTGGTGAGGTGTTTTGAATTACGTGGTGGTGAGGTGTTTTGAATTACATGGGGTGAGGTGTTTTGAATCACGTGGTGGTGAGGGGTTTTGAATTATGCGGTGGTGAGGCGTTTTGAATTACGTGGTGGTGAGGTGTTTTGAATTACGTGGTGGTTAGGTGTTTTTAATTTTGTGGTGGTAAGGTGTTTTGAATTACATGGTGGTTAGGTGTTTTTAATTTTGTGGTGGTAAGGTGTTTTTAATTACATGGTTGTGAGGTGTTTTTATTTTCGTGGTGGTGAGTTGTAATCATCCTGAACTTCAAATCTGCACCTACCCCTCCTGTATGTATGTGCTGAGGGGTTCTATTTTTGATATATATTTATTTATTTATTTTTCAACTAAATCTTCAACCTAAATTGCTTATAAAAATGTAATATCACAAACACTACAAATAAATTTGTGCAAAATAATTGTTTGTATCATGATTGGTGTAAATCATGACAACACAGCAACTCAGGTACAGTCATTATCGTCAACCAAAGCGAGCGCGTTCCTTTAACGACACGTGGTGAGGCGAGAAAAGTGACCCGAGCCAAGCTAGTAGACATATTACATATATATACAATTTCAAAACTCACCTGGTCACAAGTGTGCCTCACTGACCGGGTCCTTAGTCGAGGTCCTCCGCATCATCCTGTTTCGGCCCTTCAACCTCAATACGGTCAGCTAAGTTGGGCCAGTAGGGAGCACACATGCCTCCACATGTAGCAGCTACACCTGGATGTGTACGTACCCCCACCCCCAGCCAGTGAGAACACAGAATACAACAACAAAACTACCTCCACTCGCAGAATCCACATCCCATCATCCACTCACTCACACACCAAAAATAAAAAAATAAAAAACCGACCACCACCCTCACAACATGCACCACTCAAACAAAAACACATTCATGCAAAACCACACCCACTCATGCAACACACACCCAATCCTGCAACACACACACCCACTCCTGCGACACACACACACCATTCACACATCTCTATTTCTCTTCCGCGCTCAGTCACTACCCTTTTAAGCTGAAATGAACCACCACCCACAACCTCAACCTACACTGTTTAACGTGCCTCCATAAACTTCCTCCAAATCCAAAGCGAGCCTTTCAAGGCAACCTGGGCCACTTTGTCACACATCCTCCTTCTTTCTGTCCCACATATTCCAAGCCGAGCAAGAAATGCAGAAAAGGAATTGCCAATATACCCTCCACACCCCACCTCAAGAAACTCGCCAACCCTTCTCCCGACACTCTGCCTCCAGCTCACTGTACTTTCCTCTCTTACTCTCGTGCACCTCCTCCATGTTCTCTTCCCAAGGTACAGACAAATCCCCTTGCACCTGATCAGAATTATTGTTGCACCTGACCAGATGACAATGTCAGGCTGCAACCTTGTCACACAGATCACCTCTGGGAATACCAATTGTGGCTTTAGGTCTGCCACCACCTGCCAATCACAAGCATCTGACAGCCCTCTTGATTTCCACCTCCTCTTCTTTCCACCTTTTACCACTTAGCCCTCTTTGACAAACACCTCTGCCCCATCGGTCTCCTTCTCCACTCTTCTCTCTCTCGATCTCAGCACCTCTTGTTGCACCATCTGCACTACCACCACCAGCACCTGATCATGTCGCCACCTGTATTGTCCTGCTGCCAATGCTACTGAACATGCACTCAGTGCATGCTGCACCGTTCCCACACCTCCACACAAATAATATCTCTCCTCCTGCAACAACCCCCACCATCTCACGTTTACTGGTGACGGAAGCACATCATACGTTGCCCGCAACAGGAAATTCAACAATATTAGCTCCATCCTCCAAATCTCTTGCCACTTCAATGTCCTCACCTGCACACCTTCCCACTACGTCCAAACACCTTGATGCGTCCGTCTGACTGCTTTCACATATCTCCCCCCCCCCCTCCTCCTTTCTTCTCACCTCCCTCTCAACCATCTTCCTCCTCTCTTTCACACATGCCTTTTCCCATCGCTCATGCTCCATCCACCCCAAGCCATGCTTCCCATGCTGTACCATCCCCACGACCTCCTCCTGTTGCAACCGCTCCTCCATCTCATCCACCTCTGCTCTTGCATCCACTTCCGACTTCTCTTCTTCTCTGGGAGAGCATTCTTTACCACTGAATCACTCGAATCCCGCAACATCATGAACCCCCGCACCCTCATCACCTCAAACTCCTCGGTTAATGATGTCAAGGGAAACCGGAGTTTTCCACCCTGACCATAAAAGGCAATGTTCGTCAAACAGCGTGGCACTCCCAACCACCTCCTCACAAACCCGCTCACCACAACCTCCATCCTCTCGACATGCCTAATCGCAATATCATACATCATCAATGGCCACAATACTCGTGGCATCAATCCAAACTTCAAACACCATACCTTCAACTTACCTGGCAAACCACATCCATCAATCCTTTTCAAATCTCTCAAAAGCTTGTTCTTCACCTCCTCAACCCTTCCCACATCATTCAACTCAACTCTATACCATCTTCCCAAACTCTTCACTGGGGCCCCTGTCAATGATGGAACCACCTTCCCTCCCAGCTCAAACCTGTGCATGTTATCCACCACTCCTCGTCTCACTACGACACTCCTCGACTTTCTTGCTTTAAATCCCATTCTTGCCCACCGCATCAACCTTTCCAGTCGTCCCAGTACCTTTACTGCTGCATCCAACGGACTGTTGGACAACTTTCAAGGCAAACTTTGACCAGGGGCCAGCTCCACTTCTTTCCCATCTCCACTCACCGCACGTATCAACAACTCCATAACCAACACAAACAAAATAGGGGAGATGGTACATCCCATCGGGATCTCCACTTCCAACTTCTGCTACTCTGTTACATAGGACTGTGTCGCAAACCGCATCCAAAACTGATCATAATATGCCATGAAACACCTCACAACCATGTAATTAAAAACACCTTACCACCACAAAATTAAAAACACCTAACCACCATGTAATTCAAAACACCTCACCACCACGAACTTCAAAACACCTCACCACCACGAACTTCAAAACACCTCACCACCATGTAATTCTAAACACCTCACCACCACGTAATTCAAAACACCTCACCACCACGTAATTCAAAACACCTCACCACCACGTAATTCTAAACACCTCACCACCACGTAATTCAAAACACCTCACCACCATGTAATTCAAAACACCTCACCACCATGTAATTCAAACCCCCTCACAACCACGTAATTCAAAACACCTCACCACCACGTGATTCAAAACCCCTCACCACCACGTAATTCCAAACACCTCACCACCACGTAATTCAAAACACCTCACCACCACGTTATTAAAAACACTTCACCACAACATAATTCAAAACCCCTCACCACCACGTAATTCCAAACACCTCACCACCACGTAATTCAAAACACCTCACCACCACGTAATTCCAAACACCTCACCACCACGTAATTCAAAACACCTCACCACCACGTAATTCAAAACACCTCACCACCACGTAATTCAAAACCCCTCACCACCACGTAATTCCAAACACCTCACCACAACGTAATTCAAAACACCTCACCACCACGTAATTCAAAACACCTCACCACCACGTAATTCAAAACACCTCACCACCACGTGATTCAAAACCCCTCATCACCATGTAATTCCAAACACCTCACCACCACGTAATTCCAAACACCTCACCACCACGTAATTCAAAACACCTCACCACAACGTAATTCAAATCACCTCACCACCACGTAATTCAAAACACCTCACCACCACGTGATTCAAAACACCTCACTACCATGTAAATGAAAACACCTCACCACCATGTGATTCAAAACACCTCACCACCATGTGATTCAAAACACCTCACCACCACGTTATTAAAAACACTTCACAACCACGGAAACAAAAGTTTGAGGGAGTAGTTCAGTGACAACACAGACTCTGCCCAGATATGTGGATATATAGATAGATGACTGTACCTGAGTTGCTGTTTTTTCATGGTCTCCACCAATCATAATATACTGAAACGCAAAAGAAACTTACCACCTTTGAAACCTTTAAATATCAACAATAACACTGCGTGTAGTAAATGTGTGAACTTATTTGTGGACAATAGTGTCCTCACTGTCAGACAAAACGGTCATGGATGGTCACTTGAACCTTCAATGGTCACTTCATAGCACAGCTGTTGAACAGCCGTTTTGACTGTCAGTGATTAGCCAAAGGGTACGGGATGATTTTAATGAGCTGCACGTGATGTCTTGATATTGGCTTTAAAAAGGCCAGTGCAAAATGGGCATTTTGACCAAAAAATTTGACCATTTTGACCAACTTCAAAAAGACCGAAAACGCAAAAGAAACTTATCACTTGTTTGAAATGTAATAAAATTGTAACAGTTCAAAATAAAACAAACCAACAATTGCTAATTGAAACATTGGCATTTTATTGATGACATGTCAAGTTTTTGACCAAGATACACCATCTCATCAGTTTGTTCTACAGTACAGAACAGCACAGGGTGCAATGTCAGTCCCCTTTCAATAGCGTGTGTGGCCACCATTGTTTTGGATACAGGCAGTGCATCGTCGGCGTATACTGCCTACCAGTCTTTGGATGGATTGCTGCTGGATTCTGTCCCACTCAGTCCTCAATGTCTGAAGCAGCTCTGCCCATGTCCTGGCCCTGCCAACTACGCGTCCCCCAAGCTCATCCCACAGGTGCTCTATGGGATTCAGGTCAGGGGAGAACGCAGGCCACTGCATGGTGTTGATGTTCTCGCCTTGGAGAAATGCAGTGGTAAAGCGAGGAGCATAGGGACGAGCATTGTCATGCTGAAAGGTTCTCAGTTCTGGGTGGTCTAGCAGGAATGGCAGCAGATGAGGTCGCAGGATGTTATCCACATACCGCTGGGTGTTAAGATTCCCATCCACAACCACCAGTGGCATCCTGTATCGGCCTGATATGGCGGCCCACACCATCACACTTGGGCCACCCCACCTGTTGGCTTGACGCACGCAACAATCGGCATATCGCTCACTAGTTCTTCTCCAGACACGCTCACGCCCATCAGGACTGTCCACACAGAACCTTGACTCATCGCTGAAAGCGACCTCGTTCCACTGCGCCAAGGTCCACCGCTGATGCTGCTGGCACCATCTCTGTCGGTTGCGGCGATGGGCAGCCATCATCACCGGGCCTCTGTATGGTCTTCTGGCAGTCAGACCATAGTCATGCAGTCGTCTTCGTGCAGTATCATTGGAGATCCGTGGTTTGCATGCCCCGGAGTTTCTGCCGCAGTGCGGGATGCTGGACGGAATCGATCCCGCAGGTGACTTCGGACCATCTGCCTGTCCTGCCTTGCAGTGGTGACTCTTGGCCTCCCTGATCGAGGTCTGTCATCTGCAGAGTTGTGGAGGGTGTCTCTGTCCACCAGGGCCGATATCGTCTGGTGTGAACAGCCAAGGCGACGTGCCACCTCACGGTAGCTCAGTCCGCCTTGCAGCATGCCCAGGGCACGCTGCCGTTTATCCCTTGACAATCGTGGCATGTTGATTGAAATGCCCATTTTGCACTGGCCTTTTTAAAGCCAATATCAAGACATCACGTGCAGCTCATTAAAATCATCCCGTACCCCTTGGCTAATCACTGACAGTCAAAACGGCTGTTCAACAGCTGTGCTATGAAGTGACCATTGAAGGTTCAAGTGACCATCCATGACCGTTTTGTCTGACAGTGAGGACACTATTGTCCACAAATAAGTTCACACATTTACTACACGCAGTGTTATTGTTGATATTTAAAGGTTTCAATGGTGGTAAGTTTCTTTTGCGTTTCAGTATACAAACAATTATTTTGCACAAATGTATTTGTAATATACTTGATATTACATTTTATAAACAATTGAAGTTGAAGATTTAAGTAAACAAAAAATAAAAGTCATACATTTGCCAAGAAAAATACCCTGAGGAAATACCCACGGGAGAAATAGGTGCACACCAGAAGTTTGGTACGATTTTACAAAAGTTTGAGGGAGTAGTTCGGTGACAACACAACACAGACACTGCACCGATATATACATACTAGATGATCGCAGTCGTTACTGAGGAACGGGCTTATTTTAGTTGAGGCTAATGACTGTACCTGAGTTGCTGTGTTGTCATGATTTTCACCAATCATAATACAAACAATTACTTTGCACAAATGTATTTGTTGTGTTTGTGATATTACATTTTTATCGGCAATTTAGGTTGAAGATTTAGGTTGAATGTTTTTTTTTCAAGAAAGAACCCCTCAGCACACACATAGGGGAGGGGTAGGTGCAGACTGGAAATTTGGGACGATTACACCTCACCACCAAGTAATTCAAAACACCTCACCACCACGTAATTCAAAACACCTCACCACCACGTAATTCAAAACACCTCACCACCACGTAATTCAAAACACCTCACCACCACGTAATTCAAAACACCTCACCACCAAGTAATTCAAAACACCTCACCACCACATAATTCAAAACACCTCACCACCACGTAATTCAAAACACCTCACCACCAAGTAATTCAAAACACCTCACCACCAAGTAATTCAAAACACCTCACTGCCACGAAATTGAAAACACCTCACAGCCATCAAACACGTAATAAAAACACCTCACGCAATAAAACACGTAATAAAAACACCTCACAGCCATAAAACACGAAATAAAAACACCTCACCACCACAAAGTTAAAAACACCTGACAGCCATCAAACATGTAATAAAAACACCTCACAGCCATAAAACACATAATAAAAATACCTCACAGCCTTAAAATAGGTAATAAAAACACACCACCACCACAAAATTAAAAACACCTCACAGCCATAAAACACGTAATAAAAACACCTCACAGCCATAAAACGTAATAAAAACACCTCACAGCCTTAATACACGTAATAAAAACACCTCAGCCATAAAACACGTAATAAAAACACCTCACCACCACGAAATTAAGAACACCTCACAGCCATAAAACACGTAATAAAAACACCTCACCACCACGAAATTAAGAACACCTCACAGCCATAAAACACGTAATAAAAACACCTCACCACCACGAAATTAAGAACACCTCACAACCATAAAACACGTGATAAAAACACCTTAGCCATAAAACACATATAGTAAGGGCATTTTATGAGATATTTCACAAATCTGTTAACTAAATTGTTACCAAAAAATTTCTTCACCAATATGTTTGTAAAGGTGTGTAATAACATGTGTTAAAATGTTGAAGTTCAACTCCCGTGGGAAACCCAGAAAAAAAGCTGTTGAATTCGGGTACCGAAAAATTATTTTCGAGAATTTTTATTTTTTTTAATCGGCCCTTAAGTAACTTATGAGGGGTCAAATAAGGGTTTTTCATGATTCTGAGTTGATTGTTAACATTTATATTTTCACATTTATGCTCTCTCAGCATTGACTGCGTCATCTCCAGTGCTTGTGAATCCTGTTGAGAAAGACACGAGTAACTCCTTGTCTCTATCGTTGTCGAATGGCTTGATCTCCTCAAACCATTTTAGGACAAGTTCAACTGCCTCTGCATCTCGCTTCATCTGTGTCTTGGCAAGGTCTCTGTGGACTGGAACATGTTTACTGACGTCCTCCTCCATCCGCCGGTTGACATCAGACAGGTGACTGAGGGTGAGCACCCAGCATTTGTGGCCAGAAAAACTGTTTCTCATTCTTCCTCTGCTCAGTCCACCTTGTGACTTGGCTGCCTTCATTAATGTCTGCTCAATGCAAATGTCACACCATGTGCCGGACCACTCATGACTTGAGTAACGGACAACGTGGTTCCCGTGGGCAGTGAGACGTTCTAAGGTGTCTTTGTAAGCAGGCAAAGTTTCTAGTTCCTTCATGAGTTGACAGTACAGCCGTGCGCCCTTGGCATACTGATGATGGCCTGCAGCGACAAAGATGTGAAGCATCTTGGTAACAATGGAGGACAGATGCCCATTGTGGTCTGCAAGTCGCTCGGTTCTGATAAAGACCTTGATCACATCTACCATGTGGTGGTACTCCACCCAGAGTGCAGGTGTTCTTCCTCCTTTTGCGAGTCGTTTGAAGGTTTCTTCAAACCTTTGCTCAAACACTGGCTCTACTGGGTCTGAGTGTCTGGCTCCCATCTTCCCATCAGCCACCTTCTCCATGAAGGTCTTCATGTCACCACGCTCCTCCTCAGTGAAGGCAAGTTTCATGATGTGTTGATAGATGGCTGCATCGATGAGGAGGTGAACACGGATTGCCTTGTCAAAACATCCTCCATCCATGATGTGGTTGGCTGTCGTACTTCCAGGATAGATCAACTGGATCACATCTAGTAGTCCAGAATCTTCCATGATGTTACCCATTGATCCAAGATAAGACTTCAGCAGGTGAAAACCACCCAACCTTGGAATGACGGGTAGATTTGCCTGCTTTATTATATTCACAGCCTTCAGCCAAATCGGAAGATCAAAGGTCACTATAGCGACCCCAGCGCGCCGTATGCACTCTTTCAGAGTGGTGAAGATGGTGTTGAGGTCATTAGGGTCTCCTTCAATAACTGGGAGGAACTCGATCTGTGTGCTCTGCTTTGCATCATTAGCATGGATTCTCTTCATCCAGCCAACATCCAGATTGACAATCGGTCTCAAGAACATCTGAAGGCTTGCAGGAACAAGTGTCAGCTGACTATCGATGTCAGTCATACTGTGTGTGGTGGGGTATGACTTTGGACCTAAATCAATCAAGGCAATATCATTGGATATGAACTTGAGTGCCGTCTTTATGATCTGAGTCTTCTCATCTCCATGGTCAAGATTAGCATGATGCGCTCGCAGAATATTGTCGGTGCCATCTTTGAGACAGAGTACATCTGCCCTTCTTTCCTGTGTTGTGAAATACAAGGTGTCTTCGTATTTCTCTAGAAGTTTTATCTTTAGCCAATGCTTTGAATAAGAAAGGCTCTTCTCTGGTGACTGATCAAACTCCTGCAGCCTTTCATGGACTTGGTCCATGTTCATTACCCCATGCTCTAATTCTGAGTCTAACCATTCGCAGAATTCAATAAAAACTGCCTCTCGCTCCTCATCAATACTCCTCTGTCCTCTCTTCCTTTTTCCTTCCTCATCAGTCTTGGACAAACTGTCACCTCTCGCAAACATAAGTTTGCATCGCAAATGGTACAGTGTTTCTTCTGCTACCAAGTCGTTGATCCCTTCCAGGCGTCCAGTGACTTCAGTGCCCCAGTCATCCCCGCGACTCCGTGCTGTCTTCAGCAAGCTTGCCTTCAGTGTATCTGCAGTCAAATTATCTGGCACTCTGTATTTCTTTCTAGCTTGTGCTGGATTATTTTTGTAGAGCTGGGCTGGTTGGTTGCAAAGAATGCATACATCCTTATACAGGAGGTCAACTGACTGTGATCTTCTAGAACTGCAGCCAGTTGATGAACTGAACTCACAAGTAGTGCGTCTTCTCTTCAACTTTGATGACTCTTTCTCTGCCTTTGATGCTTGAGCTGACTTCTTGGTGGTTGCAACAAAGTTGTTGTACAGATCATTTTTACACTTCTGGTGGTACCTCAGTTTTCCTTCCTTTTGAGCCTCCTTCATACGTTCCACAACAGTAACATTTTCGACAGTTTCTGCTTGTTTCAATAAAGTTGAGTATCCCTTTGGAGTTGCCTGTATGAGCCTTTCAGCTGGTGTATCCGAGCGTGCACAGATGAAGCAATTGAGCACAGGTGGAGTAACGTCTTCATCCTTATTGCTAGACTCCATGTCCTGCAAAGTAGAAAATGAGATATATTTAGAAATTATTTTTCCACAAAGGAGTGTCTGTGGTGAAATATAAATGTTAACAATCAACTCAGAATCATGAAAAACCCTTATTTGACCCCTCATAAGTTACTTAAGGGCCGATTAAAAAAAATAAAAATTCTCGAAAATAATTTTTCGGTACCCGAATTCAACAGCTTTTTTTCTGGGTTTCCCACGGGAGTTGACCTTCAACATTTTAACACATGTTATTACACACCTTTACAAACATATTGGTGAAGAATTTTTTTGGTAACAATTTAGTTAACAGATTTTCATATGTTTCCCTTACTAATAATAAAAACACCTCACCACCACAAAATTAAAAACACCTCACAGCCACAAAATTAAAAACACCTCACCACCACGTCATTTAAAAAACACCTCATCACCAAGTAATTCAAAACACCTCACCACCACGTAATTCAAAACACCTCATCACCATGTGATTTAAAAACACCTCACCACCATGTGATTTAAAAACACCTCACCACCACGTCATTTAAAAAACACCTCATCACCAAGTAATTCAAAACACCTCACCACCACGTAATTCAAAACACCTCATCACCATGTGATTTAAAAACACCTCACCACCATGTGATTTAAAAACACCTCACCACCATGTGATTTAAAAACACCTCACCACCACGTCATTTAAAAACACCTCATCACCAACTAATTCAAAACACCTCACCACCACATAATTAAAAACACCTCACCACCACGTAATTATAAATACCTCACCACCACGTAATTCAAAACACCTCACCACCATGTGATTTAAAAACACCTCACCACCATGTGATTTAAAAACACCTCACCACCATGTGATTTAAAAACACCTCACCACCACGTCATTTAAAAACACCTCACCACCACATAATTCAAAATACCTCACCACCACGTGATTCAAAACCACCACAACGTTATTAAATACACTTCACAACCACGGAAACAAAAGTTTGAGGGAGTCGTTAAGTGACAACACAGACACTGCCCAGATGTGTAGATATCTATCTATAATTCCAGTAATCTCTGTCTGTCTGTACGTTTGTTTGTCTGTGACCGCTGTTTCTCGACAACCACGGGTCCGATATACTTTTAACTTGCCAGGTATATTGCTGGGGACCCGAGGATGTGCCTTTTCAAGGTTTCATATTAATCGGACAATTACTTACCGAGCTATGTCCAAAAAACGATTCAACCAATCAGAGAGCAGCGAACTATCGCGTGTGCCGAACGTGGCGGGCACACTCTGCCTCGGATGGCACATTTGAGAGCGTATTCATTTATTTCACGTTTGCAAACTATGTTGGCGTTAAACTATGTTTTACAACTAATAAAAACGAATTTGCGATTCATTCGCTTTCCTGCGCGTTTGTGCACGCGATGGCGATTTCTTTACCAAACTCCGGAAGCCGTTCGCTTTGGACCAAACCATTGCATGTAAATAGAGGGGGGGGATTGTCACCACTCGCAAGCCGTTCGCTTTGGACCAAACCATTTCATGTAAATAGAGGGGGGGGATATAATTTTAGATATAGATATAGTACGGGCATGCCCTAGTATAGATAAATGACTGTACCCGATTTGCCGTTTTGTCATGGTTTAAACCAATCATAATTCAAACAATTATTTTGCACAAATGTATTTGTAATATACGTGATATCACATTTTATAAACAATTGAAGTTGAAAACAAAAAAATTTCGCCAAAAAATTCCAAAAAAAAAAAAAAAAAAAAGGAACATTTTTCAAAACAAATACCCTTAGGACATATCGATGGGAGAGATATGTGCATACCAGAGGTTTGGTACGATTTCGCAAAAGTTTGAGAAAGTAGTTCAGTGACGAGACAACACAACACAAGACAACACAACACAACACAACACAACACAACACAAGACAACACAACACAGGACAGACGCTGCACAGATATATATATATATATATATATATAGTCAAGGTTCTGACATCATCCCACAACGTCTCCGTGTCCGCTCCTATCAGCGAGTGCCATCTTCGCAGTCCGTGTGCCAATCAATCCCGGACCAATCACTACTTTTTGGGGCGTGGCCTTTCGGTCCTCCTGTGCCTTTGTGGTCACCAGGTCGGTGGTGTCAGCGGTAGTTTTCAATGTCCTGCTTCCGGTTGGTTTTTATTTAGTGTTAAAAATGCGCGATTTCTTGCTAGTTGTGTGTGCTACATGTGTCATAAGGAACAGAGGAATAACAGAGGCCATTATATACAGGGGATTAATTACCCATAATCCCTAACTAATTAACATAATCCTACCCCTCCTGATGGAAACAAAGATACACTCTTCCACGACATACGGTCTACCGTATCCTTGCTTATCATATATGGGGATTCTTCTTCTTCACGACAGTCGGAGCACATTACCTATGCAATTCTACCTGGACTAAGGTAATCACGGCCTACCCCTGACAAATGTAACAATATATATATACTATATAATATGCTGTATATATTTACATATATATATATATATATATATATATATATATATATATATATATATATATTGTTACGGATCTCAGAGACGGCACTCCCCTTAGCAAGGGGGGGTTAATCCCCTTGGCCTGTTAAGCTGGCCGTCTCTAGTCCTGGTACTTATAACGCTCCTTTGCGGGGTGAGATTGGTCAGGATTATTGGTCAAGGTGTTTTCCCGAATACCTTTACCAATCCCACCGCAAAGCAGGGAGACAAGTACCGCTCGAACCACGGACAAGATGGTATTTGCCGAGCTGTTTAGCAATCCACGACTCAAGCCGTTAGCAATTGACTAACCCGATTCTGCGCGTTGGCCAAATCATGCCACAGGTACTCAATTGGAGACAGGACAAAAGCGATCAGGGGAAAGAAGAAACCAAAGGTAAGAAATAACAGACATTTATTAATTATGTACACCAAAATCAAAGGAAGAGGAAACGAAAGTAATATACAGGACAAAGAAGAAGAAGATACACAGGGCAGCCTTAAACAGTCTTATATTATCAACGCCCAGGACAGAACACAGACTTACACGAAAGGGGAATAGCAGGCAGGAATGACTGGAAGAGGGAGAAGGTCCAGGTGGGACAGCAGGGCTGGAAGTTCCGGCAGAGGCACAGCATTGAGGTCCGTTCCAGGTCCACTCTCCGGGCTGGAAGTGAACAGCCAGCGTCAGCTTCTGGTCTCGTATCTCACACGGGCGGACAATGCGAATGAAGCGCGGGATTGTCGCCGTCAAACGGACCCACTCTCCTCCTTACAATGCTCCATATCCTTGTCGGGTACCTCACTCATCTGCCGGATCACGTCATCTCCTTCAACTCCCTCTGTACCTTCTCACCCAACTGTTCAAGCAGTCCCTCGCAGCCGCTTTTATTGTCCGTGTCCGAATCAAGCTGCCGGCTCCGATGACACGCCTACCGGTTGGCTCACCTCGGCGCTGGTTGGTCGGTAAGGGCTTGCTGACTCCACCTCTGCTGACGAGTCAACGTGTCACACCTTGTTCTTGTGGTCCCGCCCCCTTCTTCCTCGGCTTGACCACATGGCTTATGGCGGCGTGGTGCCAGCAAAACAGCCCAATGCAACGGCAGTGAATGCTGCTGGCAAGCGAGGTACCACAATTTGGAGAGGGAGAGCAAAATGGACGGAAGGGGGCCTATCTTATTTGATTAATGCAACGCAGATTCAACTATTGGGAACAGATCCTTAACTGAAACACATAATAATGAAATAACTACGGAGAGGTCCTATGGTTCGCTACGTGTTGTACATGGACTAACTGGGGTGCGATGTTTAACAAAGCCAATTGATTGGGATATTTACAGGGCATCATTTATAAGGGAAACATTTACTATAATTTACTAGTGAATGTTCTAAAAACCGTAAAAATATATACACTATATAATATATACTATATAATACATATATATATATATTTATTTTTTTTTATTTTTTTTTTGTATACTGAATCGAGGCTCGTGAAAGAGCTAACATTTATTTCACAAACAAATCAACCAGACAAACAACATATACAAAAAGAGGGAGCGGAAGACAAGATGGGGAGAGAAGGGGAAGCACACAACCACAACATTTGAGAGCATGTATATATATGTATGTATGTGAAAAAATATATTCCACATGTGAAATTTGCATTTATGTTTATTTAAATTATACAATGGTCAACAAAATGTAAATGTTTCATGATATTTGTTATATTATATCACCTTTATCTATCAATATTGTTGAAATGAAGATCAAATAGCTGTATGTTGAAATATGTTGAAAAAGTCAAAACTTTACATGGGGTTTACTTACTTTTTCACGTGACTGTATATTGTTGCGGATCTCCCGAAGCCCGCCGACGTACAGAAGGGGGGTTAAGCCCCTTTTCCCCCTCGGGTCTCGTGTCCACGAGGCCGAATCGCCACTTCCGCAGCGAGCGTGGAAAAGGGTATCTGGTCGACGCCGCACGTACCTTTGACCCACGCTGCCACGAAAACGGGGACCGGACCTCGCACAAGCCACGCTAATCAAATACGCCCGAGCGATGTGCGTATCACGTGACTCGTGCCGTTACTTCTATTGAACCCGACTCGAGCGGTTTTATTCATACGATGCTAAGCCAATTGTGAAAGGACGGGAATGGTCAAATAAGAGGAAGAACACGGTTTATTATTTATGTACAATAATCAGGATAAAGGAAAGGGGACACAGAGCAGATGCTTAATCAATCTTAACTTATACCCAGACAAAGGGCCCACTCACTCACGCGGGGAAAAAGAAGGAAGGAAGTTCGCGTGCCAAACACGCCTTGCCGTCAGTCGCTCCGGGACAGCTCGCCCGGTGTGGCCCTCTGGCGGTCACGGCACGTATGCAGGGAAACGCAGGCAGTAAGAGATCGCGCGTCTGTGGCCTGGAACGGGTCGTCTCCACAAGCGCGACTAATACAGCTGCAGAGCGCAGGGCACAGGGTACGGGGAATGTTTGTGTACAACGAGACTATTACAAGCAGTTCAAGCAGTTACAAGCACTCCGACTCGTTCAGGAGCTGGGCGATTCTGACGCGTTCTTGTCTGCTGCGGTTCCCTCTCCGACTTCTCTGATACCCCGACTCAACTCTCGTCTTCGTGCGTTCTGACGCGAGGGGCGAGGGGCAGGGTTTTATGGCCCCGCCCCAGAGTCTTACTCGAATGTTCCAAGCCCCACCTCTCGTCGCCGTGGTGAGCCACTCCCCTCGAGCTCTGATTGGTGGCTCGTTGCTTACCGGCCACTCCCCCTGCAGCTCCTCCCTTCGGCCTTGCCAGACTTGTTCAGGCCGATCACGTGGCATTCCAGCGCAAAAGAACACCTAAGCTCACTGGCCTGCTCAACGCAAAACTAACACAGGAAAGGACTATGCTTACATTTACTAAGAGATAACTGTACTACAGTGAGGCTACACGTTGTGGTGTGTCTACCTACGAGGGGGGTTATCCTTTATTCTCACAACTGCAACAATATATATATATATATATATATATATATATATATATATTATATTATATTTTATATATATTAGATTACAAATAAATTACTAATAAATAATATCACCAATATTACAAATAAATTTGTACAAAAAATTGTTTGTGATACGATTGGTGTAAATCATGACAACAAAACAACTCAAGTTCAGTCAGGTCATTGGCCTGGTTTTATTGATCATTTTATTTTGAATGTGTAATTTGTGCAGTAAATGTTTGGAAACTTCTTTCTGAGAATGGTCAAAGTGTGAAATTATAAAAGTGAAATACGAGTGCGAAACTACAAGCAATATATTGTTACATTTGTAGGGGGTAGACAATGATTACCTTAGAACCAGGTAGAGTGTATAGATTAGCATGCTCCGATGGTCGTGAAGAAGAAGACCCACCATGTAATAAGTAGGGAATTTTGTTTAGCCCGGATGTTGTGTAAGGTGTATCTTCGTCCCCATTACGAGGAATGGGATATGTTAATTAGCTCAGGGATTATGGGTAAGTTATCCCTTGCATGTCGTTACTTCTGTAATTTATTTCCTATGTCCCTTTTGGCACTACACCATGGACACTAGAATCGTGCATTTAAACACCCTAATTAAAAACCTACCGGAAGCCAGGACATTGAGCGCTTGAGCTGATGGCATTGACTTTGAAAGCACATAGGGCGGGCCGAGGGCCGTGCCCAGAAGGGCAATGATTGGACAGGGTTTTGATTGGCACAAGGCCGGGGTGAGATGGGACTTGCTGATAGGAATAGGGTATGACTGATAGGGAGCGACTCGTTGATTGGCGAAGCACCCCAGATGACGTCAGAGCCTGGACGATAAAAGAACGTGCTAGCGGACATTTTTCTCTTCGCTCTTCTTCTTGGCTTTTCACTCTAGCGGACATTCTGTGTTCTCTTCTCCTTGGCTCCTCGCTCTGACCGATTCCTTCTTGCGCATTCTCGCCCTGAACCTCGTACGAACGGTGGCATTTTGCTCTCGGGCTCAGGGAAGCGATCGGACCGGCCATGTCCCGAGATCTTGCTGGTGGTCATGCAGAGGCACAACCACGGCCCGGGGACTGCAGTTTTCCGTGTGGATGATGGGTGGATGAGCACCGTGTGGAAGAACAGGCTGCACGCATGTTGTTCGCTTCGCGTGGGTGGATTTCTCCCCCATTCACTCACGCAAATCCCATAACCATTCACACACATTTCAAAAATCATCAAAGCACCAGAATCATCAAAACATGTATTTCACCCCCCCCCCCCCCTGCAGGACCATGGCATAGATGTCATTACACATGTGTGTGCATTTCTACTACGCAGCTGTGAGGTACCATACAAGCAAGATGGTGGGGGCACTTCAGGCTGTGGTAGGCCCGATTGGATAAATTATGCTCGACTTACGACTTCTTCACCCCTCCCCGCCCCCATTGAACTCTTGGCCCCCTGACACCCAAACAGCTCCTTATGCTGTTGTCCCGCCGGGGAGGTCTCCACACCAGGCTTCCGCTCCTCAGGCTTTCACACAGCCTCACGGATCTCCGAGGGTCTCTCCATACCACAGGGTGCTCAAACAGACCCTAATTAAAGTTCCTCTACCCCCCACCCCTCTAACCCCCACCGACGGGCTCCCAATTTACAGACACTATTGGCTTCCAGGGGCAATTACCACAGGGGACCCACAGTCACCACTCCTCCAGAACTTGCTCTGTACCTTGATCTGTACCTGCAGACACACACACCTTCCCCACCCATAAAATCCACAAAAACATTTCCTCCCCCGCTGCCATTCAATTCTCAACCACATTTTCAATCAAAGATGTCACCAAAAAGATGCTGCCATGGCCTGCTTACATGTGAAATTCCCATTCACATTTTAAAGTTCCAAACGCATTTCAATCATAATTCAATCACAATTCATTTCCATTCTCCTGACCACACAAAAACACAAAACCTCGACACAAACAAACGCCACACACAAGACAATTTGTGGCTCACACACCAATTCCCTCACCGGCCATGCCATCACTGTCACCCACCCCTACTCAAAATGACTCATGTCCCCAATTTATAAGCAAGTACCAAAGCCTGGGACAGTACAGCTCAAAGCACTAACCTCAAGTGCAGGTTTTTGCAGGTTGGTCGGGTCCAAAACTGCCATCCACCCTCGCCGAATCCCAAAATTTATCCAATAGGGCCTACCAAATTCACCAAATTTCCTTTTATCCCACTGTACTGGCAAGTATGTGGATCCGCCTCCTTCGGTGACCTTTACTATAGTACTACCTTTGGCTACGACAGCTCCGCCCCTCTACCGTCCAAGGGCCATCGGGATAAGTGGAGCAGCCGAAACACCAACATGGCCATGAAAGTCCATGAGGTGCGACCCACAATCCATCCTTCGGCCCCCTGCAAGGAACATGGCTCCACTAGCCCCAAGCTGGTCAATGTGGTGAGCACCTGCTGCCAACTCCACCATTCCCAAAACCTCGGATCTGGGGGGAACAGTCGCAGTGCGTGGCATCCACATCACATCCCCTGCCCATCACATCCCCCAGTCTACTCGACTACTGCCCCCATTGCCCACCCACACTTGACCATGCCCAAGGTTCAGCCAACAGCCACGTTCCCCCAGGAGACTCAACCCAGAAGACATGGTCCACACACCTTGGACACCCAAAACATCACATTGACCTCCAGACTACCCAACTACATCCACACAACCCTGCATCCCAAATATTGGCACCGTTGCTCCGATAGCAAGTTGAAGGCTGTGTCCTACTACTCTATCCATTTTTATCCCAGCCTCCAACACTTTGGTCTAACACACCTGGATCAATAATGGTGCCACTGTGCAGTGCCATGGCCTCACAAAATTCACCCTTAAATTTCCATCTAACTCTCAAATTACCCGTGCCAATTATTTTTCACAATTCACTAATCTCACCAAAGAAGGGTTCTTCTCCATACACATGCCAGCCGAGCATGGCCTTGTATGCTCAGCTCATTACATATTCCCGATTCATCAATCCAATGGCTCTCTTCTCAAGCCGAGAGTACACAAATCACAATGGAACATCTGTGGAAGATCATTCTCACACCATCATGTCCACAGATGCCTCAATGGTTGTCTGGTGGGCTATAATCATTCCTGTCCATGCGGATCGACCCGCGTCCATAGACCAGCACAGCATGGCAGGTCACCACATGCTGGCTGTCCCAGAGTCTCAGCGAGAGGTGGTCAGGCCGCATTCCCAGGCGATCTCCACATCACGCCCTCGATGGCCATCCGTGGTGCCGCCACCAAAGCGCAGCCCACAACACCTCCCCCTAGTGGTCCTCATCATGCACCACACCAGGTACCTGTGAGAAACCACCTCGGACCCTCCGGAGGTCTTAACCCCCACCAGGTTCCGGTGACCCTGCCAGACCGAGACACACGCTCGGGTGGTGCTCCGATGGACAAGGGACACTACACTCCACCAGACCCCCCTTTGGGCCCAGGCCGTACCACGACACCCATGGTCGGACCCCATGTCCACATATCGCCAGCCCAGCCCCCAGCTGGCTGGCATAAACCAATTTTGAAAGGGGCACATTTTCCACGAGGCTGACCCCAATGACCTCTCCTGGTCCGAATTCCGCAGCACGGGGACCAACACCCACCATGGCTGCTCCAAATCAAATTCCCATTTCCATTTAATTTTAAATTTCCTTTTAAGAACTTTGGCCTCGTGTGTCCAACCACCGCAGCTGCAGGTGACAACCCCTTTCTCGGGTTGTTCTGCCCCTCCCTGCAGCCTATCCAAATTCTCTATGGGGACCAGTTTCTCTGAGGCTTTATTCCCTGACTCTTCCATATCCGAATCCAGCTCAGAGCCAAAACACCCCCCCCCCCCTGCTTGGTATCTAATTTTGGAGCCATTGTACCCAATTGTTCTTCGTTGTGAGGGTCCCCTTGCTCACCTTAATCTCTTTCTGGAGATGCTCGATGGACCGACTCACGTCATCCCCCAGACTCTCTTGGACCTGATCAATCCCATCCTTGATGATAGTCACAGGTGTCCAGCCGCTTTGTCAAATCATTAATCTTATCATCCCCTATCAATTGCGGCCCCAACAGGTCTTCCTCTATAAATACCCAGTCCGGTTCCGTTACACGGACCTCCAATATTGTAGCCCCCTGTTGCTCCGCACAGCCGCCCTGATGCTGCACAATTCCAAATTCCTTCCCTGGCTGGTGCATTGCAGCATCCACACCGCTCCGATAACCTTCCAGGTCTTTTTTGGTTAAACATTCCCCATTTACTTCCAAATCTGCCCTATTTAAATTTTCCCTCTCCTGCTCCCGATGCACATCAGCTTGGGTCTCACACTCTTCCATGCCCACTGTCAATTCCCACCAATTTAGATTCAAATTCTGCCGCCCATGGCTTCTCCTGTGCCCCAATGGCACCATTATTTTGTTCTTCCTTTTGTCTTTTCATTCCATTAACTCATCCCTTCAATTCTCCCCTTCATCCATTCATTTTGTCGGTTTGAGCATTAATTTGCTCACGCATTCCCTTCATTTCATTCCTTTGAGTATCCATTTTGTTTTCCAGTCGGTCACTCTGAGCATCCATTTTGTCATTAATTCCCTTCATATCTCCCCTTATTTGTTCAGCCAATCGTTCCATTAACATTTGCATCCATAACATGTTCAGTGAGGCATCGTGGCCATTCCCATTGTTTCCGTCTTCCCCATGGGGGAGGAGGGGTGAGGGGGGGGGGGAGGGTGGACTAATGCTCGGGACGGGGGAAGTTCCAACTCGATTCTCATACCCCTCTATCCCCGGCCTGCTTACAAGTTAATCGGGATCTCCAACCTGCTCGGCCATCTCACTCGCTTCCGCCATCCACAGAAGATGAGAAAGCAGTTCACCCGTCTGCGTATTTTTACCTCAGAAAAGAAAAGATAAAATTTTTTCTGAAAAACATGATGTTGCGCTTCGTACACCAATAAATTACAAAATTTGACACCCTGGTACTATGATTACCTCCCCCTCTACGAGGGAAAGACAATCGTTAAAAATGTTGAATACCGAAAGCTGAACACAATTTGCCCTCAGCGGGTGTCGAACTCGCAACCCCCGAACACAGAGTGTCCGCTCGGTTCGAATCCCTTACTCCTGACACCAAATGTCGTGTTCCTCGCTATTAAAATGTGGGGGTGGGGGCAGAAGTGCTTACCTTTTCGGATCCCAACGGCAGTCCTCAACCTGTAATAAATAACTGAAACAAAACGGAATTAAAATGTACAAAAATAAACACGTTTATTAAATAAAATGCCAGTAACAAGGAAACAACATGATAAAACTAGATTCCTAAATGGGACGTCCCCACAGACAGACTCGAAAAACAGACAAAGGGAAAAAGAACTGGAAAATAAATGTGTTTGGTTATTTAGTGGGCACTTAGCTCAACTTGGCCGGGGTGTCTCGTCAAGAATTGTCCAGGCCCTGCCCTCCCCTCCCATCTTGACGTGGCTCTGGTGTTGGCAGGAAAAAGGCCTCCCTCGCCCTCGTTCACTAGGTCGTGCTCATTGGCACGAAACAGGCCTTGCGTGCGAAGTGAACGGCAGACTTGCAGCCTGCTCTTCCATGCCATGCTTGTCCACCCGTCCTCTGCACGGAAAACCGCAGTTCCCGGGCCGCGGCGCTTCCTCCTCACAACCACCAGCAAGATGTCCCAACACTGCCACACACGATCAAGCTTCCCATGCAGGGAGCAAAGCACACCCGTCCACTATCGCTTTTGGAATGAGAAGGCCCAAGAGGAAACATTCGCTCTCAATCCCCAAACGCCAGAAGTAAGAGGGGAACAAGGAGAAGATGCCGATACACAACCGTTCACTGCCAGACCAAAACCGAGAAGGCAAAATGTCCGCCGCTGCAACCCTTTGTACACGCCGCTCTCCTGTCATTTCCTGCCACCCCTATGTCATCCACCCAGTGCGTGCCACCTCTACCAGTGCTTGTCAATCAAAACCCCCGACCAATCACTGCTTCTTGGGGCGTGGCTCTCGGCCTTACCTGCTTCATTGTTGCTATCCAAGTTGGTGTTATCAGCCATAGCGCTCAATGTCCTGCTTCTGGATAGTTTTATTAATTAGTGGTGTTTAATGGCCGATTTTGGCGAGTGTCTCGTGTAATGTCATAAGGAACAAAGGTATAGATTACAGAGGTATTTACAAACAGGGAATGAATTTACCCATAATTCCTGAGATAATTAACGAGCCCCACCCCTCATGATGGGGACGAAGGTACAAGCTTAACGCGACAGTCCGGTCGAATACGAAGTCCCTACTTATTACATGGGGTGGTTCTTCTTCTTCATGACAATCGGAGCACACTAATCTATACATTCTACCTGGTTATAAGGTAATCATTGTCTACCCCCTACAAACGTAACAGTATGCTTCACTTCACAATTAGATTGCTTTGTATGCTTCACTTCACAATTAGATTGCTTCGTACGCTTCACTTCACAATTAGATTGCTTAGTATGCTTCACTTCACAATTAGATTGCTTAGTATGCTTCACTTCACAATTAGATTGCTTAGTATGCTTCACTTCACAATTAGATTGCTTAGTATGCTTCACTTCACATTTAGATTGCTTAGTATCCTTCACTTCACAATTAGATTGCTTAGTATGCTTCACTTCACATTTAGATTGCTTAGTATCCTTCACTTCACAATTAGATTGCTTTGTATGCTTCACTTCACAATTAGATTGCTTCGTACGCTTCACTTCACAATTAGATTGCTTAGTATGCTTCACTACGCCCCCAGTGGTGTTTATAATAGAGGACATGGCTTTGTATTGATGCATTGAAGGAAAGAGAGTGGCAATCATATATCGGAAAATTGCATGCTCAGTCAGGGTCGCCCAGATAGCTCAGATGGGACAGCATTGGTATGGTTTTCCAGAGGACCTGGGTTAGATTACTGGTCTGCGCATGTAATTTTCCCACATATATCAATTTAATTGTTGATTTACTTGAGTTATTGAGCTATTTGCAGAATGCATACACAATGGGCTTTGAAACAGTCGAAGGAGAATGGACTTTGCATATTAGACAGGAAGCAATTACAAACGATTCCCAAGTCTATGTCACTGATCTATGATGTGCTTAAGTATGTTTTAAAGTATTGAAATGTTTTAAATATTTCTAAGTACGAAGTAGTCGTAGTAATTAGCAATTTGTCCATTACTAAGCGATTGTATTAATGATAGCACAAGTAAAACATTGCTTATTTAATAATACTAGTGCATCCGTTATTCACGGGGGAAGCAGGAAGGGTCATTCCTCTTTAGGGTATATAGATTACAGTAGATTGACAGTCGGGCTCCAAGAACGTCGGGGGGGGGGGGGGGGAGGGGGGTGTTAATTTACCAAGTTTTTTGTAGAGAGCTCACCAAGTGGCTTAAGCATTGAAGAAAGCACTCCATTCAAAACCGTTGATCAGGAACGGTTGGCTTGGCAGGCACTACCTAGCTGCTTGTTAACTGAACACTCCCCGGGTTTCTTCCCTTTAAGTTTGGTGTTAAACAGCAGTAGCGAATCTTTCAATCGGGTGAAACGAAAAATGCCATGTTCGTGACAGGAAGGGTCATGTTATTATTCCTTGTGGGGTATATAGATTACAGAAGATCTTTGCTCCATTCCGTAAGCAAAATTTGCCTCACAGATGTCGGGATTCCTCCAAACTCATTTCAGTTTAGTTTTAAACAGCATTAGCGACTGTTTAAAAAGGTAAACATACGGTTTTGTAGTTTATAATATTTTTACTTCTGGTCGAGGCCGCTGGCCCATTGCTCAAATGAAAACGGCACAATAAGCTATTTATACACGTTAACATGGCGTTTGTTCAAGGAGGAAACATCTCTTGGGGAGGTGGAGATATTTTTCGTGTTAATATTGTTTTGTAAAAACCAAAATGATATTTTTTATGCTTTTATTTTAGAAGTGGCCTTGGAAAAACGCCACGATAAAGCTATCTTAAGACAGATATACACCTCAACATGCATCCCTATTGGCGGGGAACATCCCCTTGGCGGAAAAAAACCCTTTGGGCAGGGGGGCAAATGATGTTGCTACAACTTCCGTCATGTGACCCTTAGTCCTCCTGTCAAGTTTTGTTGAGATTATATAAGTATCGTACCAAATGTATCGCGGTCAAATCGTCAGACACCTAATTGCATATTTTACTATGATTGTATTTTGGGTCACATGACTTGCACTGCTTTTGGTCATTGTTTGATTAAGTTAATCATGAACACACAAAAAAAATTGTTTCTCTTTTGGCTTGCATATATTTTGGCCAACCAGCTCATTATCGAAAGCAAACAAACAATGCGGAAATGGTGAATGCTAAACCATGAACCAATAAATTCCACATTCCTGTGTCACCTGTAGTTGAACATCAAGCATGGACAGCAGGTTCGTGAAGGACTTCCACGAAAAACGTGCCTGTTTGAATGGTTCTATACCCAGTCAATGGCAAATCTGCATATGGCGATCCGCGAATCTCACGGTTAAAAGTAGAAACCCCCACGTCATTTCCTCATTTATTTGAACTCAATATCTCTATTTTAATTCCAAACAACAAAACTCCAATCACAAATGGAATAAAATTGATACAACAAAATTAACTTTTTCCTCACACCTATCTCGGCTTCACGCTGTTGAAATCAAAGCTTTCAGAATCATTGGAATCTCCCACGATGAAGCTAACTCTGAGGGCCTTTCACTCACTCACTGCAGGCAGGTAGGTGGTCTTTCTGTCTTCTACCGACTCCTCTCTGGCCTTGCTCCACCAGCTCTATCTGTGCTCTATCCCCCAAATATTCCTACAGGTCACACAAGATCTGCCAGCAACCCTCTTATGGTGAAATTGCCAAAATCAAGACTCTCTGCTCACCTTCACTCTTTCAATCCCCTTTTCTCCTACCTCTGGAACAAACTCCTTCACTCTCTTCAATCCCACTCCTCCCTCCAGGTCTTTAAAACAGCTGTTCACCACCATCTCTGATCTCCCCCATCCAAAACCTTGATCTTTTCTACCCCCGTTCATTCATCCCAAATTCACCCACCCACCTCCCATCCCCCCCCCCCCCATTCCCATGCCTCCTACCCCAAGCCCTCTCCCTCCCACAGATCTCCCGATGTCCCTGTTCTCTGCTGTTGTACTTGTGTGCTTGCCTCTATCTCCCCATCTTGTCTCCCGCTCCTTTTATTGTATGTTTTGTGTCTCTGTTTTTTGTTTGTTTGTTTTGTTTTTGTGATTAATGTTAGCTCTTACACGAGCCTCGATCTCGTATACAAAAAAAAAAAAATTGGCATGCCGACAGACATCAAAGCCGGTACACAGGGAAAAATCCCAGAACCATCGGAAAGTGTCCATAAATGAAATTTTACATAGAAAACCATAAACACATTCATTAAAGAAAAAACAACTCTATCTAGCCTTTGAAAATTGTAATTTCTAGAAATGTAAACTGTGAAATAAAAATCTCAATGAAAATTTATGTAAAAACGGTAAACGCGTCCATAAAATAAATAAATAAATCTAAATTGATATCTATCAGCAGGTCAGTGATGCCTGCCTATAATCATAAAGCTTCTATTTATTATGTACTATGTACGAAGCACACTTTGTTATTGCTTACACAATGTGTAATTGTGTAAGCATATCCCACTAGTATATACAGGGGGGCTGCAAATGTAGGTATATATATATATATATATATATATATATATATATATATATATATATATATATATATATATATATATATATATATATATAACCACCTTTAGAGGCCATTTTTCCCCACAAAGCGGGGGTTGGCCTTTTTCGGGGACCGTGGTTGTTGTTGTTTTTTTTCGTCCCCTTTTTGAAGCAATGTTTTACGGCCGGATGCCCTTCCTGACGCCAACCCTGTTTGCCGCCTTTAACGACAAAAAACAGGGAATTACCAGTGAACTGGTACTCAATTTGCCGACCTTGGAGGGTGATGACAGGCCGAGTCAACCCCCCTGGCGTTAATTCAGCGATCGACCGGGATTCGAACCCAGGATCGTAGGCTGGCACCCTAACCGCTAGCCCAACACCAGGGCTACAGTAATGGCCTAATTTGATTGGCCTAATTGCCTCCTCCAACTTCAAAATTCCTTGCAAAGTCTCACGTCTCTCCCCGCTCACAAAGGTACCCAAAGTCCTCAACCACTGCCACCCAACCCCAATGCCAAATTAGGCCAACACCAGGTATACAGTAATGAAAAACAAAACGTGCGCACAAAACGTATTTTATTGATTATACAAGCATATCAATAATAACATATCAATAATAAACATATCAATAATAAACATATTAATCCCTCAAATGTATTAAATGTATTCTAGTATTAAATGAATCCCAGCACCACTATTATAATTTACTGGTAATACTGGTATAATCCTTACTCTATACCTACTTTTGCAGCCCCTTGTATACTGTATAAGTATATATATTTTTTCCCAGGATCTCTTTTGGTGAATATCTGCCACCAACAATGTACTGGGTCATGCAGGTACTCTATAAAAGTTTTTTTTTAAAACATGTTTGCTTTAATAGATCTTTGTCAGGAGAAAAACGAACTCTTAAAAGCACGTTTCATGTGACATGACTTTCAAATTTCGTGTCGAGGCTCCAGAAACTCAAAATGCAAATCGGTGGCGAACATTATCAAGTCCAGAAAGCTCGACCTTTAACCCCGGGAGGTTCATAACCCATGGAAACGAAATTTCAATCCAGAAAGCTCGACCTTTAACCCCGGGACGTTCACAACCCATGGAAACGAAATTTCAATCCAGAAAGCTCGACCTTTAACCCCAGGAGGTTCACAACCCATGGAAACGAAATTTCAATCCAGAAAGCTCGACCTTTAACCCCAGGAGGTTCACAACCCATGGAAACGAAATTTCAATCCAGAAAGCTCGACCTTTAACCCCGGGAGGTTCATAACCCATGGAAACGAAATTTAAATCCAGAAAGCTCGACCTTTAACCCCGGGAGGTTCATAACCCATGGAAACGAAATTTAAATCCAGAAAGCTCGACCTTTAACCCCGGGAGGTTCATAACCCATGGAAACGAAATTTAAATCCAGAAAGCTCGACGTTTAACCCCGGGAGGTTCATAACCCATGGAAACGAAATCAATTCGGCTTCGATCGAACCCCTTGCTGTACTGACGTTGTGAATGACCCGGCGGTCTCGTCGATCATACTGGTTCAGCTGTCCACTCTCAGTGGTTGCCTCCATCCTCACAAGCTCTGCAGCTTATGGTTACTAAGGCCATCTTAAAATGGACAGCCTGTAGGAGTCTGTTTTCATGATGCTGTTTGCCCTTTAATTATTTAATCATGAACTATGGAAATTTACTTATTTATTTATTACATACGCAAATATGATGGGCCATTGTCCAATCGCCCCTCGTTCCTTTCCCTCTTCCATCAATATCATCAGCATCATCGGCATCTCCCTCTCCTTTTCCCATTTATTATTTTCTCCCTTTGGTGCCTGCTTCCCCCTTTACCATGTACGCATCATTCCCACAAGTCCGTGCGTTTGTACGGAAAGCGAATCGCTCATCACAGATTACAATCGTAACAATCTATGCAATGCGATGGGTTTCCTCTTGCTGAGGATATCGTGAGATCTACAACAGGTGGGACAGTCGGCCTAATGACCCCATGAAGGCCAACGATCTATTGAATGTACGTAGACCGTTATCAGGTATCAGAGAGGGTTTCTCCCTTATGAGGATGCTGATGTACTTTTCCTTAATGATTCCTCCATGAGCTTTAAGTCGTTGTAAAATATAGGCCCAGAGAAAGATTAAGTGGAAAGAGGGCAACTTTTGCGTAGATCATGCTCAATCAATTTCAAACTGATCGGATTAAGCGTCGTACTTATCGAATTATGACGTCATAATGAAGTCCCTGATGACGTCATTATTAACAACACTTATTCTCCATGCGGAGTTCTTTACAATGAACCACGTCCCAATTTTTTCCATGGAATGGTTTCGGAAATAGAGGTATAATTTTTTTTGCTTTTTCCAAGATGGCGCCCGTACCATGTGAGCTATGACGTTGATTATCACGACAAACATTCTACATGAGCAGACGCATACTACAGTGGAAATTTTGTGCCAATCGGACCAACGTTTGCTGAGAAAACGTATTTTTAAAATGCAGACACGTACGTACGCACCGGATCGTTTAACCCCGCTTTTTGCTTCGTGAGCGCAGGTTAACTATGTGGAACTCTCTCAAGCAGGTCTTAACCCCATATCATTATAAAGGTCTTTGTCAGAGTTGATTATTTACTTTTAATGATGTGTATATATGCATCAGGAAGAAGTTAATTGGTTTCAGATTGTTTATTGGCACCATTTACCTGCTCATGGTCACATACACTACATGGCCAAAAGTATGCGGACATCCCTTCTAATGAGTGGGTTCGGCTGTTCCAGCCACACCCATTGCTAACAGATATATATATATATATATACAGGGTGATTGAAAAGTAACTCCCTATTTTAAAATATTTAGAAATTATTTATTTATTGTAATATTTATCTCAAAGTTTTAGTGTTTGTTACTTAATATATGAGAATTTAATCTGTGTTGGTTTTTGTTCAGATTATTTTTTGTTTGAAATTCGGAAGCCCTACAAACACTGTGTGGTCATTCCAAACCACACCGTTACCTTGGGCCGATATTGCGTTTTTTCAGAAATAACACGAGGATCTTCTCCTGCCCAGTAATAGCAGTTGTGACGGTTCACAAACCCACCGATGTGAAATACCGCTTCATCAGACCAGAGGATATTTTTAAAGAGATCAGACCAATCTTCATACCAAGCCAGCATCACCTCCCCAAACTCCATGCGAATGTCGCAGTCTTCAGCAGAGAGTGCTTGACAGTAGTGCGGCTTCCAAGCATGCCATTTAAGCTCCTTTTTGAGCACAGTTCGTACTGTGTGAAAGGAGAGCCCACTTTCCCTTGCTGCTTGTCGAATTGACTTTCTTGGGCTATGTGTAAACATTTCTTGAACTGCTTGCACTGTCTCCGGGTCACTGGACTTGGAAGGGCGACCGCTTCTTCGAGTATCAGAAACAGATCCTGTAGCCATGAGTTTTGCATGACAATTCTTGATCGTTTTTGCCTCAACTTGAGCATGTGCTCCTTTAATGGTCCTCCACCATCTTTGCACTTGAACAACGGATTTCCAAACTTCGTAACGTGCCGCTAGCTGGGCACGCTCCTGCAGGGTAAGACGTCCAGCCATGTTTGTAGGGCTTCCGAATTTCAAACAAAAAATAATCTGAAAAAAAACAACACAGATTAAATTCTCATACATTAAGGAACAACCTAAAAATTTGAGAAAAATATTCCAATAAATAAATAATTTCTAAATATTTTAAAATAGGGAGTTACTTTTCAATCACCCTGTATATATATATATACATACAGACTTGGCATTTAATATGGAATATTTTTTTTGTGGGGGTGAGCTTACTTTTCAAGATGAGTTAGAACTAAAAGTTCATTGGAATTATGTTGAAATTATTCTAGATTTTGTTAATGTGACCTCTAAAAGAAACAAAAACCACATTTGACATTTCGAAGCAAATAAATTGATCCTTGAAAGTGATGTAAACTGATATCGAACTCAATTCATGGACAGTACTGTGTTAAACTTCTGTACGTTTTCCAGAAGTATCTCTTTATTTTGCACATTAGCCAAAAAATTTTTAAACAAGAACAAAACCTAAATGATGACTGGGATTATGGACAGTAAAATTACAGTTCAGTACTTCGTGTAACCCCCACGAGCATTCAGGAGAGCACGTACACGTCGAGGCATGCTGTTCACGACATTTGCCAAGGTTTGGACAGGAATCGCTTGCCATACAGTGACAATAGTCTGCTGCAATTCACGCACAGAGGTCGGCTGCTGGTCCAAGTGGTCGATTTGACGCGTTAATTCTGCCCACAAGTTCTCTATCGGATTCATATCCGGGGACCTGGCAGGCCACTCCATATGCTTTACACCACGGTCAGCAAGAAAGTGTTGGATCATGCGAGCACGATGAGGCCGTGCATTGTCATCTTGGAAGACAAAGTTTCCTCGAAAGGCTGCACGAGCAAATGGAAGCAATGTTTCTTCCAGAATGACCCTGTACTTGAACTGGTTCAGGTTTCCATTCAGAACAACCAGGTCCGTTTTACCCCCCTGCATGAAAAGCAGCCCAAACGGTCACCCCACCACCTCCAGCTTGGACTCTTGGCACTATACAATCTTCATTGTGGGCTTCATGCACTTGTCTGCGCACTCGGACGCGGCCATCTTGACGATAGACCAGAAATCTAGACTCGTCACTGAAGGTCACGTGATTCCAGTGTCCTGGCTGCCATTGACGGTGCTCTCTGGCCCACTGCAATCGGCGCTGGCTGTGTTGTCTGGTCAGGTGTGGCTTTCTCAGGGGACGCCTGGCACGGTAGCCTGCTTGAACCAGTCGTTGGTTGACTAGCCTTCTGGATACAGGCACATTTGTCAGTTGCTGCCACTCAGCCCTAAGCCGATTCGCTGACTTGGTACGGCCATTGCAGACTAACCGGTGCAGCTGGCGATCATCTCTCCTAGTGGTTCTGCGTGGACGTCCTGGCCTCGGTATTGGAGTAGGGACACCCCTCTGAGCATTTCCTTTCAGGATCTTTGACACCTGACCTTGAGTGATGCCATACTGCCGAGCAATAGCACGCTGTTTCATGCCAGAATTTCGTAAAGCCACCACTCCATGACAAACAGCATTGTCAAGTTGACGTACCATCTCCAGAGGAAGTGGCAATAACTTTTGGAGACGTGCAGCAGTTGTTTTCCACGAATACAGAACGCAACAACCCTTATATACCCGATTGTGAAGCCAATCGTCAAATGTACCTGTCCTTACATTTTGTCACGCCACCTGTGATATAATCCTGTTATTGACTTCTTGCTGCGAAAGACAATCAGTGACATGGTTCTTTCAACAAAGACATCACCGAAGGGTAAAAGAAACTCACCAGATTGATATACTGAGTTCCGAAAGTAAACCCAAGTCAAGAAAAAATATATATTCCATATTAAATGCCATGTCCATATATATATATATATATATATATAATCAAGCACACAGTCATGCAATCTCCACAGACAGACATTGGCAGTAGAATGGGCCGTACTGGAGAGCTCAGTGACTTTCAACGTGGCACCGTCATGGGATGCCACCTTTCCAACCAGTCAGTTCGTCAATTTTCTGCCCTGCTAGAGCTTCCCCAGTCAACTGTTATTGTGAAGTGGAAACGTCTAGGAGCACCAACAGCTCAGCCACGAAGTGGTAGGCCACACAAGCTCACAGAACGGGACCACCGAGTGCTGAAGCGTGTAAAAATCGTCTGTCCTCGGTTGCAACACTCACTGCGGAGTTCCAAACTGCCTCTGGAAGCAACGTCAGCACAACAACTGTTCGTCGGGAGCTTCATGAAATCAGTTTCCATGGCCGAGCAGCAGCACGCAAGCCTAAGATGACCATGCACAATGCCAAACGTTGGCTGGAGTGGTGTAAAGCTCGCCGCCATTGGATTCTGGAGCAGTGGAAACGCATTCTCTGGAGTGATGAATCACGCTTTGCCATCTGGCAGTCCCACGGCCGAATCTGGGTTTGGCAGAATGGCAGGAGAAGGCTACGTACCCGAATGCATAATGCCAACTGTAAAGTTTGATGGAGGAGGTATAATGGTCTGGGGCTGTTTTTCATGTTTCGGGCTAGGCCCCTTAGTTCCAGTGAAGGGAAATCTTAACGCTACAGCATACATTGACATTCTCGACGATTGTGTGCTTCCAACTTTTGGCAACAGTTTGGGGAAGGCCCTTTCCTTTTTCAGCATGACAATGCCCCCGTGCACAAAGCGAGGTCCATACATAAATGGTTTGTCGAGATCGGTGTGGAAGAAGTTGACTGGCCTGCACAGAGCCCGAACCTCAACCCCACCGAACACCTTTGGGATGAATTGGAATGCCGACTGCGAGCCAGGCCTAATCGCCCAACATCAGTGCCCAACCTCACTGATGCTCTTGTGGCTGAATGGAAGCAAATCCCCATAAGCAATGTTCCAACATCTAATGGAAAGCTTTCCCAGAAGAGTGGAGACTGTTATAGCAGCAAAAGTGGGATCAACTCCATATTAATGCCCATGATTTTGGAATGACATGTTCGATGAGCACATACAGTTGTGATGTTCTTGTGTCCACATACGTTTGGCCATGTAGTGTATCTTCTCTGCATATCTCTCTAAGGTTGGGGGGGGGGGTAGAGAGAAAAGATGCGACAAAGTTGAGTTGGTGAGGACTTTCGGTTGGGGAGGAAGGGTGGAGGTGTTGAGGTTTGGGTGTGGGCTTGAAGGCCTGAAGTGGGACGGTAATTGGCGCTTTAGGGTTGGCAGGGGAAGTGTGAGGACTTGGGTTTTATTTATTCGTATGCAGCCTGTGACTGATTGGCTGCATCATTTCCTGGGGGCGCGGCTGTGCCGGTGATGCAACGCCCCCTTACCAGCTCTCTGGTACGCATTTTGCCGACTTCGGAAGAATGACAGGCTGAATCAACACCCTCCTGGTGTTAATTCAATGGCACGACAGAGGCTTGTGCTCAAGACCCTAGGATTTTAAGCTAGCCACCATAGGCATTGGGGTTGGGTGGCAGTGGTTGAGGACTTTGGGTACCTTTGTGAGCGGGGAGAGACGCGAGACTTTGCAAGGAATTTTGAAGTTGGAGGAGGCAATTATGCCAATCAAATCCTTCGTTAAAGTCTTTGGTATGACTCGGTCGCGGTTCGAATCACCGACTTCCCAGACTCAAAATGGACCCTCTACCCACTACACCACAGAGTCTTCTTGTTTGCATTCGCATAACACATTTTTTGATCACAATGCCATTGGTCTTCCATTGTTGCCCCTGTTAAACGAGAGGTCTAGTGAAGCCATTGTTGAACCAATTTTGTTGTGGTGACTCCAACGCTGATTAAAGAATGGCCTGTCGAGGCCCTTGTGGTGGCCGCTCAATGTGTGATGGATGAAGATGCGGTGATCAAATGGGCCGTGTTCAAGGTCTCGGCCTAATACATCCATTGAAACAAAGTTGCCAACAGATTGAACTGCTGATATTTGTGAGACACATCCAGAATGAAGAACTTGTCTTGCTGGAGACCTGTGTCGGTACGACAGGTAAAACTAGTATGGCACTCGGCAGAGTGCATACCTCCGCCAGGCTGAACAGTTTGCGTTTTGTATTCACCGATAGGCCGGATCTGGATTCGGACCAAAACCAAAAACGAACTGGCTTGTTCTTGTCACCTGCCCAACTCGTCCACAAAGTTTTGTCCAAATCCGTACATTACATTTTTAAATATTGTGTTGTACATAATTTTGGGCCTATCTCTCAATTGTGAAGATTCACTTTAAAATAAAATAAAATTCCAGTCCAGATCCGAATCTTCGCCAAAATGGAATCGATTCATTCTTGAGATACAACAAACTTGTCTACCAAGTTTCGGCCGAATCTGTCCATTCCTTCTTGTGATATGCTGCTTTCAGACAGATAAACAAACATGCATACAGACAGACAAACAGGGGGTGAAAACCTAAGCTCCGTTCACCTCTGGTGGCGCAGGTAACAATGGATGAAGTCAACAAGACGTTGATCGAGGTATGCCAACCGCTGTGGGAACAAATGTAAGTTTCGGAGGTTAACCCTTCGTCAGAGCGTCTGAGCTTAGTCCTCTTTGGCTCCAACGAAGGGTTAACGCTCGAAACGTCGGCTTTTCCCCCACCGTGGTTTGCACTCAGTCACGTTTGGTGACGAAGACGCGAGATCTTCAAAATAAGTTGATGTGTTTCGTCAGTCGGGAATTCTTTGTAAAGGAAAAATTCTTTGGAGGGAAAGTGGGGCCCACGACCTGACGGATAAAAGAGAGCCCAAGTTCTTTGATTATTTTCAGGGAACGTATCATTCGAAATGGCTTACTCGATCTCTTTGCCTCCATCAATCTCATTGTCGTTCTACAAACTCTTTCAAAACTTTGATCGCTCTCAAATTGTTCTTTGGAAACGTATTTCAGTGAAATGAGAGAAAAATGAAGATGGAGATGCAATTGCCTATTAACCCTGAAGGAAGGTGTCAAATAGCTGCGTTGGTGAGCTCCTTCCATCATATCCTATGGGGTGTTGTTGAAGTCACTCGTTAGCTTTCCTCCAATCAGTGCCTCCTAAGTGAATGGAGATGTCTTAATTGATTGGCTCATCAATAGGATGAATGATTTTTCAGATCCATCCTTTATAGAAATCGGCTTTCATCCAGACAGTTGGCGTGTTTCTGAGCGGTTTTCACTGCACCGGATGCAGACAAGCCTGTCCGGGCAGACCGAATGGTTCCATCCAATCAGGGGTCAGTATCTGAAGCCTCCTTTGGCTTTACCAGTTCCTGTTTGGAAGAAAACATCGAGGAAGCTCAGTCAGACCAATCACGATGCTGTTGTAAACTAGAGAGTTCATAGAACACCTTACCCCATACAGTCTCGAGATAAAAATAAAAATAAAGGACATGGGCGGGGTCTGCGAGTGGCAAATTTGATAGGCCGAGATGACACAAAATGCCGTAATATTTTGTCCAAGTACCTCTAAGCGGAAAGTTTTTGAACGTGCAAAGAAGGTGATTTGTGTTCTATCGTGTTTAAGCTTATAATTCCATTGAAAGAAAATAAGTATTTTAAAAGTTGTAGAAATAAACTTTTTTGGAATTCACCACAGTTGACTTAGAGTCTTTTACACCACCTTATTTAACATGGTACATTACAATTACCGGGGACGTCAACTATCGGAGGCGCCCCTTCATGGTGGTTGTACCCCAAAATTCAAGTCGAGGGCCAAATCTTCTCCATTCTTCCCTGCTGCCCGGATTCGTCAAGGCAGCGTGGTCAAGTTCAGAGTGCCCATTGGTTCCCATGGACCGGCCCTAACTCTGTCTTGGCCTTGATTTTGTGAAGGCGGGGGTACACCATCCGGGATGTGGGGGATCTCTGGGTCGCTCCTGCGAGATCGATTGGCTGTCTCCATGCCGCGAGCTTGGTCAAGAGAACTGTCCGGGGCTAAACAACAACAACAACAACAACAACACGTTGCATTAGTTATTCGTGCCTGTTCTTTGTGTCCTTTACGACATCCTGAAAACTAAGTTTCCTGTTTTGAATGATTTTCCATTTTTTTTGACTGCCAGAAAGACAGACAGACTAACACAACTTTCTTATGAACATGATAATCCGATCAGGTAATCCCGGACTTCACAGAGGTCTAGGCCGAAGATGATTCTTCGCATCTTATTTGAAGCCTCGATCGGCAAGTAAAAGTCATCAGGTTGAGCCATTTCAGGAATAATTGGAAAACCTCTCCCTTAATATCCCTAGAGATGACGAGCTTTGCAATGTCGTCAGCCCAGGAAAGGATGACAATTGAAATAGATAGGTAGATTCGGTTGATGATCATTATGGAGCGGCACGGTGAGACAATTCGTTTTTCCAAGATTTAAGGACATGTTCCATCTATCAGACCAACATCAAATCCATTCTGCCTAGCAGTGGGATGGCGGTACTGTACAATTATGTGGAGTCGTCTGCAAAAACGAAGGGAGGGTTTCCAGAGTATCAGAGAGGTCATTTATGTAGGTGAGGAACAAGACCGGGCCCAACAACTCCAGCCTCGACTGGGAGAAGGGCAGAGAAGTTCCGTTGACGTTGATGGCAACATGTTGACTGAGTAGAGGTCTTGCATGACACAGACAGAGAGCTTGGCGAGCAAAGCAGGATGCCAGACTGTGTCGAAGGCCCAAGATATCTCCAGGAGAACAATCCTGACCTTTTGTTTGACTTCCTGGACATGTGTGCTGGTACTCTGGCACAATTCCAAATTTCTCAACTACTGGCACTGAGAAAGAAAAGGAAAAGCACTCGCTATATCTCTTCGGTTTAGACTGTTTCAGCAAACACCGACACCCTAGAGAGGGTTTTGACCCCAACAACAATTTTCAGTTTAAGGTACGATAGGATAATATTGTTGGAGTGTATCGGAATAGCAAATGTTCATCGCCATTGCCCATAATTATGAGTTCCTTTCAAGGAGCAAAGCCAATTGATGATGGAATTAGGCGAGAGCTGTTATCTCTCCATTATTGTGTTTGTGTATAATATCACAATTATATTTACAGAGTGCACTTTGTCTTGCAGAAGGGGACATAATAGGTGTGAGATTGAAATGGATATGTGAGTAATTGAATATTCGAGAAGATAGACACCAGCGCTACCTGGGAGCTTTGGTTCGCAAAGGGACCTGAAGTTTGGTTTCATCTGAGCTCACTAAGAGATTACAAATCCGTTCAGAGAGCTCGGAATTGGGGGCGTGGGTGGGGCGCGGGTTATTGTCCCTTTCCGACTCATAGTAGATATTTTACCTCATTAGTCCGTCCCGTGCACAGCAGGAGACATGGTTTTGTAATCACTTATGTGTGTTTGTCTGGGCCGTAACTTTTTTAACATTTGAGTTTTGTTATCAAATTTTCACCAAAGCTTTATTATGATAATATGGAGAAGGCAAATTAATAATTTTGTCAAAAAGTCAAAGGTCAGCATCATATAAAATGATCAACTTTCATCCAATTTACCAAAAATTTTAATTTACCATTTGAGTTTTGTCATCAAATTTTCACCAAAGCTTTATTATGATAATATGGATAAGGTAAATTAATAATTTTGTCAAAAGGTGGAAGGACAGTTTGACGTCATGGTACACTGAATCTTGTGGTGAGGCAGTTGCCCTGAAACAACTTGCCTTTGCCTCTTGGAAGGCTAATCCAACTGAAGGCTATCTCAGTTCCTTCCATCAAGCTCGGAACAAGTGTGTGTCTACCCTCAGGAGTGCCAGGAAGCACTATCTCTCCTCACTCAAGATTGAACTCTCAAACGTGTCTCCTTCCTCCAAATCCTGGTGGCGTCTGGTCAAATCCGTTTCTGGTGTTTGTTCCCCCTCCATCCCCTCCCTTAACTCAAATGGCTACACAGTTGACATCGCACGTGACAAAGCCGAATGCCTCAACTCTGTGTTTGCCTCAAAATCTTTAGTCCCAAACACATCTCTCTCTGTTCCCACCGTACCCAGTCGTACCCAGCTGCTCCTCGACTCCGTCTCCTTCTCTCCTGACAAGGTGGAGGAGTTTTTGTCTAACCTCGACTCTGATTCTGCAACTGGACCAGATGGCATCAGCCCACGGGTCCTAAAATCCTGCTCTGCCGCTCTATCTCACCCTCTCTCTGTTCTTTTCACCCTCTCTTTTGCTCAATGTCATCTGCCAGCATCCTGGAAATCAGCAAACATTACCGCTTCACACAAAAAGGTGCAAAAACAGATCCTTGCAACTACAGACCAATCAGCCTGTTCCCAATTATTAGCAAAGTCATGGAATGCATCATTGCTTCGTATATGAAATCTTTCCTCTTCTCCAGTGGCTTGATCTCTGATCATCAATTTGGTTTCAGACCAGGTCACTCTACTCTGGACATGCTGCTTCTGCTGTCTCAACAATGGATGGAGGTCCTCAATGCCAAACAGGAAATCAGAGCTGTCTCCCTTGACATATCACGTGCCTTCGATACGGTCTGGCACCCAGCTCTGCTCACCAAACTCTCCTCCTATGGTATCCATGGAAATCTCCATGCATGGCTTGCGGACTTCCTCTCTTGTCATAGTCAACGTGTGGCCCTGACTGGATTTCTCTCATCTCCCCTTCCTGTTCAGGCTGGAGTTCCCCAAGGCAGTGTTCTGGGCCCTGTGCTTTTTCTGGTCTTTATCAATGATCTCTCCGACTCTCTGGAAAATCCTCTCTATCTCTTTGCTGATGACTCCACTCTCTGCCGCTCCATTCCTCTTCCCTCAGATCGGCAGTCTGCAGCCTCCTCACTCTCTGAAGACCTGGACAAAATCACAGACTGGTCAAACAAGTGGAACATGTCTTTCAATCCTGACAAATCTCACACTCTTACGATGTCTCTCCGAAAAGATCGACTGGACAACCCTCCCATCTACTTTCTCAACAATCCTCTCCAAGAAGTTCTGTCGCTCAAGCGTTTGGGTCTCACTATCTGCAATGATCTTTCTTGGGAAAACCACATTTCCAAGCTGGCCTCCAAAGCCAGTCGCCGACTGGGCATCCTCCGTCGTGCGAAGTCCTTCCTAGGCACACCTGAGCTCCTCACCACATACAAGGCTTTCATCCGAAGCTCAATGGAATACTGTTCTCCCCTATGGGCCGGTGCTCCTGCCTCACACCGAGCTCGGCTTCACGCTGTTGAAACCAAAGCTTTCAGAATCATTGGAATCTCCCACGAGGAAGCTATCTCTGAGGGCCTTTCACTAACTCACCGCAGGCAGGTAGGTGGTCTTTCTGTCTTCTACCGACTCCTCTCCGGCCTTGCTCCCCCAGCTCTCTCTGTGCTCTGTCCCCCAAATATTCCTACAGGTCGCACAAGATCTGCCAGCAACCCTCTGATGGTTAAACTGCCGAAATCTCAGCTCTCTGCTCACCTTCACTCTTTCATTCCTCTTTTCTCCCGCCTCTGGAACAAACTCCCACACTCCCTTCAATCCCACTCCTCCCTCCAGGTCTTTAAAACAGCTGTTCACCACCATCTCTTATCATCCCCCATCCAAAACCTTGATCTTTTCTACCCCCGCTAATTCACCCCAGATCCACCTTGTTTGAAATTCCAACTTCTTTCCTGGAAGTCCTGGCAGTGTCCATATGGTTTATACCTCTCCCACCCCCCATTCCCATGCCTCCCCCCCAAAGCCCTCTCCCTTCCACAGATCTCTCGATGTTCATGTCTCTCGGTCCCTGTTCTCAAATGTTGTGTTTGTGTCCTGCCCCCTCGCTCCCCATCTTGTCTACCGCTCCCGATGTTATATGTTTTATGTGTCGGTTTGTCTTTCTGTGTGATTAATGTTCGCTCTTTCACGAGCCTCGATCTTGTATACAAAAAAAAGAAGGTCAAAAGGTCAAAGGTCAGCGTCACCTAAAATCATCAATTTCATTCCAATTGACCTTAAATTTAAATTTACTATTTGAGTTTTATCATCATATCTTCACCAAAGCTTTATTATGATAATATGGAGAATGTAAATTAATAATTTTGTCAAAAGGTCAAAAGGTCAAAGGTCAGCATCACCTAATAGTGGGGCTGCTTAACTGATGAATTGTGCCTTTTCCCTTAAAAGCATGAAACTTGGCACATGGCTAGAATACCCCAAAAGAAAGATTTTTAGTCCAGGGGGCATCTCCAATTTCACCCCATATGGCGGCCATCTTGAAATTCAAGATGGCCGTCATACAAGACCTGTTTTGATGAATATTTCCATAATTAGAACAGATATCAAAATGGTTGAAGTGCCTATACCTACATTTTTAGGGTCTAGGAATCCAATGGTAACATAAAATATTAAGCAGTCATATGAAAATATTAATTTTGCATAGTACCATGCATACTGGGAATGCATATAAATACTCTTAACAGGTTGGCATTCTTCAGTGATTAAAAGTATCTATGACATCGCAGACTGTAACTGCAATCTTGTGGTTTTCTAGTCTTTGCTGCATTCTCCATCACATGCGCAGAGAGAAGTACACGGGAGTGCAGCTTTCTTACACCGGCAACGACCAGTACATCCTTTTTTGCACCCACACTTAACAAGTTCATTGCAGATCTTTGCAGCCTCTGGAAGTGTTGTCCATATTGGTTTGAACTGGCCAGCAGACGTTTTTTGCCAACCCCATTCAGTGGGGCTTGGTAGATCAGGCTTAGCATGCAATGCTTGTCCCCAGCATAGTGCGCCTTGGTATACTGCCCGCTTTACGTGCTGCACAAGGGCATCATGTGTTGGTGGAATTGATTCCACAGGTCTGCCCTTCTTTGCAAACAGTTTCTTTCGTACAATGTTAATGTCAGTAGCAGTACTTGTGCGATCATACAACAGAATAACAAATCTCTCAATGACGTTCATGCAGGTTTCAGTTATCTCTGTGCTCTGGTGGCAAATTTCTGCTAGTACCTCTGTGAGCTCAGGGAATGATTCCCACACATTCCATGCAGTTACCTTTCCACGCCCATTAAACGCTGAAGAAGTGTCACACCCTGTTAGTGCATGAAACATGGGGAGGGCTTTAGATTTCTCAGGGCCAAGAGCTGTGGCTATATCATGTGCAGAGATAAATCGCATGTTCTTGCCTGTCCCAAATTGTAACCATATCATCACTGAAAGCTTCTGGGATGCTGTAACTGCAAGCACGACAACATCTGTGTCCACAGTTTGTATGAGGACCTTACTATGCCCTCTCTGTGTTGCATCAGCAGCATGTAGGAACATCCGACCATCTGCCTCTTCCTGAGTGCACGGGGAGAGTGATTCTAGATCAATGCGTGGTGGAGCAGTAAGAACCTCTGTATCAAGTGTGACAACTAGCTCCTTGCGCTGGTCTTCAAATGATTTAATTGTTTCATTGGAAAGGAAGCTGAAGAGTTCACGCTTGTTTTCATCAACTCGAAGAAAGTTCTGCCACTGTCCAGGAATTGCAACTGAGGTATCTACTCGTCGGCGAACCCCCTTGCCACGCTTTTCACGGGTCATGCTCTTAAGGCTGTCGGGTAGGTAACGGTCCCACACCAGATCAAGTCGGGTTGCAGATTTGTACTGTGAGAAAACAAATGGGATGAAGACCTTTTCGGCATATTCGCCAAATGTTTTGACTGTGCCAACATCGGGCTTTAGCTTTTGAACAATTACTGCCCCGTCAAGTATGACACATGTCACCTCTGGCATCTGTGTGCTTGATGGTGAAAGTTCCTCTGAGCAGTCCAAAAGGACCAATATTCTACGTTTTCATTTGATCATTGACCCAGAAAATTGGCATCAGCGTTAAAAAAATAATTCCTTTCATAGACGCTTTAAATCACAGAAGAATGCCAACCTGGTAAGAGTATTTATATGCATTCCCAGTATGCATGATACTATGCAAAATTAATATTTTCATATGACTGCTTAATATTTTATGTTACCATTGGATTCCTAGACCCTAAAAATGTAGGTATAGGCACTTCAACCATTTTGATATCTGTTCTAATTATGGAGATATTCATCAAAATAGGTCTTGTATGATGGCCATCTTGGATTTCAAGATGGCCGCCATATGGGGTGAAATTGGGGATGCCCCCTGGACTAAAAATCTTTCTTTTCGGGTATTCTAGCCATGTGCCAAGTTTCATGCTTTTAAGGGAAAAGGCACAATCGATCCGAATTTTTCCGCCCAGCTATAAATCATTCATTTTCATCCAATTTACCTGAAATTTAAATTTACCATTTGAGTTTTGTCATCAAATTTTCACCAAAGCTTAATATGATAATATGGAGAAGGCAAATTAATAATTTTATCAAAAGGTCATAGGTCAGCATCACATAAAATCATCAATTTTCATCCAATTTACCTGAAATTTAAATTTACCATTTGAGTTTTGTCATCAAATTTTCACCAAAGCTTTATTATGATAATATGGAGAAGACAAATTAATAATTTTGTCAAAAGGTCAAAAGGTCAAAGGTCAGCATCACCTAAATCATTAATTTTCATCCAATTTACCTGAAATTTAAATTTACCATTTGAGTTTTGTCATTAAATTTTCACCAAAGCTTAATATGATAATATGGAGAAGGCAAATTAATAATTTTATCAAAAGGTCATAGGTCAGCATCACATAAAATCATCAATTTTCATCCAATTTACCTGAAATTTAAATTTACCATTTGAGTTTTGTCATCAAATTTTCACCAAAGCTTAATATGATAATATGGAGAAGGCAAATTAATAATTTTATCAAAAGGTCATAGGTCAGCATCACATAAAATCATCAATTTTAATCCAATTTACCTGAAATTTCAATTAGATTACTTTCGCCGTTCTCAAGTTATAGACCTATTACAGACTTTGACCTTTGACCTCTTGACCCCAAAATCAAATCGGTTCATCTTTACATCATTCTACATAAATTGTACCAAATTTGGTCAGAATCCCATCTCTGGTTCACAAGATATCGCGGTAACAGTGTTTTTTTTAACCTTACATGACCTCTGACATTTGGCCTTTGACCTCGTGACTCCAAAATCTAATCAGTTAATCATTACATCATTATACATACCTGCACTAAGTTTGACTAAGATCCCTTCAGCCGTTCTCATGTTATCGCGGTAACGAAAACCTATCAGGGATGGACGGACAACTTGAAAACATAATGCGTCGGCAGAGGCATAAAAATATTATGTCACTCCTCTCTGCGCATGTGCAATCAGAACGAATTCTGAGCCGAAGTACTGTTCAACTGGAGGTTTGTCTTCCTATTTACGTTCCGATTCATGTTATTCAATTTAATTAAGTTGTTCCTCGATCATAAACTGAAGTTTGTAGACGGACGGATGGACAGACGTGAACCAATTGCATTTGGCAACTGCTTTGGCAGCGCCGACGCTCTGTAACAGAGTGTGGAACATCAGAAGATTATTTCATGATAGATCCAGGAGTCACCAAGCAAAGCCAATGGAATTTGATGACAAATTGAGTTCCTCACTACCAATATGGCTTCGGTCCAAATGACTCAGTAACATGGAAGAGGAGAGCTATTGAAGTCTCCAATGGCAGTTACCCATCAAAATAAGAAGTTCAGCATCAAACGTAAAAATGATGAGTATTAAAGAATCCTGAACATGAAAATTGAAAAAAGTTGCAGTTAAGTTTCAAAAACATAATTATTATATCAATAAATGTCACCATAAAGTTAAGGCACTCCAGCTATAAAGTCACGGATCCTGAGTAACAATATCGGTTATCCTTCGTCCACGGCAGTCAGTTGATGAACAAAAGCAACCCCAAGAGAGCGGAAGTGTAACAAGGTGTTTCCAGCTTTACCAGGACGTTTTCATTTCCATCCACAGGCTAGGAGCTGTAACTGTAAGCGCCACCCTCTAACACAAATTGCCCATGTCCAGGGGCTCTTGATGACAATGGGGGACCCAGGAGCACTAGGCACCCTCTGGCTGCAGCACATAGTGTTAACCACCACAATTATTGCCACGTTATTGTGCGATTGAGTCTGGTGTTAGCTTAACTGCTCTCCCGTCTGGGCTGGTGCTCCTGCCTCACACCTTGCTCAGCTTCATGCTGTAGAAACCAAAGCTTTTAGAATCATTGGTGTCTCTCGCGATGAAGATGATTCTGAGGGCCTTTCACTCTCTCAACGCAGGCAGGTTGGTGATCTTTATGCCTTCTACAGGCTCCTCTCCAGCCCCTAATCCACCCCCTTCAAATCTTTCAATACTCTAAATCCACCTCCCTGTTTTCTTTCCTGAAAGTCCTTGTAGTGCTCATCTTGTTTATCCCTTGTATCCCGTCCCAGCCCTCTCCCTTCCACAGATCTCCCAATATCCCTGTTCCCTTCTGTTGTTGTGCTTCCCTCTCTTTCCCCTCTTGTCTCCCTCTCTCTTTATTATATGTTATATATGTTAGCTCTTATATGGGCCTCGACTAAGTATTATTGTGTTCCTAGGGATTAAGATCCTCCAAGGTAATGGGTAGCCGATCGAGCTGTACCCTCCAGAGGCATTTAATCAACAATGGCGGTGTGAATACGCGCGGGGGATGAAGGCAGCGAAGGGTCGCGAAGCTCTTACCTGTACGGATTCCACGGGACATCTTCAACCCTGGTAATCAACTCAAACCAACACGGATTTCGAATGCAACAATAAAAAGGTTTAATAAAATAAATGCCAGGAAACAAAGAAATGCACAATAAAACCAAGATTCCTAAATGGAGCACCCCCATAGAGACTCGTATATTATACAAGGGGATGATAAAATCAACGAAAGTAAAATGTAGTGTACACAGCTTTGAGCTGCTCTTGCACTCCGTCGGGGATTGTCACAGGGAAAATACCTGCCAGTCGCAGCACGGGTTCCAGAGTCAGTGCATGGGAAAACACGCCTTGGCACACAGTTTGTTCACCCGCCAGCTGCAGCACGGGCCCCCAAGTCCGTGTGTGGGAAAACAGGCCTTGGCGCGCAGTTCGTTCACCCGCCAGCCGCAGCACGGGTCCCTGAGTCCTCGCTCCACAAAGCACGCGGTCTCTCCAAGCTCACACGGCATGGCACACAGCTGTCATGGAGTCAGTACCAACGAACCAAGGAAAGGATCTGCCCACTTGCACCCATCGCCCAGACCAAAAGAAAGAATGCGTCTGTTTGCAATGATTACCCAGCACAAGAAGAAGGAAAATGTCGGAACTCCGTTCTTTTGTTCCCCGGGCTATTACGTCATCTGATGACGTCCGTGCATGCTCCTATCAGCGAGTGCCATCTCATCGCTCTATGGCCATCTTGACCAATCGTTTTTCGCGGCGTGGCCTCACAGCCACTTGCCCCCCTTTGTGATGTGGCAGATGACGGTGCCAGCGGTAGTTGAATGTCCTGGTTCCGGGTACTTTTATTTAGTGTTATAATGCGTGCCGATTGCTTGCTGGTAGTGTGTGTGTAGTGTCATAAGGAACAAGGGGAAAAGGTCACAGAGGTAATTTACATACAGGGTATTTACCCTTCATCCCTAAATAATTAACATAACCCCACCCCTCGTCATAGGGACAAAGATACACTCTTTCACGACATCTGGTCGAACAGATCCCTACTTAGGTACATGGGGTGTTCTTCTTCTTCATCGCGACATTCGGAGCAGACTATCCTATAAAATCCTACATGACCCTATGGTATTCCGTTGCCTACCCCCTCACAAACGTAACAGTATACAAAAAAAAAACTGTTAAGATGGCTGGCTTGAGATATCAGGGTCCTGAATTAAACAGTCAGGTTCACTATGTTAACAAATATAATTTCGTTTAAAATTTTGGGAGATTAGCAAACCTGTACATTTTTGGAATCAGCAGAGCATGAAGAATCCGAAAATCAATGTTGGCATTTGCACAGACACCTGCATGGCCGCCATTTTGGATTTTCAAAATGGCCGCCATAAAATACATATTTTGCGCTATCTCGGCTTCTAGTCAACCTAGAAGCTTAATTAAATATGCTAATCCTATGTTTTCTGGGTCAAATGATCCAATAAAGGCCTCAAAATAGTGCTCAGGATTATAGAAAAGCAACAAACAAAGGTAATTGAAAACCATTGTCTTTATATTTGTGATATAACTGCATTACATAATACATGATATTGCAAGTACTTTGAAGTTATAGGTATGGGTTTATAAAGCAAGAAAGCAGCCTTGTTAGTATCAGATTGAACTATAAGTCCTATACTCAGGATCTACTAGGTCTATACCGTTCAGGAATATGCTTTTACAGATCTTCATCACTGTCCTGAGTGTCATTTTCGGCATTACAGTCCGCGTCATTTTCGCAGTCACTTCCACACAAACAAAGGACTGTGCAAGCCAAGTTGTGTCTCCTGCATGAACACCTCTGGGTTATGCAATGGGCTTTACACTGACATCTGACCAACTCTACAATGGCCTGTGGTGCAGGTTGAACCTTCGTGGTGGTCGGTAGTATCTCACCATGGTCAACAAATGGGCATGGTCAACCCAAATGCCAACATTAATTTTTGGATTCCTCATCCTCTGAATATTCCAAAAATGTTTAGTTTTGCTAATCTCCAAAACTTTTGAACGAAAAAACATTGTGAACCTGACTAAAAGGCCCTGTCATGCCATTGAATTAACACGAGCCTGGTTGACTCAGTCTGTCATCCTTCCGAGGTCGGCAAAATGAGTACCAGCTCACTGGGATGAATGAGCAATTCGAGTATCATGCGTCAGAGTGCCGACCCAATAGCCAAAGAACTGCTTCGGCAGCCCTATACATATGAAGATGCAAAAGAAGTGGTTTTCTTCTTCATGGGGTGTCGTCCGGGGAGGTGTTTGGTGCAAGTCTATCACGAACCGGCTGGACATACATGACGCTCGACTAAGTAGGTGATAGCTCACCTACTTTTCGCAAACAACACCATGGGATCTTTGAGGTCGATATACCAACTAATGTCAGCATACAGGACGCCCGTTTGACATCAATCCGAGGGACGACGCACACTGATGAATCACCCTGTCTGTGAAACACCATAGCTAGCTATGTCAGGATTCAAACCCAGATTAGACATCTTAGAGGCGAGTGTGCGTACCACCAAGCCACCCTGCCAGGCCTATATGAATATGTTCTAGTTAATTAAATACTGAAAAATAAATAAAACAAGTCAGGAGACGACGATGGTTCACGAGCGAGCGGTATTCAATGACAAAGGACGGACTATAACCGAAACAGGCCCGGACTGGGGGGTCGGGAGCCCATGTGGCAGGTGTCGGCCCCCGACATGCAGTGTACATGCCTATTTACAAAGGGCCCCAATGCACTGCGTGCGCAGGCCTTTAAGAGCCAGCTGTACATAATTGTGTGCGGTGCTGGCCCGGAAATGTCAAAACGAAGGTTACTGACCTTGAAATGAGATAGAAAATAATGTATAATCAGTTATGAGGTTAGTTAGCTACACAATACCGAAAATTCGGTTCGATTCCGACAACTTTGAAAATTTGACCTTCGTGAACTTCAAAGGTCAAAGGTCGAAGATTCTGAAATTTGTTGGAAAACTTGTATTTCATGATGTATGTGATAATATAAGATGATGTACGACATTTCACCCTATCAGGAAGCGAACAATGTAATAAAACCATCAAAAATGGAAGTTTCTAAATTTTGTGACCTTGACCTTGGGGCGAAAATGAAAAATCGAGCTCCGTGGGGCTAGACACATGACATTGGCCTAACCAAATACCGAAACCTCTGTCAGATTTCACCAACTCGCTCGGAGAAGATGTAGCTTGAACTCGATTACCCCCTAAAAAGACATCTTTTTCGAGCGTCGCTCCGCCCACAATGGGCGCAATACGCCCACTCTAGGCAGGACACAACTAGCTCATGATATCAACCTCCCACCCAAGTTTCATCAAGATCGGATGATATCATCGGGTAGTTATGCTGCGGACAGGCAGAGACACAGACACACACCCATGACGAATATAGTAGTCACTCTGTTTGATAACTCGTGAACCAACATCGTGGTGCGTGAGTATCTCGTTAATGGAAGTTAAATTTTATGGCCTCAAGGTCGTAGTTTGAATTTACACCTGAAAGCAAACAGCTCATGAGTGCATACATACACTTAAACTCCCCGGAGGACAGGTTTATAATCTCCTACTTTACAAACGATAATTACTTTTATTTATATTGTTCTAATGGTCGTAAATCGATTTTAATATCTCAATCCAAATGGGGAGTTTGTTGGCTCTCAATTTGCCTAACGGGGTAATGGTCCATTTCAATATAGCAATCGGTCCACTCAAACAGTTTTACCTTTTATTGCACTCGTTAGTGCACATTAAGCGCTTATAAATCACTTCAATGACACTTATAAATCATTTACAAATCACTTCTAATTAACTATCCTTGAGTGTGAATGCAAATAGAACGGGTTGGAATAAAATGGGAGGCACACCGACGTGCATCCAAATGCTTTCATCGGCTTTGCCATGAAACTTGAGAATTATTGCCATGCGCTCACGAAGCAAAAATCGCGGTTAAGCGATCGTGTGCATGCGTACGTGTGGCGTACATACGCACGTATGTGTTTGTCCACTTTTTTTTTTTAAGCCCGCTGTTTTTTAAAGCCAAATTTTTTAATGCTTTCTCTGATGTTTTGATCACACAGCGATCTTCGTCGTCGAGTCGTAGACTGACAATGTGTGTGCAAAAGTCTAGATTCTTCTTCTTGTTCTTCTTCTTCTTGCCCTTCGGTGAACCCTCAAAGCAAGGATGACATCCTCCAGGTTTTCCGCATGTTGATGGGTCCTACGAAAGTGACTCAAAAGGTTCATTCTGGAGCCGCAATGGGAGCAGTCGCTTCCAGGATTCATGGTATATGAGGTGACGTCATTTCTGGTGATTTATAGGCAACTCCTCCAAATACACGGAGTCAGATGAGCTTGAGACCACTGTCAAGATCTCTTTTGCAGAGACGACTTCAATGTCTTTCTACCATTTATTTTGGTCATCTCGAGACTGTTGACTGTCGGAAAGTTGGGAGAACAAGATCTATCTTGGAAGGTGTGTTTTGAGTATGTGGACACAATCGCCATTCTAGCAGAGTTAGTTGCTCATTATTTTTCCCGCCATCGAAGTTGGATGGAGGTTAATTTTTCACCCCTGTCTGTCTGTCTGTTTGTTTGTCTCTGAGCAGGATATATCAGAAAATTATGGACTGATTCGAGCAAAACTTGGTGAACAGGTTGGGTGTATGATAAGGAAGAATTCATTGCATTTTGGTGAAGATCCGGATCCAGATATGAGAATTTTTGAAGTGATTCTTCACCATTGAGAGATAGGGCCAAAGATACATAGCACGATATTTCTATCTACCGAGTACTGTTCTAGTTAGAGCGGCGATGCCACCGATTTTGGCTTCATTGAGGATGGTCAAAAAAAAAATGTCTTTTTTTTGTATACATGATGCTGGTGTGAGTCGTTACTTTCAACAAATCTCTTCCCTTCGTTGTCATGCTCTCTATAGGCATTGCGCGTTGTGCAATGGCTGTATAGTTAAATACGTGATCCACAGTGTAAACCGCAAACATCGCACATATAGACTGGTCCTTGCGGAGATGGACGTTGGCAGGTTTTCCTTTCTTGCCTCCACTGTCTCTCGATAGCAAGTCTCCCATATTCAAAGTGGTCCAGGATTTTGCGGCAAATGTTACGCCAAACTGACCTTTTTGTGGCCTGATGTTCACAGGTGACAACTGGAATGACACAAGAGTTGAGTGCAGACTTAAGGACGTCCTTGTAGCGCCTTTGTTTTTCCTTATCCATGATAGAGGTTCATGAAAGAGCTGTAGCCGAATGGAAGGGAACAAAATGGAAATGGTGGAAACACCAACAGCAAAGCAGAAGTGAGAGTGAGTTCAATGCATTATTGTTGCATTCTTTATTCCACTGCTTTGTTCCATTGTTCATTCCCCTGCTTCGTTGCATTGTTCACTCCCCTACTTGGTGCCTCTTTCATTCCCCTGCTTTGTTGCATTATTTATTCCCCTGCATTGTTGCCTTATTCATTTCCCTGCTTTGTTGCATTGTTCATTTCTCTGCTTTGTTGTGTTGTTCATTGCCCTGCTTGTGTTCATTACCCTGCTTTGTTGCATTGTTCTTCATTTCCCTGCTTTGTTGCATTGTTCATTCCTTTGCTTTGTTGAATTGTCCATTCTCCTGCTTTGTTGTATTGTTAATTTCCCTGCTTTATTGCATTGTTCATCTCACTGCTTTGTTGCATTGTTCATCTCCCTGCTTTGTTGCAATGTTCATTGCCCTGCTTTGTTGCATTGTTCATCTTCCTGCTTTGTTGCATTGTTCATCTCCCTGCTTTGTTGCAATGTTCATTGCCCTGCTTTGTTGCATTGTTCATTCCTTTGCTTTGTTGAATTGTCCATTCTCCTGCTTTGTTGTATTGTTAATTTCCCTGCTTTGTTGCATTGTTCATCTCCCTACTTTGTTGCATTGTTCATCTCCCTGCTTTGTTGCAATGTTCATTGCCCTGCTTTGTTGCATTGTTCATCTCCCTGCTTTGTTGCAATGTTCATTGCCATGCTTTGTTGCATTGTTCATTTTGTTTGATTTGTTGCATTATTCATTCCACTGCTTTGTTGCATTGATCTTTCTCTTGCTTGTTACTTGCAAAATCGAAGATTTTTCAAGTATATTGATCAGTTGCGTTTGTGGTTCTGTCTGTGTGTTTGTTTGTCACCGGCCTACAGGTCACAATTCTGAACCAATCGTTACGAAACTTCACCAAGTTGTACAGGTCGTCCCAATTGAAAAGCCTATTGTTTTTGGGATCAAAAGGTCAAAAGGTAGGCCAAAAGGTAGGCCAAAAACATCGGACAAATGTCACCAACTTTGCCAAATTTCTAAAATCCTCAATTTTCATCCGATTGACTTGAAATTTGAAGAGGACTTGCATATCTGATCACTGAATTCAACCACTAAGTATTTTTGAGGGCAACATAGGCCAAAAGGTCAACATAGGCCAAATTTCTAAAATCCTCAATTTTCAGCCGATTGACTTGAAATTTGAAGAGGACTTGCATATCTGGTCGCTGAATTCAACGACCAAATATTTTTGAGGGCAACATAGGCCAAAAGGTCAAAATAGGCCAAATTTCTAAAATCCTCAATTTTCATCCGATTGACTTGAAATTGTAAGAGGATTTACATATATGGTCACTGAATTCAACCACCAACTATTTTGAGGTCAACATAGGCCAAAAGGTCAACATAGGCCAAAAGGTCAACATAGGCCAAGTTTTTAAAATCCTCAATTTTCATCCGATTGACTTGAAAATTGAACAGCATTTGCACATTGAGTCACTAAATAGGGAAACTAACTATTTTTGATGTCAAAAGGTGAAAGGTCAACTCAAGGTCAACCTTCCAAAATCATCATTTTTCATCTGAAAAATCGTGACTTTTCTTCCTATTGACCCGAGCTTTGATCAAGATTGTCAATTTTAAGCTTGATGAAATGGACAATTTGCTGTATGAATAGAATTTTTTTTTCTTGGGGGGGGGGGCGGATTTTGCAAGTATCTTGCTCCACATGACGTCTTCTTGTTGCATTGTTCATTCTCCTGCTTGTTGCATTGTTCATTCCTTTGCTTTGTTGCATTGTTCATTCCTTTGCTTTGTTGCATTGTTCATTTTCCTGCTTGTTGCCTTGTTCATTTTCCTGCTTGTTGCATTGTTCATTCCCCTGCTTTGTTGCATTGTTCATTGCCCTGCTTTGTTGCATTGTTCATTCTCCTGCTTGTTGCATTGTTCATTCTCCTGCTTTGGTGCATTGTTCATCTTCCTGCTTGTTGCATTGTTCATTCCCCTGTTTTGTTGCATTGTTCATTCCCCCTGCTTTGTTGCATTGTTTGTTGCATTGTTGTATTGTTCATTCCCCCTGCTTTGTTGCATTGTTAATTCCCCTGGTTGTTGTATTGTTCATTCCCCTGTTTTGTTGCATTGTTTGTTGCTTTGTTGCATTGCTCATTCCCCTGCTTTGTTGCATTGTTCATTCCCCTGCTCTGTTGCATTGTTCATTCTCCTGCTTGTTGAATTGTTCATTCCACTGCTTTGTTGCATTATTCATTCCCCTGTTTTGTTGCATTGTTCATTCCCATGCTTGTTGTATTGTTCATTCCCCTGCTTTGTTGCATTGTTTGTTGCATTGTTCATTCCCCTGCTTTGTTGCATTGTTCATTCCCCCTGCTTGTTGTGTTATTCATTCTCCTGCATTGTTGCATTGTTCATTATTTTGCTTGTTGCCTCGTTCATTCTCTTGCTTCTTGCATTCATCACTCAGGTACCTGCTGCTGCGTTGCCCCACTATTGGCGCGTTGCCTTTTTCCCTTCTCTCACCTCGCTTTTCCATGAAGCTCACACTGCATGTGATTGAACATTCCTAATCGTTATGGCTCTTACATTATGCGCTTGCATTTCTGACAGCATCGCATCGACCGTGTTCGATTTAATCGTCAATATTTTCTGAACGTCCAGGAATACCATTTCCGGTAAATTGCTCCCAAACTCAATATTGCATTTCGTTTTCATTCATCGCAAGAACGGATAATCTATTTTATTTATCACAGGGTTTGGCCAACATTTCAAAATAAGCCGTGAAATTGCTTTTCTCTTGCCACACAATGAGGCAAATGCCCTCAGCCGTGTTTCCTTCCTATAATCTTTTCCCATGGTAGTTTGTGTCTTGCCAAGGAGGCATCACTTTCCCATCATGAGTAGATTTGTCAAACTGCTGAGGATGTCCCCATTTCCCCAAACATCGACATTGAAGAGTCCATGTGGTTGTGAAGGACTGAAATCTATCTGTGGTTTAAATGATCCGATCCAATGTTTTGTTTTGTTGTTCTGATCCAATTCTGTTGTTCGGTCGATCTGATCCAATGAAAGCGACGTTGGTACGCACCTTGGGCATCTTGCTTCACTCTGCTCCAGGGTACTCTCCATGCTCGATGGAGTCAAGCTGTCTAAAGGAATGAACAGTAGGCCCTGTCCATCCTGCTGTTAAATGCCTGGAGACGGAGACATCAGCTTTTTGTTTGAACACACGTTTTTGACCTTTGTGCCTGGAGGCATGTGTGTTTCTTGTAAGACGATGGATTAGTTTGGCCGCAGGGGTGTACGTGTTTTGCTTTGATAAGCCTCACGCAGCATCACATGCCCAGGCACTTGCTATTCCGGTAAAAGGACATGATGCGTTCACCTTTGTGATGTTACCCCGTGCTCAGCGAAAAGCGGGGTTAAGCAATCGGTTAATTAGTCTGTCTGTCTGTCCTCATTACAATCGAGGAATAACTTAATTTATTTCAATATTATATTTTGAACTTTAATCAAAAAACGAACCTGTAGTTTTCAGTACTTTGGCTCTGAATTACTCCCGATTGCACATGCGCAGAGAGGATTAAAGTTAAAAAAAAATTCTGTCTGGCAATCAAACAAAATTGAAAATCATTCCAAAGAAACTTAATGTATTAAGGATGTCACAAAGGACACAAACAATATGCACGAATAACTAATTTAACGTGTTAAATAAGGTGGTGTAAAAGACGCTGCATCAATGGTGGTAAACTTCTGGAATTTTTTTTTCTACATCCTTTAAAATCTTTTATTTCAAATGAATTGTATACCTAAACACTGCAGAACACAATTCGACTTTTTGCCATTTTGAAAACCCTTACATTTAGCAGTAGTTGGCCACAATATTACGACCTTCTACGTCATCTCAATCAATTAAATTTTCCGCTCGCAGATCCCGCCCAATGTCTTCTTTTTTTTTTTTAAGACTGCGTGGCGTAAGGTGTTCAATGAACTCAAGCAGGGGAAGCAATGGCAAACCACCAAGTGTAACCCTTGCAAATAAACTGCTTAGGCAGCACCAACGCTCTGTAAAGATTATGGTACATCAAAAATAAAAACATATAGTCTAGTAGGAAGACTAGGTCCCCCTGCACCCCCCGGAGATATACTTCTAATCAGTGTTTCTAGATTGGACAAAATGTGTAGAAAATGACTAGCTATGGCCCCAAGCTGAAAAAATGTCCCACATACCATTTTTATGCAAATTACTGCTGCAAATTTTATGCAAATTTTTGATGAGGAGTAGAGTTGAGGGGTCTTTGAGGGCTTCATCGAGGTGCTCTCGGTTGCAAGACTGGGTCATTCTGAGAAGCACAGCAGGGTCAGAGATCATGATGTTCTCCTCCTCAGTGAATCTCTCCATCAACAGCCTCTCCATTGCCTCACACACTGTTTTGAGGCAAAAGAGGGACTTTGCGTAGGCCTTTCCACTGAGAACACCTTTGAGAGATCCACTTGTTACTAGTTGTGCCTCAAAGAGAATCTCTGCATATCCAGAACCACGCATCTTGTGTCCAGTGAGCATCCCGATGTAGTTCATGGATGTGTGGAAGGGTCCAATCGTTACTACATGACTAGCAAATTCATTTGGCCAGCGCCAGATGATGGGAAGGGCTTTCATGCAGACACCCAGATCAAATGTATTCAGGACCCATCTCTGACCCACCTCAGCAGTTGCTGCCTCGGAACGCTTCAGTAGCTCACGAACAACTGCGTTGTCTGTGATCGGTTGGTGGATAGGCGTGCAGTAGTCGACTGTTGATTTGCTGGGTGGGGGAGAACCAGTTGCAGAGGTGAAACCCCCTAGCCCAGGCACAGGCTGCAGGCCACAGCTTCCGATGTATCTGATGAAGAGCCAGATGTAGTACTCTTGCATCGTAGTGGCATAGACTGTGTCATTCTCTGCTGGCGGTGTGAATGATGAGCCTTCAGGGAACTTCGGGCCAACGCGAGTAAAGTGCAAGGGTGGGAGAGTTTTTGGTGTGTCGACCTTCAGGCTACGCTGTTGTGACCTATTGATGGTAGGTAGCATTCGGTCCTTGCTGCTCTCGAACCCGGGCTTGACCTCCTGCACCATGATTCCTCCAGCACTGTTTACAATGTTGCTGCCGTGCACACTGGTAGTGGTTTTATTCAAGTTGTCCCACTCACAGTGGAATACAAGGTTGCCCTCTCCTGTCACAATTTGTGGTGTACGATAAGTTGAGACTTCATCCAGGACCTTGGCGAGAGCAGTTTCCAACTCCAAGGCGAAATCGTAGCTCTCAGAGTGTCCAAGCCTGTGTAGTATTGTGGTGAGCTGTTTGCTTCGGAACAGGTGCCTTACAGTCACACAGAGGAGAATGTGCTTTGGTAACTTCCATTTTCCATCTGACACTGCACGGCACAGATCTTGTCCAATGGAGAAGACCAGACGCTTCACCTTTTCTGTCTCGATGCCCTCCTTGCCAGTCATTAGCACGCTGAGAAAGCGGACAAGGTCTGGAGGTAGGATGTCTTCAGGATTGAGCTCCATGTCTTCAGCTGTTGGTGGCCATGGTTGGTCTTTACACTCTCTGAAAGCCTGTAGAATACCCTGGCGAAGTTGGAGGGCAACATTTTGGTTCTTGTTTGTGCTTCCGAGTGTGAATGCTCGTGCGAGAGCATTGGAAACTGTTATGTTTGAGCTGTGCACAAGCCAGAAAGAAATGACATCACATTTGTCATGATCAACCTTCGTGAAGTGGATATGCTCCTTGATTGGGTCATTCTGTAGGCGTTTCAGTAGTTTCTCTGACCGATAATTTGAGTTCTCATATCCATTCAGTTTCAGTTCCTCGACATAGAGCAAGCGCAAGGAAGAAAGCTGTAGAACTTTATTCTGCTGGATGACCTGGGTTTGAATGTGTTCCAGTACTGAGTTGAATGCCTTTTCATGGGCGGCTGACATGCAAGCCTGCTCCTTTGGTGCTTCGGCTCTGTGAATCGCACGCTCATAGTTGTAGAATGCTGTGCGGAAAGCTTTAAAACATGACGGATGGTGTTTGGCCTCACATGCAAAGAGGTCTTTGTTTTTCACCTTTCGATGGAGTCGATAGAGACCCATTTTCTCAGCCCGTGTTTCGATTTGCTCCCATGCATTTTCTTTGTTTTTAAAGGATGGGAAGGTTGTAGGCCTCTCAGTATTGCGATGAGCATCTTTGGTCTCAACTTTCTCACAAAATATACACTCTGGCGGGAAGATGGGTTCAGCAGAACCTCCTGGTTTACGAGGAGAGTGATGCCATGATGAGGTTGATGGCCCTGGTTCTGTATCATCTCCCAGACGATGAAAGTGGCGGACAAAGTGCTTATAACACTTGCTGTGATATCCTACTCTTTCTAGGTCATCAGGAAGAGTTGCCGGGATCTGATCACATACTGATTGCATACGACATGGGGAGTCATGCGGTTGGTTGAGACGTCTATCCCGGATCTTTTGAAGCAGTTGCAGTTTTTCTGAAGCAGATCCTTTAATTTTACGGAGGGGCGTGAAATCCCCATGATCAGACATGGATGGTACATGAAGGATGCATGTAGGAGGAGAGCTTTGGGCTGCAGGTTCTACACTCCGTTTTCTTTTGGGCATGCTTGCTGTCGATGTCTACCATCACTGTTAAATGACAAATAAGAAATCACGAATGATGTTAAAAGTGCCTGTGAAAGGAGGCTCTGAGTTTTCAGTGAGGTAACAGAGGTTCTGAGTCATGTTCTACACTAGGGTACTTTTTAGCTGACTAAACCATGTTTAGTGGCATCAAAAGTGCTAATAGCTAAAACATCTAAATTCTTCCACACTAACGTTAGCTATCTAGGCCAATGAAACATTGTGCTAAGTTACTGTAGCTAGCTCAGCTGTCGTGCCTCTTTCTGGTTCAATTCATATACAGAAGTCAACAGATATGTCTCATGTTTGGCATTAACAAAAGTTTAAGTTACACCGACATTAGGAACATACTGTACATAGATGAGGCTAGCTTTAACGTTAGCTAACATGGTGCTAGCTGGCTCAGCTGTTATTCTGCCTGTTTATGATTTCATGCAGAAACTGAAGTCAAGAGTGTGAGTAACATTATAGTTAGCATCTTACCTGGCTAGATTGGAGGATGAATACCAAGAACAACACACAGATGGAATGGAAGACTGAACTTTCAACTGAGGTATTCAATAACATCAACGTTACCAATTGATACGAGCGCGCGACATTACCAATTGATACGAGCGCGCGAGCGCGCATGTTACATGGATGGAAATGTAAAATGGCAGCTATAGCAGCACTAATTTGGATCTCTAGTCTGTCATTTCTGCACTGTGATTGGATAACATAAAAAAATATGTTTGGGAGTTAACAGCAGGAGTTGGTAGATTTTACGTGGGCTGGGTGAGAAACCTTTAAATAAGCAAGTGAAAATCTCTCGCAATACAAAGTCAATGGTGGGAAGAAAAGTTGAGTGGTACCAATGTTACTGCCAATGTCCCGCCCCTATGCAAGACTCAGGAGCATCTTGTTGACATTTAACCTTGAAAATACCTGGGTTTAGACCCCTTATGTACCATGTTAAGTTATCTGCAGTATTAACGTATCCTTATCATTTGTAAAACTGATTATTTTGTAATTACAGCATTAATATGCATACTAGTATACCATAGACACATGTAATCATGTTATGAATAGTTCTATCATGATCTATGCCCTTCAAAACATGGGTCTAGACACCTTCATTTTTCAATTATCTGCAATATTGGCTGAGATATGTCAAAAATCGTTTTTTTGATAATGGCAGCAGTAATTTGCATAAAAATGGTATGTGGGACATTTTTTCAGCTTGGGGCCATAGCTAGTCATTTTCTACACATTTTTTCCAATCTAGAAACACTGATTAGAAGTATATCTCCGGGGGGTGCAGGGGGACCTAGTCTTCCTACTAGACTAATATATAGAACGGCATTTCTCAATAGCGAAACACATACACGTCCATGAGTGATACATAAAATTCCACTAGTTTGCCATGTGAGATTGTTTTTACCTGTAACTGTGTCACAGGTCTACAAGAATTCTGTGTGGTTGTTGTTGTGGTTCTTGCTGGGATGGTCCAGGCAATCTAGCCCATTTTTTCACTCAACTTGGAACAAATTGCAACAGAATTTTTTTTGCCACAATGCATTTCTACAAGGTCCCCAGAACAACATACTAAAAGTCCCAAGCAATCCCAACATGGCAAATATGTCTAATTTGCATAATCCAATATGGCCGCCAATCTGCAATTATAGAAGTTAGTAATAGCAATGAAATAATAATTATAACACTCTAATTATAATTATAATTATACTCTAATAAATAATAAAGAAATACTCTAATAAATACTCTAATTATAATTATAACACTCTAACACTCTTTACTCAAGAACAATGCATCCAGTATATTGCGGACAATGTTGACCATAACGTAGCAACACTAGATGGCACCGGGGCATTTCATGGCATGGGCATCATAGCTACTGTTATACCACAAATAAAGACCTCAAGACCTATCCCCAAAGTGTCTGTTACAGCTTCGGACATTGCTGCAGTTGGCCGTATAAACATTGAGTACTTCCGTATCCCTGCAATGATGCCACCACTCACCTACAGTCACGTGAAAAAGTAAGTACACCCCATGGAAAATTTTGACTTTTTCAACATATTTCAACATACAGCTATTTGATCTTTATTTGAACAATATTGATAGATGAAGGTGATATAATATAACATAACAAATATCATGAAACATTTACATTTTGTAGTCCATTGTATAATTTAAATACACGTAAATGCAAATTTTGCATGTGGAAAAAGTAAGTACACCACTACATTTATCACTACTTCAAATACCTAAAATGAGAATCAGGTGCACCAGCTCAGGTGCAAATGATTAGAACATCGTTAGAGAGAATCTTCGAGGAACTTGTCTTATTTAAACCTCAGACATTTAGTTTGGTTTGCTCTTTGTTGTTGAAGTGTGCGGTGTTACCATGCCTAGATCAAAAGAGGTCTCTATATATTGTCTATAACCTTCAGAAAGAAGGTTATAGATGCCTACGAGTCTGGGAAGGGATTTAAAAAGATCTCCAAACAATTTTAAATCAATAATTTGACTGTCCGGAAGATCATCTACAAGTGGAGAACATTCCAAACAACTGCAAACTTGTTCAGGCCAGGCCGCCCCAGCAAGTTCATCCCGATAGCAGACTGCAAGATGCTGAAAGAAGTCTCTAAGAACCCCAGAATGTCATCACAGGACCTACAGGTAGCTCTTGCCACTGATGATGTCAAAGTACACGAGTCTACCATTAGAAAGAGGCTGCACAAATTTGATCGACATCAGAGGTGTGCCAGGAGGAAACCTTTGCTGTCCAGAAAGAACATCAGGGCAAGACTAACGTTTGCCAATGAACACCTCGGCAAAGACCAGCACTTCTGGAACAATGTGCTCTGGACAGATTAGTCAAAGGTAGAGCTATTTGGCCACAGTACCTGAAGGCATGTTTGGCGAAAACCAAAGACAGCATTTTACCACAAGAACCTGATACCAACTGTAAAGCATGGTGGTGGAAATATTATGGTTTGGGGCAGCTTTGCTGCATCAGTGCCTGGGCAGCTCACCATCATAGAATCCACTATGAATTCTTCATTGTACCAGAGGGTGCTTGAGGATAATGTGAGGCCATCTGTCGGAAAGTTGAAGCTCAACCGAAGGTGGACCTTGCAACATGGCAATGACCCTAAACATACCAGTAAATCCACCAATGAATGGCTGAAAAGAAAGAAATGGAGGGTTCTGGAATGGCCAAGTCAAAGCCCGGATCTAAATCCCATCGAGATGTTGTTAGGGGATTTGAAACGAGTTGTGCTGTGCATGCAAGAAACCCCTCAAACATCGCACAGCTGAAAGAATTCTGCATGGATAGGAGGAGTGGGCAAAAATTTCTCCCAGTCGATGTCAGAGACTGGTAGACAGTTATGAGAAAGGCCTACTTGAGGTTGTTTCTGCCAAAGGGGGCAATACCACCTATTAGAGCCAAGGGTGTACTTACTTTTTCCACATGTGAAATTTGCATTTATTTTTATTTAAATTATACAATGGACTACAAAATGTAAATGTTTCATGATATTTGTTATATTATATCACCTTTATCTATGAATATTGTTGAAATGAAGATCAAATAGCTGTATGTTGAAATATGTTGAAAAAGTCAAAACTTTACATGGGGTGTACTTACTTTTTCACGTGACTGTATCTGCCACTTGTACACACGGCAGCGGATGATCCGACATCTCAACTTGACATTCTATGGAAAACCTCCCTATTTCTTCGCTCTCCAAGACCAGCAAATGTTCCATCTTGGCGAATATCCAGGACAGTCTTCTGTGATATTCCTTCCAATGATTGATCTCAATCCTAGTCATCCAAATTGTATCTATTCCACACTAAAGTTTGTGTCAGCTCAGGCCATGCGACATGGTGTTACTCCTGTCCTCACATTCGATCAACCCTTGTATTGGAAAGCATTATCAATTGTTCGATCTCAACCAGTTGACAGTCATCTCCGGCGAATGGTCCTCAAACTGGGAGGGTTTCACATGGAAATGAGTTTCCTGGGTAGCATCGGGCATCTGATGGCAGGTTCCGGATTGGAAGAAGTCCTTGAGGTTGTGTATGCTAGTAACACCGTGAGCCACATGTTGACTGGCAAGGCTGTGTCCAGAGCAGTCCGTGGGTCACATGCTAGTAGATGCTGCACTGAACACCATCCTTCTGTCCAGCGCATACAATGTACCAGTGCCATCCAAAATGAAAGCAGAGGACCCTGATGAAGTGATGACAGGTGATGATGTCGAACAACATTTTGACACAACCGACTTGACCATAGCAGCAGAAGTATATGACAATGCAGTTTCTTCTACAACATCTGTAGAAAACGTGTGTTTGGCAGATGTCTGGACCAGAATTCAAAGCAAACTGAAGGAAAAGAAGGATATAATGACCACAATGCGGACCGCAGAACTCTGGGTACAATATATGGAAATGGTAGAAATTATACAGAGGTTTCTCAAGGCTGAACGCACAGGCAATTGGAAAATGCATCTCCAATCAGTACGTGAAATGTTACCATACTTTGCAGCATCTGGACACACACTATTTGCAAAATCTGCATCTATCTATCTTCAAATGATGTTAAATCTGCCAGAGACACACCCAGAAGTCAACCAGAAATTGAGCAGGGATACCATGTGGTGAGACGCAGCGACAGATATTGGTCAGGATTGTCGACCGATCTCATTATTGAGCAAGTGCTCATGAGAAGTGTTAAGACAAGTGGGGACTTAGAAGAGGAAAGGGGATGACAGAAACCCAGCAATTGGTGTGGGTCCTATCTATGCCAACGTGTGCAAACATCAATGATGCCCTGCAAAAGCTCGGTGGTGTGTCATATGAAACCAGTGACCAACACAAGGACATATCATCAGCAAGACAAGCTGGAGATGTCAGCGACACCCTTGACCTTATCAGTTATCTTGAAAAGAGAAACCCATTTGTTAATAACAGTACACTGCTCAACATTGCAAATGGCATGACAGCTCGGGAAGGGGTCAATGTTGAAAGATCAAGAGAGGTTGGTGAACGGATTCTGGCGTCAATGGTTGGGAAATCTGTCGATGAGTTTGTCTTCCGAAAAGCTGATCAAGCAAAGACACTCGGTACAATATCAACTGTCAAAATCAAAGGCGAATCTGTGAAGGTGAATCCACAGCTGATATTCCAGGGGCTGATAACTGTCGCTGAACGCTGTGAAGATGTTCCATTACTGTTCAAGTATGAACTCTGTAGTCACCCTCCTGCATTGTTGGAATCTTCCTCTCTTCCACTGCAGGCCAATAAGGCAACTCTTGCTGATTCTATCTGGAAGTCATCCCAGAGAAACAACGAGAACCTACTGAAAATGTCCAGTACATCCTTGATGGTGGATGCTCTACTTCACAGACTACCCTGGCCAAGAGGTTCTACCTTTGATTATGTGTGTGATCTATACACCAACTATGTTGTACAGAAATATGCTGATGCTACTGTTGTCTTTGATGGCTACAATGATGACCCATCAACGAAAGATGCCACACACACGAGAAGAACAGGAGCCTGTACTGGTGCGACAGTTCACTTCGCGGGTGAAATGGTGATTCAATCCAGAAAAGAGGATTTCTTGAACAATGCGAGGAACAAACAGCGCTTCATTTCTTATCTGAGTGACAAACTGGAGACAGCTGGGTGCAACACATTTCATGCGAAGCAAGATGCTGATTTGTTAATTGTTCAAACAGCTGTCGCCTCTGCACGAACAACAGACTCTGTCCTGGTGGGAGATGACACTGACTTACTCATCCTTCTTTTTCACCATGCTGAAATGGCCACACATAACTTGTTCCTGATACCAGAACCAAAGCAAACTTCAAGAAAGAACAGGATTTGGAACATGAAGCAATCAAAGAATTTGCTTGGCAGTGATGTATGTGACTGTATGCTGTTCGTACATGCTATTCTTGAGTTGCGATACAACTTCTCGCCTGTTTGGTTTGGGAAAGGGTCTAGCACTGAAAAAAATCATGAACGATGCCTTCTTCGATCAACCAGCTAAAGTTTTCAGTCAAACACATCAAATGGAGGAGAATGTTATCGCCAAGGCAGAAGAACATGCACTAGTGTCGTTGTATGGAGGATCTGAGGAGGAATGATTGGACACCATACGGTGCAAGCGGTTTTGTGAGAAGGTCACCAAGAATGTTTCACATGTAGAGCCACAGACCCTGCCACCCACCTCTGCAGCTGCAAGATACCACAGCCTTCGTGTGTACCACCAAATACAGCAGAGGAAAGGGATCGATCTAAATCCACTGGAGTGGGGATGGCACATAGTAGATGGACATTGCCTACCAATACTGACAGATCAGGCCGCAGCACCATCAGCACTCCTGGACGTCATCTGCTGCAACTGTAAAAAGGACTGCAATACACGAAGATGTACTTGTAGTAAATATGGTCTCACATGCAGTGCTGTTTGCGGGGAATGTCATGGCACAAGTTGTACAAATGCAGAACTGCCAGATTTCACAGAGGAGAATGACAAAACTGTTTAATCGTTTGAGTTGGATGTTCCAGCATTTTGTACACATGCAGCAATCACTACAGCAATTTTCACGAGCTGAACATCTTTATATAAGCATAGTATGGTGATTTTGTAATGAAACTCGTGTATCTGTCACCAATAGACAGAGCATCATTCGTTATATGAGAGAAATATTGCAGATTGGCGGCCATTTGGATTATGCAAATTAGACATATTTCCCATGTTGGGATTGCTTGGGACTTTTAGTATGTTGTTCTGGGGACCTTGTAGAAATGCATTGTGGTGAAATAATTTCTGTTGCAATTTGTTCCAAGTGAAACCTTATTTTGCCTGGACTAAAGTTTGGAGTAAGAATGCTCCTGAAAACTGGCATATTGTGTTTTTGGAGAAAGAATGTTCCTTAAAACTGGCATATTGTGTTTTTGGAGTAAGAATGCTCCTTAAAACTGGCATATTGTGTTTTTGGAGAAAGAATGCTCCTTAAAACTGGCATATTGTGTTACTTAGGATACTTAGAACTTACTTAGAGGATACTTAGAGCATACTTAGGCAAAATAGGAGTCGATTTTCGAAATGTGCACCCATTGGTCAGACAGCTGCTGGACCCCACCCACTTTTGTGGCTTAACTCCACCACCATGGCACCCAGATGAAATTATATGGCCGCCATCTTGGTTTACTGGTGGGCTGAAAACATCAGGCCAGTAGGCCTCTGGTGATTATACACTGCCCAAGTTTGTTGCATCAGATTTCCATTGGCTTTGTTTCAGTCTAGTGTTATTCACGATGAGGAATCTGCAAAATCTAATCGATGTCGAGTAAAATTATAATCAAGGTTTAATCAAGCCCGTCCCTACTCATGGTACACTCGTCCCTAAAAATATCGTTAGGTAATTTCTCAATGGCCCTATATTGGGGTTAAACAATCCGTGACCGTGTGACGAATCAGCTCGTTCTGATATAACCGTGGTGGAGGCTGACATGGATGAGAGGTTTCCAGTTAATCTTTTATTAGCGCATTAAATGTGTGTTTCCCAATCTCGCTGTTCATCTTTTAAGAGTGCTTTAAATGAGTGTTTCCCAATCGACAAGTTACCAAATTTTGTCACAAGTTGTGACCACAATGAGGTCATTCTTGTTTGTACACAAAGTCAAGGCTCATGGAAGAGCTAGAAAATAGAATGGATCAGGATGAACCGGAACAAAAGGAACAGTGTAAAGAGAGGTGGGAAACACCAACAGCAAGGTTGAGGGACAAAATAGAGGGAGACTTGGACAAATAAGGGATGTGGAGAGGAATGAGGGGCAGGGGAGGTTGCACGGGGTTTACAAGATGGATAGAGAAGCAAACTCTCATGAAGGAAAAACTGGAAATTTGGAAATACAGTAGGAGGATAATGTTGAAGTGGTTGAAATGACAACACTTGGGGAAAAACGAAGTGGAACAAGGAAAGATTTAACATGGAAAATTGGACGAAAACACAAAAAGGTAACACAGGACCGAACATATAAAAGAAAGAAAGACAAGACAGATCCGTTCCGGAAAACTTCGCTTTAATTGAGGTGAAAGGAGCAGCTGCGTATTCGAACTTCACGTGGAGCAACCCCGAACCGGAACCGGAAGCATCAGCTAGAGTGCTAGACAATAGAAGATGGCGTATGGAGCTTATTTCACTGAGGAGAACACAACTGCTAAAGGTGGGTTTTCACGGGACACGCGAACGGTTCGCGAAGGATGCGAATGTCGAAAAAATGGCAAAGTCCAACATTCGTATTTCAGGCTCCAAAAGTTCGCCAAACATGCGCGGGGGTTCGGAAGCGTCGTCAATTGTTCGCAGGAGTCGTTTTTTGTTCGGCGGGAATTTCAAACTTTTAAATTATTTTCCCTTTCTATTCGAAATCCGTGTTCGGTTTGAATTATTTCCCTCAGGTTGAAGACGCGTGCGGACCGTCAGGTAAATCTCGCCGCTTCTTCCTCTTTCCTTCTTCCTCCCGTGGTGTGTGTATAGCAAATCTGCCATTGATCGTCACCTCATTAAGCTCATTTCCAGCCTCGATTCCCCTGTCTTAACCGAGGGGCAATCGCGCAACAATACATACATATGGACGGACAAACACTGGTCCAGACGGCTTTGCCCGATGGGCTACGCCGTAAAAAAAAAACGATCTCTCACTCATGGAGGAGCTCGTGGATAAATCACGTGCAAGGCATTGACTGGGCTGGACATCCGTGTACATTCATATGAGCGACTCGGACACAGCTGGTACATGGGATTTCAACCTGGGTTCCCTCCATCAGATCTCGGTTTGGGTTAGATGTTAGGGTTAGAGATTTGGGTTTAGAGTTAGGGTTAGCTGTTAGGGTTAGGGTTTAGGATTAGGATAAGTTGTTAGGATTAGGGTTTAGGGTTAGCTGTTAGGGTTTGGTTTAGGGTTAGCTGTTAGGGTTAGAGATAGGGCTTAGGATTAGGTTAAGTTGTTAGGTTTAGTGTTGGGGTTTAGGGTTAGGATTAGGGTTTAGTTGAGGGTTTAGGTTTTTGGGTTAGGGTTGGTTCAAAATGTGAACACGAACAGGCAAATCCATTTGGGGCAGTTTATATTCATGAAGGGAGTCTAATTGATACATTTTCTCAGCCTCCTTGCCTTTGAATGATAATAGCACAAAAGTACAAGCCATTTCTCTGTAAAAGTAAACTTTGCAGTGTTACAGAAAAAGTTTTCCAAAGTGATTGTACTTTGTCACCAGAACAGATCTGACGTTACAGGTAATTTGTGCCAGAAAGAGTAGGGTTTCCATTAGAATTGGCAGCGGTTAACGCAGAACTGGTAAAATTACCGTTTTAAAGCACGACTAACATGATTTGCATTATTGTAACGTTTCGATGTGATATTGTAACGGCCAAATGTGAATCCAATGAGAGTTATGGATGCAGGAAGAAGCCAAATTGTGCGTGGTGAGCTGCCCGATAATGGGAAATTGGCATTGCCTTTGGGAAGAATTTCTCTTTGACTTTCGCTTGATGGTAGGTACATGCAAGATCAGCTGTGGGTGGCCATCTTGTAATCAACATGGTGTCTTCTTAATGGGACGCCATCTTGCAATCAACATGGCATCTTCTTAATGGGACACCATCTTGTAATCAACATGGCGTATTCTTAATGTGATGCCATCTTGTAATCAACATGGCATCTTCTTAATGGTATGCCATCTTGTAATCAACATGGCCTCTTCTTAATGGGACACTATCTTGTAATCAACATGGCATCTTCTTAATGTGATGCCATCTTGTAATCAACATGGTGTCTTCTTAATGGTATGCCATCTTGTAATCAACATGGCCTCTTCTTAATGGGACACTATCTTGTAATCAACATGGCCTCTTCTTAATGGGATGCATTCTTGTAATCAACATGGCCTCTTCTTAATGGGACGCTATCTTGTAATCAACATGGCCTCTTCTTAATGGTATGCCATCTTGTAATCAACATGGCGTCCTCTTAATGGGATGCTATCTTGTAATCAACATGGCCTCTTCTTAATGGGACGCCATCTTGCAATCAACATGGCCTCTTCTTAATGGGACGCTATCTTGTAATCAACATGGCCTCTTCTTAATGGTATGCCATCTTGTAATCAACATGGCCTCTACTTAATGGTATGCCATCTTGTAATCAACATGGCCTCTTCTTAATGGGACGCTATCTTGTAATCAACATGGCCTCTTCTTAATGGTATGCCATCTTGTAATCAACATGGCCTCTTCTTAATGGTATGCCATCTTGTAATCAACATGGCGTCCTCTTAATGGGATGCTATCTTGTAATCAACATGGCCTCTTCTTAATGGGACGCCATCTTGCAATCAACATCGCGTCTTCTTAATGGTATGCCATCTTGTAATCAACATGGCCTCTTCTTAATGGGACGCTATCTTGTAATCAACATGGCCTCTTCTTAATGGTATGCCATCTTGTAATCAACATGGCATCTTCTTAATGGTATGCCATCTTGTAATCAACATGGCCTCTTCTTAATGGGACGCTATCTTGTAATCAACATGGCCTCTTCTTAATGGTATGCCATCTTGTAATCAACATGGCCTCTTCTTAATGGGACGCTATCTTGTAATCAACATGGCCTCTTCTTAATGGGATGCAATCTTGTAATCAACATGGCGTCCTCTTAATGGGATGCTATCTTGTAATCAACATGGCCTCTTCTTAATTTTACGCCATCAACACAACAGATCCATTCACTTGTAAATTAGTGTATTATTCATTGGTAACCCCTGTATATCAGATCCATTCGCTTGTAAATTAGTGTATTACTCATTGGTAACCGCTGTATAATAGATCCATTCACTTGTAAATTAGTGTATTACTCATTGGTAACCCCTGCAGAATAGATCCATTCACTTGTAAATAAGTGTAATACTCATTGGTAACCCCTGTATAATAAATCCATTCACTTGTAAATTAGTGTATTACTCATTGGTATCCCCTGAATAATAAATCCATTCACTTGTAAATTAGTGTATGACTCATTGGTAACCCCTGTATAATCGACTATTCACTTGTAAATTAGTGTATGACTCATTGGTAACCCCTGTATAATCGATCCATTAACTTGTAAATTAGTGTATGACTCATTGGTAACCCTTGTATAACAGATCCATTCACTTGTAAATGAGGGCATTACTCATTGGTAACCCCTGTATAATCTATCCATTCGCTTGTAAATTAGTGTATTACTCATTGGTAACCCCTGTATAAATAGATACATTCGCTTGTAAATTAGTGTATTACTCATTGGTAACCCCTGTATAACAGATCCATTCGCTTGTAAATTAGGGCATTACTCATTGGTAACCCCTGTATAATAGATACATTCACTTGTACTCTTCATGGGACACCATCTTGTAATCGACATGGCGTCTTCTTAATGGGACGCCATCTTGTAATCAGCATGGCCTCTTCTTAATGGGCCGCCATCTTGTAATTGGTATGGCATGCTTATTGAGGTGTCGTCTTGTAATTATTCAAGATGGCATTCTTTTAATGGGACACCATCTTTGATATTTTGCACATATTTATCTGTTATTTATATCTACCTGAAAAAAAAATCCCAACCATAAGGAATGTTCCTCTTCCAACGAAGTGTCTCGTTGGTTGGTATCTCCATGTGTGGGTTTCGGAAGGTTGAACGGGATCCTCCCAGGTTTCGAAATTTCAGTAAGAAATTATTATTCATGGACCAGTTGATGAAATTTTCTTATTCTCAAAGTTTTGTTCTGAGGGCTCTTTTGAGGATCGTCACCGAGCCTTGGACAGCTTCCAACTGCAGTTTGTTTGTTGTAAAATAAATACCCAGGAATGATTTTTAAGACATCTGTAAGGTTCTTTTTATCATTCCTGTTGCTCCAATAAATCATTGGTGTGTGTGTGTGTGTGTGTGTGTGTGTGTGTGTGTGTGTGTGTGTGTGTGTGTGTGTGTGTGTGTGTGTGTGTGTGTGTGTGTGTGTGTGTGTGTGTGTGTGTGTGTGTGTGTGTGTGTGTGTGTGTGTGAATGTATCAATTATACTACAATATGAAAAGAAATGGACAGGCAGCACTAATTCAGGTTGTGATGAACATTAATTGGGTATCAACGATATATACTTCCGTTTTCCGGTCCGGTCGTGAGAGGACGCTGGCGTCGTTTGCTCGCCGCTTCTCTGACTGGACCATTGTCCGTGTCTTGCTTTCCTGGTGGTCGTGGCGGATTTATGGCCATTGAGTCTTCCTCTGCGCGGTCCCGGCTCTGCTCTGCTGCTCCGGGCTTCACCTGCTCGGCTCCATCGCTGTTTCCTCGGGCCCACTCCCATTGGTTGTGTCGATTGTTTCGCCTCCTCACCCTTGGCCGCGTGCTCGCTTTGCCTTCGCTCCTGCTGGCATGGCTCTGCGGTACTCTGCCGCAAGGCTTCTCCTGCTTAAAACCCGCTCCACCCCATCATGCATCTCTGCAATCAGATCGAATGGACTCCTGCGTCGACCCAGGTACATTCACCGTGGCTCCGGTCGTAAGTTTGTTTATTTACAATCAGGTCACTCCATCCCCATCCTCTGGTCGGCTCAGCGCACTCCCACTCATCGTCCCAACACACCTGGTCACAACAACGCACAAAATCGCACCTCCTGTCTGCGAACCCTGGCCAAATCACCTGGATTCATACCCGCCGTACAAAACAACATCAAGCTCACCCTGTTCAATACCCGGTCCCTCAACAACAAATGCCTCATCCTGAACGACTACATCCTGGAAAATAAACTGGACTTTCTCTGTCTCACTGAGACCTGGCAACAACCACTGGACTACTACACGCTCAACCTCACCACACCCAATGGATATTCTTACATCAATAAACCACGCTCGGAGGGCCGAGGTGGTGGAATTGCCGTTATTCACCGACAAGACATCAAGACCAACCTCATCTCCATCTCATCTGCTCCATCATTTGAACACCTGGCTTTTAAACTCTCTGGTCACACACAGTCAGTCATGGCTGTTGTCTACCGCCCTCCCAAACCACACCCATCATTCCTGTCTGACTTCTCCTACTTTCTGACCCAGCTATGTTCCCTCTCCCCCTCAATCCTCCTCCTTGGTGATTTCAATATCCACATGGACTCCACTGACTCCACGCTAACCACTGACTTCACTGATTTACTCACCTGCTTTAACCTCACTCAACATGTCAACTTTCCTACCCATAACCGTGGTCACATTTTGGACCTTGTCTGCTCTACTGGACTAATTTTGCACCATCTCTCTGGCTCCGACCTCACTCTCTCTGACCACCTAGCCATCACTCTGACCATCAACATCCCCACCCCAGCACCAAGGCATTATCGCACTATCAACTTCCGTAAGCTAAACGCTTTTTCACCTGCCTCATTCTCATCGACCCTCTCTGAAAAAATGTCCACTTCTCCCTTCGTTGACCTCCACACCCCTTCTGACCTCATTGACTACTACAACCACACTCTCTCTTCCTGCCTTGACCAAATTGCGCCTATAAAAACCAAAACAGTTTCTTTCACCCATTCTGCTCCCTGGTTTACCCCTGAGCTCCGCCTAATGAAAACTCGTGCTCGCCAACTTGAAAGACTCCGCAATAAAACAGGTCTCACAGTTCACTCCCAGGCCTACAAGGACCACATACAACACTATAAAGATGCCCTCTCCCGCGCCCGCTCCGCCTACTACTCTCAAATTATCCACTCTGGCTCCGGAAACCCAAAAGCACTCTTCTCTACAATAAACAAACTCCTCAGCCCCCTGAACACCACCACCCAGTCATTCACAATAGACAACTGCATCTCCTTCCTTTCATTCTTCCAACGCAAAATTGAAAACATCTACAACAGCTTGACCACCGCCGCACCCGCTCCCCCTCAAACTACCTGCCCCCCCTTATCCTGCCATCCCCTGTCTCAATTCTCCCCAGTCTCCCCTACTGACCTCTCTGAACTCCTCATCGGAATGAAAACTGCCACCTGCACTCTTGACCCCATCCCCTCCAGCTTTGTCAAGGCCTCCCTTCCTGCTCTTTCTCCACTTATCATTGCAACAATAAACTCCTCCCTGTCTACAGGCATCGTCCCACCATCCCTCAAAATTGCTGCTGTTACCCCCATTCTGAAAAAACCTGGACTAAACCCTGACACCCTAAATAACTTCAGACCCATCTCCAACCTACCCTTTCTGTCAAAGGTTTTGGAACGCGCTGTAGCCACTCAACTCAAGCATCACCTCTCTGCCAATAACCTGTATGAAACATTCCAATCCGGATTCCGGTCCAACCACAGTACTGAAACTGCTCTCCTCAAAATCACCAACGACCTTCTCCTCTCCTCTGATGCTGGCAACCTCAACATTCTCATCCTCCTCGACCTCAGCGCTGCCTTTGACACCATCGATCACACCATCCTCCTCACCCGACTTGAAACCACCTTTAACATTACCGGCACTGCCCTCTCTTGGATTAAATCATACCTCTCTGACAGACGTCAGTTCATCTCCATCAATAACTGCAAATCCCCCACTGCTCCCCTCCCCCAAGGTGTCCCCCAAGGTTCAGTTCTTGGCCCCCTCCTCTTTATCCTTTACCTGTCCCCCCTCGGTCACTTAATCCGCCGTCATGGTCTCCAATTCCACTGCTTCGCCGATGACATCCAGCTTTTCATCTCCACCAAGTCCATCTCCACCGCCACCCACTCTATCCTGACAAACTGCATCACTGAAATAAAATCCTGGCTTCAAATCAACTTCCTCAAACTTAACTGTGATAAATCTGAAATAATCATCATTGGCCCAAAAACGCTCACCAAGTCCACCCATAACTTTGCCCTCAACATCGACGGTTTCCCAGTGTCCACCTCCCCTCACATCCGGAATCTTGGCATCATCTTTGACCAAACCCTCTCCTTCGACAAATACACTAAACAGATCACAAAGACAGCCTTCTTCCACCTGAAAAACATCGCCCGTCTCCGTCCATCCCTCTCCTCTGTGGCTGCAGAAACCCTCATCCACGCCTTCATCACTTCCCGTCTGGACTACTGCAATAGCCTCCTTTATGGTTCACCCTCAACAATCACCAATAAACTCCAATACATTCAGAACTCCGCTGCCCGTCTACTCACCCATTCCCGGACCCGTGACCACATCACCCCCGTCCTTTACAAGCTTCACTGGCTCCCCATCTCCCAGAGAATCCAGTACAAAATCCTCCTCTTGACCTACAAAGCCCTCCATAACCTGGCCCCATCCTACCTGGCTGACCTCCTCTCCAGACACACTCCCACCCGCAACCTCCGCTCTGCTGGTACCAACCTCCTGACCCCCCCCATCCGGACCAAATTTAGATCCTGGGGGGACAGGGCCTTCTCCATCGCTGCTCCCACCCTCTGGAACTCGCTACCTCACACCATCAGAGACTCCTCCTCACTCACCACATTCAAAACATCACTCAAGACCCACCTGTTCAACACTGCATTCAACATTTAACCCACAGCATCTAACCCCTGACTATCTCCTCTCCTTCTCCCTCCTTTGTGCTTTGAATATTTCCCTATTGATTCTTCTTTTTTTGCAATTGTCTTTATGTTTTGCTATGCGTTATGTTTTGCACTCTGTCAAAGCGTCTTTGGGCTTCCTGAAAAGCGCTATATAAAATAAATGCATTATTATTATTATTATATAACGCAATGTCAGGTTATGTGTTTGTGTGTTTGCACAGGTGTCTGTCCCCCTTCATAAGGACGATTAGAGTCGGGTTTTAAAGTCCAATCCTTTAACATGAATGTGTGTTCACTACAGTCTATTTTTGAGGCTAAAACAAACTCGAAAAACATTTTACATAAAAGAGTAATTATGTCTCTTCTATTGGAATTGTAGACGGTGGCTTGCAAACCGAGCCTCAAGGGCGGTGTACAGAAGCGTTTTTTTTTAAATAACAATAAATACAAGGTGCAGGGAGGTGAAATTCGCTGCACGTGATGTACAACCCACGGAGAGTAAAATGAGTGTTCATTTACATACATATGATGTCTAATAAATAAAGAAGATGTAAGCACACCTGACACTAGGCCGAGGCTTCAGACCTTGGCATGCTCGCGAGGCTGCACCGTCAAATAAACTGTTCCAACCCTGCTCAGGAGGCTGCGCCGTCAAATAAACTGTTCCAACCTGTCATTTTTGACAGGCTTTTTAATTGTTTTAGAAGAATCACAGTGACATGGCAGCAATTAATACCGTACGTTTTGTACCTTCTCTCCAGGGCCAAGATTTTCCACGGAAAGAAGGTTCTTGAAGATTTTGACATCAGGGTGGAACAGGTTTGCAACTTCACACTTTTTTATTGTCATTATTGTCATTGTCATTTTGTTTTTGTTTTTTATTATTACTATTATTTTATTTTTTTAAATATTTATTTATCATTTTTGTATTTTTCTTTTTTTATTATTATTATTTCATTTTTTTATCATTAAAAAAAAAATTTATTATTAATATTTATTTATTTATTTATTTATTTTAATTGATGTTTGATTAGGTCGAGAAAAATATATTTCCGGTGTCTGGTCAGCGCGCGCATCGATTTTGACCCTGCGCGTCAACAATTTTTTTTTTTTTCAAATTTCAAACGGTACCGACAACAGCGCGTGCCTGTTGTTGCCGGGCCGGCGCGCTATCTCGGGAAATACGGGTCTGTGAGGGTTGCCATTGGTATTCGCGCACGGTTCTCCCCTACAAAACTACGTTTATCTTGTCCAAATCTAACCAGCCGTTCCAAAGATATGAGTAGTGTTGTGTGCCGTGACGTCATGAATCCAATCGGCTGGATATTGTCATTTATTGAAACGAAGACGTTCTTTGTCAGGTTCGTGTGAAGCAACCAGAAGGCCTAGTGAACTGTGGGTGGTTTCCTTAGTTAGGCCTGGATCCTATCTCGTTTGTCATGAAGTTGTAAGTGTCTGTGATAATCTGGTGGGCTGGGAGAAGAGATTGTGGGAGACCATCGGCCTGTTAGACCACTTGCGCATGCGCAGTGTTGACGCGATCGACGCATTGGAATGTTTGACGGTACGGCGAGGCGATCTCAAGGACGAAATGGCAGTCTATCATATGCTTGAAGAACTTAATGATTTTCAGAGTAAATACATTTTAAAATAACTTAAGCTTGTGTTCATAATTTACAAAAAAGACCTACAAGTCCCATTGGCTATCTTTAATTTCTCTCTGGACGGCGCTGGAATTTTCTTTCTTTGCTTTGCTTTCTCTCTGGAATTTTCTTTAATTTCTCTCTCTGGACGGTTAATTTCTCTCTGGACGGCGCCACGGCAGATGAGGACAGCAAGGCATGAGGACACAAAAAACAACTCTATATGTGCAATCCATGCTTTTCAAAAAAGAAAAAGAAAAAAAACCCCGCATCGCTGCATCAATTCTGGGACTTTGGTCTGACCAGAGACCAGCAATATATTCTTTTCGGCCTTAATGTGTATGTTTGTTCATTCCTTTTACTTATTTTAATATTTTGATGAATGTAATTTTATAATTATCAAATTTATTAATGTAATTTTATGTGATTATTATTATTTTTATATACATTTGTAAGTTTTATGAAATACTTTTATTATTGTAAACTTGACAAATTTCAGCCTTCGAACTGCCTTGTCCAGTGTTTAATTATTTCAATAAACCGAAATGATATGATATGATACACTCATAATTGTGACAGCTTCGACTGTCTCAGAAACTGAATCTAGAAGAGTTTCCGAACAGGCACTGTGTATTCAAAGCTCAGCTGGGATCTTCACTGAGCCGTCAATCACCTGATTATATCTTAAACAACCTTTTAATTTTCCTCCAGGTGTTGTGCAAATGGAGACACAGCATCTTCGAGTAATTTATGCGATTTCAAAAGTACTAAGGTGGTTGTTAGATCGTGGTCAGGGTAGGTCATACATCACATCACCTACACAGAGGCCTTGATTTACCTCTCGAATTAAACTTCTTCGGATGTCTGATTTCAGGTAGCAATTGACCTCGGTCGTTAAGACCCCATGTTTTGTCACGTTCTTCATCTTGCCACGAGAATATGTGGCGGACTGAACCAATTTGCTGAAGCGAACCGCCATGTTTCCCATCTTTTATCACTCACTTGTGAACATTCGAGATCTCAAACATATGAAACCTCAAAGTAGATGATAAATCATTAATGAGATTATACGCTGAGTGAGGCAAAACCCTAACCCCTCTGGGACTCCATCATATCTTAAAAATTGACATTTTTACATGAGCTATTCCATATTGCTTTGTAGAGTTGTTTAGTTTTCCAGGTGAGACGCAATGGTGTGTTAAAACATGAACTCTCTAATCTCGAAGCTTTCATGTGTGGAAGGTGAAGATTTTTTTTCTTGTGAAGAGCAGGTCACTGTGTGCCGGTGCCTTGACTAATTTCGATATCTCGGCATCCTGTCTCTCTGGAGATTACCTGAAATGTGTCAGAGGTAGAGTAAAACATTGGAAATAGCAACATCCTCTCATATAAATGTTGATTGTATCAGACGGATATTTGATCACTTAGGCGGGAAACCAGGGACAAACACAACCACACACACACAGAGAATAACACACTCACACTCACACACACCTCGTTTTTTAATGTCTTATTTTTATTAGGACTAGTACACCCATTGACAGGAAGGGTCACATTATCCTTTTTGGGGTATATAGATTACAGTAGATCTAGGCTCAGGTCTGTTATTCTGTGGTGGACGCGATAAGCATATAATGTCTCAAGGACGTCGGGATTCCTCAATATTTCTTTCGGTTTAGTGTTAAACAGCAGTAGCAATGGTTTAAAAAGATAATCATATGTGTTTGTGGTTTATAAAAAAATATTTACTTCTGGTAGGGGTCACCCCCGATATTGTTGCTACAAATGGTTGTTATTGTTGTTGTTGTAACGAAGGTTTTATGGCCACCCTAGTTACAACTGCAAAAACATAGGGAACTAGAACGCCACTCAGTAGAGCGCATACTCCCGCCGTGGGTCAAGTTGGAATAGTACGATTTCACAAAAGTTTGAGGGAGTAGTTCAGTGACAACACAAGACAAGACAACACAAGACAGACACTGCACAGATATATATATATTTAGAATATATAGAAGATAATGTTTAAAAAAACAAGGCAATTTCACTTACATTTTCGGATTCAGCGTTCAATTCTATATAAGTGAGTGTATTTTGAGGCATGTGTGACTTCAAATAAAATTGTAAGCCAAGAAAAACGTTCGTTTCATTCCTCAGGGATACAACATGTAAAACTGGCCCAAACGTCAAAACAAAACTCGCTCATTCTAAGTCGTACAAGCTAATGCGACCACTCATTCTTCTGGGAAGAATCCTGTGCACATGCTTGTCACACTTATGTCACCAAAGTCTTTATAAGTTCATCAAATACTGACACCGCGATTGACATTCGCTGAGGTAAATGTTGATATCTCTTCTGAGGTAAAAACAAAAAACAAAAAAAAACAGTTTTAAAGCATTATACGTATCAAACGATACATTTTATGAAATGGGGAAACTTAATACACACTTTGGTGGTTTTAAAATGAGAGAATATGTCTTTATTAGAAAAAAAAAATGAACATTGAAGACGGCGCTGCTAAAAAAAATACACCGCTCTAACGCATAACCACGAGTTTAAACTACACTTACAACAAATATGAAAACTATTTTCATATCACAATGTTAATTTAAAACACCTCACAACCACGTGATTTAAAAACACCTCACCACCACGTCATTTTACACCTCACCACCACATAATTCAAAATACCTCACCACCACGTGATTCAAAACCACCACCACGTTAGTAAAATCTCTTCACAACCACGGAAATAAACGTTTCAGGGAGTATTTCAGTGACAAAGACACTGCCCAGATATGTAGATATATAGAGAAATAAACCTGAAAATCGCAGAGCCAGAATTATTTTTTGGTCTGGGAAGCCCATGTGTGGTTTCTTCTTCTTCAGCCTCTCACAACCCTGGGTGAATATGTGATCTTTTTTTTTAAAGTTCGAATTTTGCCAAATCTGTTTCATTCGTTTGTTAATATACCTCAGCCATTGACAAATCTGGAATTATAATTTTATTTGAGGTTCAAATTAACCCGGGACATTGTGTCTAACGATGCCTGCAAGTTTGAACATGTGATAAATAAATTAATCGTCCACAGTCCAAGACTCTTCTTCTTCATGCAATAACAACTTCCAGCTTCCAGACCGTACATCCAATCATCTTCAGTTTGCACACTTGTTACTCTTCATGACTTCTACTGCAGTATGAAGTTTCACGTCGATCGATGAAGTGGTTCAAGAGATATAAATGTTTTTATTTTTTGTGTTTAATTAAGGATATCTGCCAAACCACGTGACCTATCTCAAATTCCAAAAGGGCATTTTAGTAGACTGATATGCTGAACAGATTTGTGAAGTTTCCCCTCGATTGGATCACAAAAGAGGGAGGAGCTAGGTTTTAAATGTTTGTGCTTAAAAACGTCATAACTCTGAAACCATGTGATGCATGATGTCATGCTCGCTGACTTTTTTGTTCGTCATGGGTATGCGATTCTGCCTGCAAAGTTTGGCCTCGATCTGTTCAGGCGTTTTGGAGAAAATTGGATTTTAGTGTTTTTCACTCAAAACAATATGGCGGCCGAACCACGTGACCTGTGACGTCATAATTACCATTAAAATATTACGCAGACCGAGTCCCTCCTATGGTAAAAATCTGCTCTCAATCGGTCCAATTATTGCAGAGAAAATGGTTTTTAAAGGAAAACAGAAAAAAATATTCCCCAAAAAATTCCCAAAAAAACTTTCTGGATCCGGAATAATTTCCTGAGCTTCACCAAAAACTAATCAGTTCTTCCTTATCCCAAGTGCAATCATCCCACCAACTTTCATCCAAATCCGTTCAGAACTTTTCCAGATATCTTGTTCACAAACACACGAACACACACACACACACGGACACGATCAAATGCATTATTCCCTGGCGGGAGTAAAAAAAACACTTGGAGCAACTACAGACTGGGGCAAACTAGCGTTAGACCCTACCTAGTTAAGTAGTGATGAATACCCCTCATGTGGTGATACGTAAACGATCTTAAGTTCACAGTTTTCCCTACTTGAATACATCAAGATGTCTCCCAAGCATCCACAGTCCATGCTATACCTATACAATCCTGTCTCCACTATGGTATTTCTTCCTCTACCCCCAACAAACGTAACAATACTGTTACGTTTATGTGGGGTGTGGGGGGGGGGGGTAGGCAATGAAATACCTTAGGCCAGGTAGAATTGTATAGGTAGTAGGCTCCGACTGTCATGAAGAAGAAGAAACCCTCATGTAACTTAAGTCAGCTCCATGTGTCTGGTAAGAGCGTATTGTTATCCCCATGGCGAGGGGTGGGGCCATGTTAATTAAGTAGGGCTTAAGGGTAATTAACTCCCTGTATGTAAATGTCACTGTGATTTTTCCTTTGTTCCTTATGACACTACACAACACACACCACACCTGCCATGCACTCCGCACATACACTAAAAACACCATATAAAAGTAACTGGAACCAGGACATTCAAATACCGCTGATGCCACCAGCCGAGTCATTGTCGGGGACAGCGGGAGGGGCCATGGGGCCCCGCCCTGAGGGGTGGTGATTGGTCCGGGCGGTGGACTGCTGCAATGGTACTCGCTGATTGGAGCGGGCGGGTGACATCAGATAGAAGGTCCGAAGACCGTGAACGAAAAGGCGAAGGAGCCTCCATCTCTGGCTCTTCAGGCTGGCCTTGATAGCGTGCAGTTGCACATTTTCTCACTCTGTGTTTGGACCTTTGAAGGAACAGCGGCATTTTCCCTCTCTGGCTTCGTTGATGTGATTGCGAGCAGATGCATGCGTTCTTCTCTCATCTCTTGCGGTGGGACATTCATTGCAGGCAGACGCATCTTTCTCTTGGTCCTGGATGCGTGTAGGAACGGACACATCCTTTCCCTGATTCCGTGGTGCTGACTTTGTGACGACTGTGTGCGCCTGAGAGACCTCGGTGCTTTGTGGAGCATGAGAGACGCGGGCCTGTGACGATCCCAGACGGTCAAGGGGACCAGAGCTGAGTACGCGCTAACATTCCAAACACCATTCGCAATTATTTTCCATTTATTTATGCCCTTGTGTTGTTTTACGAGTCTGCATGGGGGTGCTCCATTTAGGATTTTACTATTACTGCACATTTCTTGTTCCCTGGAATTATTTTTATTAAACTCTTTTATTGTTGCATTATAATTCCTTGTCGGTTTGATTTGATTATCGTGGTTCGAGCATGCTGCAGTGGAATCCGTGCAGGTAAGAGCCTTGCTGCCCTCCCCCTCCTCGCGCGTATAAAGAAGATCCGCCATAGTTGACCACCTCAGAGGTAAGTTCGATCGGTCATTCGTCCGAGGCCGGTCTTTATCGGCATGGACAGGATAATACATTAAATCATCCACACCTTACCTTATATGTATATACAGTATATATTATATAACATGACCACCACTCAACAATGCACAACACCAACCAGGAATGATAGCATTCTACCACCTGGCAATGACAATACACACCTAACAGCACGTCCACCACATTTACCTCTGAATCAAATTGTTGCTCAAATATCTTATTTATAATGGATTTCTCGATGCTGCACTGTGTTTCAAAGCAACCATTGGAAATGCCATTTCTTAAAAATATATTATTATCTTTTATAATGTATTTGTATAAATATTTTATTCATAATGTGTTTTACTTTTGCATTTTATTGTTTTATCTTCAATCACATCCTTTTTCCTGCCATTACTGCTTATCTGTTTGATTAGCTGAACACTGCAGCTCACATTTTACAGCAGATTATCCATAAGTAATGATGAATGAGTAACTGACAACCACTCGTTTTATTTGGGCTTTTTATGCTGCTCCTTTATGCATTCATCCTACCTTACACCTCCGTATTGTCTCACCAACATAATGCTTCCCACATTTGCTAAATCTATCTATAATGGAGTCGATGCGTACATGGATGTGTGTGTGTATATATATATATATATATATATATATATATATATATATATATGTGTGTGTGTGTGTATATGTATAGTGTGTGTATATATATTGCCTACAGGCAATATATATACACACACGAAGTGGAAACGCATTCTCTGGAGTGATGAATCACGCTTCACCATCTGGCAGTCCGACGGGCAAATCTAGGTTTGGTGGATGCCAGGAGAATGCTACATGCCAGAATGCATAGTGCCAACTGTAAAGTTTGGTGGAGGAGGAATAATGGTCTGGGGCTGTTTTTCATGTTTCGGGCTAGGCCCCTTAGTTCCACTGAAGGGAAATTTTAACGCTACAGCGTACAATAACATTCTAGACGATTGTGTACTTCCAATTTTGTGGCAACAGTTTGGGGAAGGCCCTTTCCTGTTTCAGCATGACAATGCCCCCGTGCACAAAGCGAAGTCCATACAGAAATGGTTTGTCGAGATCGATGTGGAAGAACTTGACTGGCCCGCCCAGAGCCCTGGCCTCAACCCCATCGAACACCTTTGGGATTAATTGGAACACCGACTGCGAGCCAGGCCTAATCGCCCAACATCAGTGCCCGACCTCACGAATGCTCTTGTGGCTGAATGGAAGCAAATCCCTGAAGCAATCTTCCAACATCTAGTGGAAAGCCTTCCCAGAAGAGTGGAAGCTGTTATTGCAGGAAAGGGGGTCCAACTCTATATGAATGCCCATGATTTTGGAATTAGAGGATGTTCGGGTTTCCACATACTGTTAGTCATGTAGTGTGTGTGTGTGTGTGTGTGTGTGTGTGTGTGTGTGTGTGTGTGTGTGTGTGTGTGTGTGTGTGTGTGTGTGTGTGTGTGTGTCTGTGTGTGTATACAGTGCATTCAGAAAGTATTCAGACCCCTTCACTTTTTTCACATTTTGTTATGTTGCAGCCTTATGCTGAAATCGTTTAAATTCATTTTTTCCCTCATCAATCTACACTCAATACCCCAAAATGACAAAGAGAAAACAGGATTTTAGAAAGTTTTGCAAATTTATTAAAAAGAAAACACTGAAATATCACATTTACATAAGTATTCAGACCCTTTGCGATGACACTTTAAATTTAGCTCAGGTGCCTCGCATTTTTCTTTATCATCTTTGAGATGTTTCTACACCTTGATTGGAGTCCACCTGTGGTAAATCCAATTGATTGGACATGATTTGGAAAGGCACACACCTGTCTATATAAGGTCTCACAGCTGACAATGCATATCAGAGCACAAACCAAGCCATGAGGTCGAAGGAACTGCCTGCAGAGCTCAGAGACAGGATTGTGTGGAGGCACAGATCTGGGGAAGCCTACAAAAACATTTCTCCTGCATTGAAGGTTCCCAAGAGCACAATGGCCTCCATAATTCATAAATCGAAAAAGTTTGGAACAAACAGGACTCTTCCAAGAGCTGGCCGCCCAGCCAAACTGAGCAATCGGGGGAGATGGGGCCTTGGTAAGAGAGGTGAACAAGAACCCGATGATCACTCTGGCTGAGCTCCAGAGATCCTGTGTGGAGATGGGAGAAACTTCCAGAAGGACAACCATCACTGCAACACTCCACCGATCTTGGCTTTATGGCAGAGTGGCCAGACAGAAGCCAAACAGTTCAATCTTGGTTTCATCAGACCACAGAATCTTGTTTCTCACAGTCTGAGAGTCCTTTAGGTGCTTTTTTGCAAACTCCAAGCGGGCTTTCATGTGTCTTTCACTGAGGAGAGGCTTCCGTCTGGCCACTCTGCCACAAAGCCCAGATCGGTGGAGTGTTGCAGTGATGGTTGTCCTTCTGGAAGTTTCTCCCATCTCCACACAGGATCGCTGGAGCTCAGCCAGAGTGACCATCGGGTTCTTGGTCACCTCTCTTACCAAGGCCCTTCTCCCCCGATTGCTCAGTTTGGCCGGGCGGCCAGCTCTAGGAAGAGTATATAAAATTGCGGAAGTTTTATACAATAGATACAGTGCGTATCAAAAAAAAGGTAATCCGAATTCAAGGGGTTAATAAGCAAAGGTTATTTAGTTTGACAATTTATATGTGGTTTACCAATTATGAGGATATCCTCGGCTTTCCATTGATGCCTTTCATGCATCATTGCTGTCACACATGACTGAGTGCATGTTCATTGAAAATGACAAGTTCAAATCGCATTTTTACAAGTTTGGCTAATCGGTGCAAGACAGTTTTAAATGGACGCATTACTTGTCGACTGCCAAGTTGATTATGTAAAATTGTTAAGCTGGTCTGGTAATCATCGGTTGCGTCATCCTTTGTTTAAGATGCGTATTTAAGATGGGCCTACAGTGTATGGGTTTAGAGACAGACAGAGTCATTGAAAAGATGGTTCAACTAACGACTGAACAGCAGACCTTCGTGGTTTCAACCTTTCACCAAACTGGAAGTTTGCAGCAAACTCGTGATGCGTTCAGGGAACGTTTCCCAGAACGGGAGTCTCCAGCAGCAAAAACCATCTGGGCGAATGTTAGAAAATACCAAGAGCATGGCACTAGCCTCAACCGCAACAAGGAGAAATCTGGTAGGAGGTGCACTGGGCGATCGGAAATGAACATTGCAGCAGTAAGGCAGCAAGTTTTGGAGCATCCTAGGGATACCAGCGCAAGACGAAATGGGATGGGATTGCCTTCGGCAACATTAAACCGAATCACAAGACTGGACCTCCACCAACATCCATATCGGATTCACATCTGGCATCAACTTACGCCAGGGGATTTTGCCAGGAGGCTGATGGTTGATAGCACGTTGCGAAGCAGATGTCAATTTCCTGCGGTATCTCGTTATCGACAAAGAAGCTGCTTTCGCCATGGACGGCAAGGTCAATACCCATAATGTTCTTGAATATGCACCGACAGGACAACCCCCGGAGTTTAATTTTGACACCAACATGAATCGACAAAAGTGAATTGTTTCGTTGGGACTTTGTGGAAGTGGTCAGGTGATCGGACCATTTTTCTTTCAAAGGAATGTCAATGGTAACAGGTATCTGCAGATGATCAATGATGAAGTTTTACCGCAGCTGGAGGAGAACTTTGAGCGACAGGTTCGTGGTGTCTTCAGATATCTCTAGTGGGCCCAAAACGGCACCCCAGCACATCGTCTTATCGCTGTCCGAGATCGAATGAGGGATCTCTTTGGAGACCGAATCATCGCCCTCAACCATGCAGTGGATTGGCCGCCAAGTTCACCTGACCTCACACCATGTGATTATTTCCTTTGGAGACATTTAAAGAACAAGGTGTTCGTAACTCCTCCCCGTGATCTTGACGAATTGCAGGGCCGTATTCGACATGAAGTGGATGCTTTGTGCAATGACCTGGCTATGGTGAGACGAGCATGTCAGGGCATGCTCCGCCGCTGTGAGCTTTGTGTTGAAAGGGGAGGTGGACATGTTGAAGGTGTGGGTGCATAAAGGCCAATCATTCCTGAGAAAAGTTCACATCTGACGTTCATTTTGCACCAATTATCCTGACTTGCATGGATTAGCCAAACTTGTAAAAATGCGATTTGAAGTTGTCTTTTTCAATGAACATGTACTCGGTCATGTGTGACAGCAATGATGCATGGAAGGTATCAATGTAAAGCTGAGGATCTCCTCTTAATTGGTAAACCACATGTAAATTGTAAAAATAAATAACCTTTGCATATTAACCCCTTGAATTCGGATTACCTTTTTTTGATACGCACTGTATATAATTATTATGTTTGCGGAAGTAGTGCGTCTACTCTGGAATTAGCATGCAGCTGTAAGTGCATGTCAATGGTGTGATAAAAAATAGTGCAATCGCATGTTCGTTAAATTGGGCGGAAGAATTAGCACCTGCACCCAATTGCAAGCCAACAACTGATCTATTTGTCATGTCATCCAAGCAAATTATTTGATGATGAAGTACATTTATTGAGAACAGAATTTGAGATAACGTTCAACATATATTGCAGTGAGTGTCTGTGTGTGTGTGTGTGTGTGTGTATGTGTGTATGTGTGTGTATGTGTGTGTGTGTGTGTGTGTATATCTGTATTTTGTGTGTGTGTGTGTGTGTGTGTGTGTGTGTGTGTGTGTGTGTGTGTGTGTGTGTGTGTGTGTGCGCGTGCGCGCGCTCTCGCGTGTGCACGCGTTTCAATTAGCACCAACTTTTGTGGTAACCGGTATAAAGAGTTATCACTTTATCTTTATTATAAAATGTAAAATTCTCAAAGTTTTGATCTGGAGTATGATATGTTGTGATCATTAAAATTTCTTTCAAAAATGACAAAAATTATAAATTGGGAATTGTGCTGCCACACATTGCCCAAAAAAAGGTACTCCTGTGTTTTTGAGATTTTACATGTAATTAATTATATAGTTTATTTTAACTTGTAAGATCAAGCTGTAAATGAACAAATAAAAATAATATTATAACGAATGAACACATTAACTAATGAACAAACTAAATGAAAAATCACTCATGGAGCGACACTTGGAAAAAAAGAGAACAAAGTCGAATGGCACTTAGTAGAGTATCCTTACCCTCAAAAATAATTGGTGGTTGAATTCATTGACCAGATATGCAAATTCTATTCAAATTTCAAAAAAAACCAAAAAAAAAACAGGCAATCGAATGAAAATTGAGGATTTTAGAAATCTGAAATGGTTGTTGACCTTTGGCCTATGTTGACCTTTTTGCCTATGTTGATCTATAAAAAATCATTGATGGTAAGTTTCAGTTAGCTGATATGAAAATCCTATTCAAGTTTCATGTCAATCAGATGAAAATGGAGGATTTTAGAGATATGAAAAGATCAAAGGGTCAAAAGGTTAAAGGTCAGCGTCATCTAAAAACATTCAATTTTCATCAAATTCACCTGAAATTTAAATTTACAATTTAAGTTTTGTCACCCAATTTTCAACAAAGCGTTATTATCAGAATATGGAGAAAGCAAATGAATAATTTGTTCAAAAGGTCAAAGGTCAGCATCACATAAAATCGTCAATTTTCATCCGATTGACCTGAAATTTTAATAATTTGCATATTGGGTCGCATAATTGGTTCACCAATCAAAAGCTAGAATCTGATAAAAAAATTTAGATCTAAAGCTCAAAGGTCAAAACTGCATAAAATCATCAATTTTCATTCTGTATTTTTTTTTTTACTGTTTTCGTTATTTTGAGCATACGGAAGAAGAAGAAGAAGAAGAAGAAGAAGAAGAAGAAGAAGAAGACGGCTGAAACAAACGGATGTGGACAGGCTTTGCATTTTCAGATGCTTTCTAGTATTTTATTTCAAATTGTTAATTTTTCAATTTCGTTTCTCCATCTAATTAATCTTCAGTGTTTCTTGTTTCCTTCAGGTCCCTGTCCAGGTGGCCAGTTTGTAATTGTTGTTGTCTTTCGATTGTCCATTCTTTCTCTGTGTCTAGCCCAGTTCCATCTCCGTTTCATTTCTTTCGATTGGTATCAACGTCCTGGGAAAGCAATGGCAAACCACCCAGTGTATTCCAATATCATGATTCAAAATATTAAATTAATATTACAAATAATCATACTAAAATATGCAATTTGGTGTCTGTCTGTCTGTCTGGTGGACTAAGGGTCACACAATGAAGGTTGTAGCGCATTCATTTGCCCTCCTCCCCAAGGAGGTTTTCCCCGCCAATGGGGTTGCATATTGAGGTGTATATCCGTGTTAAGTTAGCTTTATCGTGGCGTTTTTCCAAGACCACTTCTCATAATAAAACTAATGATAATATCATAATATTACGTCCTTAAAAACAATATTAATACTAATAATATTCCACCTCCCCAAGGCGTTTTTCCTCCTTTGCGAAACGCCGTGTTAACGTGTATAAATAGCTTATCGTGCCATTTTCGTGTGGCATCTCCACCAGAAGTAAAAATATTATAAACATCAAACATGTTTGATTACCTTTTTAAACAGTCGCTCATGATGTTTAACACGAAACTGAAAGAAATTTTGAGGAATCGCGACATCAGTCAATGCTTATCACGTAGACTAACGCGCCTGATCGTAGATCTACTGTACTCTATATACCCCACAAGCGTTAATAACGTGACCTTTCCTGCCGCTAAATTGGAGTCCTTCCAAGGCATTTTTCATGGTGTTTTTCCAAAGCTGCTTCTTATTATAAAAGTAATAACAACACCGATGATGATAAAATATTAATGATATTACGAGACAATATTCCCACTCCTCAAGGGATCTTGTGACTTGCGATATTGTCCTCCCTGCCCTGCCACCCCCTCCCCTCCCCCATGCCCGGATACCCTCACGGAGGTAACTTTTATTATCGGGAATTTGGAATGGTGAGGCGCAGTTTGATCTTTTCCATGACCTGATCTAACATAAGTAATAGTAATAATAGAACCACCTTTGGAGGCCATTTTTCGCCACAGAGCAGGGGTTGGCCTTTTTGGGGCACTGTGGTCCCCTTTTTGAAGCAATGTTTTATGGCCGGATGCCCTTCCTGCCGCCAATCCTGTTAGTTGCCTCTTGCGACACACAGGGAATTACCAGTGAACTAGTACTCAATTTGCCGACCTCGGAAGGATGACAGGCTGAGTCAACCCCCCTGGCGTTAATTCAGCAATCGACCGGGATTTGAACACAGGATCCTAGAATTGCAAGCCAGCACCCTAACCGCTAAGGCGCTAAGCCAACACCAGGCTTCAAGTAATTGGAATAATAATTGGCAATAATAATAATAAGGATAATAACATGATCCCCCTACTGCTGCCGTAGTGAGCGGGTGTACTAGTATTCCAAATGTATTCCAAATAATCAAAATTATTATTAATTAATTATTAATGAATATTAGATATTAAATATTCCAAATATAATAATTAGCAAGAAACTGCTTCGGCAGCACCGTCGCTCTGCAGCAGAGACTACAGTACATTAGAAAATCAGAAATCAATATGTCGTTGAGTTTTCTCTCCGGCGTGTTTGTTTACTCTCTTATCCACTCACGTCTCTTCCTGTTTCCTTTAATTTCACTTCTTTATTACCCTGCGCTCGCTAAGCGAAAAGCGGGGTTAAGCATTCACCTATGTACGTGTGCCGTGTGCCATATGTATCTGCATTTTAAAAATTCATTTTCTCGGCAACCGTTGGTCCGATTGACATGCAATTTTCACCATAGGAGCGCCTCCTCCTGCAGAATATTTTAATGATTATTATGACGTCATATGTCACGTAGTACAGGTGCCATCTTGGAAAAACTTCGCACCTCTATATCTTCAAAACCGCTGCATGGAAAAAATTGAAACATGGCTCATTGTAAAGAACTCCATATGGGGAATAGGTGTTGTTAACGATGACGTCATTGGTGCCATAATTATGACGTCATAATTCGACAGGGACAACACTTGGTCTGATCAGTTTGAAATTGATTTTGCGTGATCTATGCAACAATTATATTAAAGAATATAAATTTATGATGTCATCGCTCACGTGGTCTGGCAGCCATATTGGATCAAAGGAAAAAAATGTTCAAAAACAGAAGAGTTGGCTCGCAACAAGTTGACTGCGCAGGGAAAGTATTCTATGAATACCATCTAGTTTGTATATGAAGTCAAGGCTCATGGAAGAGCTTGTTACACCAAAAAAGCATCTTTCCATGGCTCTTTGCATGGTGCTCAATTTTTGCTCCAACTTATTGGTAAGTTATCAGTTTTCACTGCCATACGTCATTGCTGTTATTACACCGATTCTATCCAATCAGATGCAGCACGTGACTGCGGGTTTTGCATCAATGCTGAGAGTGCGGCGTTGCCGCTGATGCAGTGCCCCTCTGTAGATTAGAGCGGGAATTTGGAATTTGGCAAAGATGCCGGAGATAGGCTCGCCTACTCTTCGTGAAGAACACCGTGGGATATTTAACGTCCACCAACTGATGGTTGAAGACGGGATTCCCAGTTTAACGTCCATCCGATGTCAATCCACACGTTGACGAATCGCCCTGCCTCTGAAACACCGGGATGACCGTTTATAGTTAAGTCGAGATTGGATCAGCAGACTGCTCAGAGGTGAGTGCGCAAACCTCTAGGTTACCCTGCCGGCCGAGAAATTCATCAATAATGGAGAGCATGCCAAGTAGATGGCAATTATTTAGGTCGCCATCTCATCTTGGGACAGACACTTGAAGCGAGGGCATTGGATAGCATTGCTCTGACACTGCTCGCTCGATTAACCGCATAGATCACTACCCACGGCCTCGAGGAAAAACAAAATTAAAATCCTTTCACGTCGATTTAAAAATTTAATGAGGCCCATAACCTGGCTGGCACATGCCTTGGCTGGCTGATTTGAAACTACTATGGACCTTGAGAATACCTACCTCTGGGTCCCTGGGTCCCTGCGAAATCCCAAACCCTGGGTCCCTGCACAATCCTAAACTTTGGGTCCCTGCGAAACCTTGACAATACCTATCACTGGGTCCTTGGGTCCCTGCGAAATCCCAAACCCTTGATCCCTGTGAAACCTTGATAATACCTATCTCTGGGTCCTTGAGTGCCTGTGAAACCTTAACAATACCTATCTCTGGATCCTTGAGTCCCTGCGAAATCCCAAACCTTGAGTCCCTGCGAAATCCCAAACCCTGGGTCCCTGCGAAATCCCAAACCCTGGGTCCCTGTGAAACCTTAACAATACCTATCTCTGGATCCTTGAGTCCCTGCGAAATTCCAAACCCTGGGTCCCTGCGAAATCCCAACCCCTGGGTCCCTGTGAAATCTTGACAATACCTATCTCTGGGTCCTTTGGTCCCTGCGAAATCCCAAACCCTGGATCCCTGCAAAATCCCAAACCCTGGGTCCCTGTGAAACCTTGACAATACCTACCTCTGGGTCCCTGGGTTCCTGTGAAACCTTGACAACACCTACCTCTGGGTCCTTGGATCCCTGCGAAATCCCAAACCCTGGGTCCCTGCCAAATCTTGAAAATACCTACCTCTGGGTCCCTGCAAAATCTTGAGAACACCTATCTATGGGTCCCTGTGTCCCTGCAAAATCTTGAGAATACCTACGTCTGGGTCCCTGCAAAATCCCAAACCCTGGGTCCTTGCAAAATCTTGAGAACACCTATCTATGGGTCCCTGTGTCCCTGCAAAATCTTGAGAATACCTACGTCTGGGTCCCTGCAAAATCCCAAACCCTGGGTCCTTGCAAAATCTTGAGAACACCTATCTCTGGGTCCCTGTGTCCCGTTCCTGCAAAATCCCAAACCCTGCGGAATATTGAGAATTCCTACCTCTGGGTCCCTGGGTTCCTGCAACATCTTGAGAATACCTACCTCTGGGTCCCTGCAAAATCTTGAGAATACCTACCTCTGGGTCCCTGCAAAATCTTGAGAATACCTACCTCTGGGTCCCTGCAAAATCTTGAGAACACCTATCTCTGGGTCCCTGTGTCCCGTCCCTGAAAATCCCAAACCGTGCAGAATCTTGAGAATACCTACCTCTGGGTCCCTGCAAAATCTTGAGAATACCTACCTCTGGGTCCCTGTGTCCCGTCCCTGAAAATCCCAAACCGTGTGGAATCTTGAGAATACCTACCTCTGTGTCCCTGCAAAATCTTGAGAATACCTACCTCTGGGTACCTGAAAAATCCCAAACCCTGGGTCCCTACAAAATCTTGAGAATACATACACCTGACCAGGAACCATCGAACCTCCCACTTGTTCCTACAGCTTCACCAGGACCAACTACCATTATGTATGAACAAACAAAATTGATTTGGATGAGCTCTCACCCCTGATCGGAAACTTGCTTACAGGAATTATTTGGCAAGCCTCTTTCAAAACACTAACTTCTGTTCTGTCATTCTTCAGAACATTTTTTTTTATCAGGAAATGAAATTAAATTGAGGCACACTGGGGGAGGAGAGCCTTGGGCCTATAGTTTCCTTTTCCATGAAATAGGATTAAAAGGACAACAGGAGACAATGAACAAACAGCACAGGCACAGTGTATGCCAGGAGATTCCAGGGTCATGAGCCAAGTGCTCAGATGGGAAAGCTGAACAGATTAATAGAAAACTGCAGGTACTGACCCCAAGCAGGACACAGTATTTGTTAAGCTTACCTGTACACAATGCCCTACTCCTTTCGAAGGATTACATTAAATATTTCAGGACCACGGGCAATTAATGCATCCAGGGTAGCCGAGCTGGATTTCCGTCTCCATCCAAGGACAACGCGCTCTCAGATGCAAGATGATTTTAGTTCACTCCGACCCCATCAGGGTTCAAACCCAGACTCACCGGAGAACCCACTGCCAACTGAGATCTTCTGCCCCAACTGACCATGGTCTCAGGGTCTGGAGTGTGTCCCTATGCGAATTGAACACCGCTCGGCTCCTATTATACCCCTATTCCATTCCCAGATAAGACCTCCTGGTTTACCATGCTAATGGGACTGCTACAGAAGTTGTATATCAGGAAGGTGCCAAATCATGCTCGACTTTGATTGGACATTTTGACCAGTGAGGGTGTCAGCCCCATTGAGAACCTTTGTCCAATAAACAATCATGGAATCCAGAAGTCATCGTAATTACAGATGGGGTTGGCAAGATGGTGTAGAGGTATGCATACTCCCCTCGAAGCTGTCTAGCCTGGGTTTGAATCTGTTTCACAGGTAGCGTGATTCATCAATGCGCGTACCGTCCATCGGATGGACGTTAAACGGGAATACCATCTACCGACATCAGTTGGTGGACGTTAAAGGTCCCACGGTGTCTTTCGCGAAGAGTAGGCGATCTATCGCCGGCACCCTGACCAAATTAAAATTCCTGCCCTAGATACTGCTGGGGAGGCAATGGCAAACCACCCAGTATATCCCTTGCCAATGAACTTTTTGCTTCGGCATCACCGACGCTCTGAAACAGACGATGGTTCATCGGAATCGCAATTTGAACAAGAAAGAGCAATCAGAGATTGCAAACCCTCGCCAGAACGAATTTTCAGTGGTTTTAAAGGTTTTTGTGTTAAAACAAATATGTTGGCCAAACCACGTGACCGATGACGTCATCATTTATTTTTTTCTCCACCAATTTATGCCTAGATGACGCTCAAGAAATTTCATCTTCATCGGATGAAGTTTTGTACTTGTCGAATTATGACGTCATAATGGAGGCACCTATGACATCATCATTAACTTATTTTATTCCCAAAGGAGAGTTCTTTACAATGAGCCATGTCTAAATTTGTTATGCAGTGCTTTCGGAGATATAGAGGTGCAACATTTTTCGGTTTTTCCAAGATGGCGGAAGAATCACGTGACCGATGATGTCATCTTTTTTTTTTTTTTCACCAAATTTATGACTACATGATGCTCAATAAATTTCATCTTGATCGGATGACGTTTTGTACTTGTCGAATTATGACGTCATAATGGAGGCACCTATGACATCATCATTAGCATATTTTATTCCCCATGGAGCATTCTCTACAATGAGGCATTTTTCTATTTCTTATATTCAGTGCTTTCGGAGATATAGAGGTGCAAAGTTTTTCGGTTTTTCCAAGATGGCGGCCGAACCACGTGACTTATGACGTCATAATTATGATTATAAAAATCTACAGGTGGAGATGCACATGCACCTATGTTGAAAATTTCCTGTCGATCAGACCAACGGTGGAGATGCACCTATGTTGAAAATTTCATGTCGATCAGACCAACGGTTGCAGAGAAAATCATATTTATTCTGTGCGGACAAACAAACAGACAGACAGATGAAAAATCACTCAGAGCGACACTTCGCAAAATAGTACATTGTAGAATGCCACTCAGTAGAGAATACTTTTGACCTCAAAAATAATTTGTGGTTGAATTCAGTGACCTGATATGCAAATCGTCTTCAAAGTTAATCTGAGAAAATTGACAATTTTAGAAATTTGGCCGATGTTGACCTTTTGGCCTATGTTGACGTTAAAAATAGTTGGTAGTTGGTTTCAGTAAGCTGATATGCAAATCCTATTCAAATTTCAAGTGAATCGGATGAAAATTGATGATTTTAGAAATTTGTAAAAAGTAGTTGATCTTTGGCCTATGTTGACCTTTTGGCCTACACTGATCTCAACAATAGTCGGTGGTTGCATTCAGTTGGCCGATATGAAAATCCTCATCAAATTTCAAGTCAATCGGATGAAAATTGAGGATTTTAGAAATGTGAAAAAGTGGTTGACCTTTGGCCTATGTTGACCTTTTCACCTACGCTGATCTCAAAATAGTTAGTGCTTCAATTCAATTAGCCGATGTGTAAATCCTATTCAAATTTCAAGTCAATCGGATTAAAATTGAGGATTTTAGAAATATGAAATTATTATTGACCTTTGGCCTATGTTGACCCTTTGGCTTATGCTGATCTCAAAAATAGTTGTTGGTTGAATTCAGTTGCCTGAAATGAAAATCCTATTCAAATTTCAAGTTAATTGGATGAAAATTGAGGATTATAGAAATATGAAAAAAAAGTGGTTGAGCTTTGGCATGTTGTCCTTTTGGCCTATGTTGATCTCAAAAATAGTTGGTGGTTGAATTCAGTTTGCTGATATGAAAATCTCATTCAAATTCGAAGTCAATCGGATGAAAATTGAGGATTTTAGAACAATTGAAATTGTTGTTGACCTTTTGGCCTATGTTGACCTTTTGGCCGATGCTGATCTCAAAAATAGTTGGTGGTTGAATTCAGTTTGCCGATATGTAAATCCTCTTCAAATTTCAAGTCAATCGGATGAAAATTGAGGATTATGGAAATTCGAATAAAGTGGTTGACCTTTGGCCTATGTTGACCTTTTGACCTCAAATACATATAGGATTTTGTCGGACCACGAACTCTACCATTTAGTGAAGTTTCGTGAAGATCGGTTTAAAATTGTGACCTGTAGGCAAGTATAAGTGAGCGGACAGGCAAACACACAAATGAAAAATCGCTCATAGAGCGACATTTGGAAAAAGAGAACAAAGCAGAATGGCACTCAATGGAGAATCATTTTTGACCTCAAAAATAGTCGGTGGTTGTATTCAGTTGGCCGATATGAAAATCCTCATCAAATTTCAAGTCAATCGGATGAAAATTGAGGATTTTAGAAATGTGAAAAAGTGGTTGCCCTTTGGCCTATGTTGACCTTTTCACCTACGCTGATCTCAAAATAGTTAGTGGTTCAATTCATTTAGCCGATGTGTAAATCCTATTCAAATTTCAAGTCAATCGGATTAAAATTGAGGATTTTAGAAATATGAAATTATTGTTGACCTTTGGCCTATGTTGACCCTTTGGCTTATGCTGATCTCAAAAATAGTTGTTGGTTGAATTCAGTTGCCTGAAATGTAAATCCTATTCAAATTTCAAGTCAATCGGATGAAAATTGAGGATTATGGAAATTCGAATAAAGTGGTTGACCTTTGGCCTATGTTGACCTTTTGACATAAATACATATAGGATTTTGTCGGACCACGAACTCTACCATTTGGTGAAGTTTCAGGAAGATCAGTTTAAAATTGTGACCTGTAGGCAAGTATAAGTGAGCGGACAGGCAAACACACAAATGAAAAATCGCTCATAGAGCGACATTTGGCAAAAGAGAACAAAGCAGAATGGCACTCAATGGAGAATCATTTTTGACCTCAAAAATAGTTGGTGGTTGAATTCAGTTGGCTGTTATGAAAATCTAATTCAAATTTCAAGTCAATCGGATGAAAATTGAGACTTTTAGAAATTTGAAAAAAGTGGTTGACCTCTGGCCTATTTTGGCCTATGCTGATTTCAAAAATAGTTGGTGGTTGAATTCAGTTAGCCAATTTAACAAGAACAAGAGCCAAGCTAAGAACAAGAACAAGGACCACAAAAAAAATTTGCCAAGTGACAAACAAACACACAAACACACACACAAACCGGAGTGATCAACATACTTGCAAAAAAAACAAAAAAAATTGCCAAGTAACACTAACAAACAGACTCAAACACAATAACCTCTCCTCAGGCGAGGGTAACTAGAACAGCACTCGGTAGAGCGCATACCTCTGCCAGGTTGAACAGTTTATGTTTTGTATCCCACTGATTGCCAAATCTGGATCTGGGCCTGAACCAAAATCTCATCTGCTTGTTATTGTCACTTATCCAACTCATGCACCAATTTTATCATGACTCATCCAAAACTTTTTGAGATATGGTGCTCGATGTTGTTGTTTGCCCCATCTCTCAATGGTTAAGAATCATTTTAAATAATTGTAGAAGCCGGATCCAGATCTTCACCAAAAGTTAATAATTTTGTTCTTGACACACACACAACTTCTCCACCAAATGTTATTCGAATTCGTCCACAACGTTTGAGATATCTTGTCCATAAATAAACAGACAGACATGTTCTATGTTGTAGCGCCTCCACCCTTTAAAAACTGGAAAAAAATTAATCTTTGCAACCCTCTGCCAGGAGATGTATGAAACATGAAACTTGAACTGTGCATAAAGATCGACTGGGGGTTGCCCCCCATAATAGGCATGTTTTTCTTTGTTTGTTTAAAGTCTAATGATTATGTTGGTATGATTCTACATGCTGCCCTGTCTTCTAGAAACCATTGAAATTGTTTTTAAAATAACTTTAGTCAGTACAGTATGCTGTTTATTCTACCAGATGAGCACCAGGGCTTCTTTTTTTTGTATACAGAATCGAGGCTCGTGTAAGACCGAACACATTGAACATGAAAACATGCACAGACACATAAAACATACAATTAAGGGAGCGGGAGACAAGAAGGGAGGGAGAGGGAAGCACACAGGGACGTCGGCAGATCTGTGGAAGGGGGAGGGCTGGGGAGGAGGGAGGGGTACATGGCATAAAGCAAATGAACACAACTAGGAATTTCAGGAAAGAAGTTGGGGATTGAAAGAGGCGGATTTGGGGTGTTTTGGAGAAACGGGGGAAGAAAAGATCAAGGTTTTGGATGGGGGAAGATAAGAGATGGTGGTGAACAGCTGTTTTAAAGACTTGGAGGGAGAAGTGGGATTGAAGAGAGTGAGGGAGTTTGTTCCAGAGGCAGGAGAAAAGAGGAATGAAGGAGTGAAGGTGAGCAGAGAGTCTTGATTTTGGCAGTTTAACCATAAGAGGGTTGCAGGCAGTTCTTGTGCGACCTGTAGGAATATTTGGGGGACAGAGCACAGACAGAGCAGAGGGAGCAAGGCCAGAGAGGAGTCGGTATAAGACAAAAATACGACCAACCTGCCTGCTCTGAGAGAGAGAGAAAGGCCCTCAGAATTGGCTTCATCGCAGGAGATGCCAATGATTCTGAAAGCTTTGGTTTCAACAGCGTGAAGCCAAGCTCGGTGTGAGGCAGGAGCACCAGCCCTGAGGGGAGAGCAGTATTCCATTGAGCTGCGGATGAAAGCTTTGTATGTGGTGAGGAGCTCAGAAGTGCCCAGAAGGGACTTCGCATGATGGAGGATGACCAGTCGGCGACTGGTTTTGGAGGCCAGCTTGGGAATCTGGTTTTCCCAGGAAAGATCATGGCAGATAGTGAGACCCAAGAGCTTGAGTGACATAACTTCTTGGAGAGGATTGTTCAGAAAGTAGATGGGAGGGTTGTCCAGTCGGTCTTTTCGGAGAGACAGTAAGAGTGTGATATTTGTCAAGATTGAAAGACATGTTCCACTTGTTTGAGCAGTCTGTGATTTTGTCCAGGTCTGCAGAGAGTGAGGAGGCTGCAGACTGCCGATCTGAGGGATGAGTTGTGGAGCGGCAGAGAGTGGAGTCATCAGCAAAGAGATAGAGAGGATTTTCCAGAGAGTCGGAGAGATATAATTAATGAAGACTAGAAAAAGCACAGGGCCCAGAACACTGCCTTGGGGAATTCCAGCCTGAACAGGAAGAGGAGATGAGAGTATTCCATTCAGGGCCACACGTTGTCTGCGATTGCGACCGGTGAGGCAGTCCGCAAGCCATGCGTGGAGGTTTCCATGGACACCATAAGAGGAGAGTTTGGTGAGCAGGGCTGGGTGCCAGACCATATTGCCCCTGTTTCATTTAATTGATCTCGTTATATACTTGCAGAATGCAAGCACAATCAGGTAGTATGTAATAAGCATAATATGACCTGGAAAGTAATGCCGCCCTGACATATATTCACGTGAAAAAGTAAGTACACCCCTTGAAAAGTTTTGACTTTTTCAACATATTTCAACATACAGCTATTTGATCTTCATTTCAACAATATTGATAGATAAAGGTGATATAATATAACAAATATCATGAAACATTTACATTTTGTAGTCCATTGTATAATTTAAACAAACATAAATGCAAATTTCGCATGTGGAAAAAGTAAGTACACCCTTGGCCCTAATATGTGGTATTGCCCCCTTTGGCAGAAACAACCTCAAGTAGGCGTTTCTTATAACTGTCTACCAGTCTCTGACATCGACCGGGAGAAATTTTTGCCCACTCCTCCATGCATAATTCTTTCAGTTGTGCGATGTTTGATGGGTTTCCTGCATCCACAGCTCATTTCAAATCCACCCACAACATGTTGATGGGATTTAGATCCGGGCTTTCACTTGGCCATTTCAGAATCCTCCATTTCTTTCTTTCCAGCCATTCCTTGGTGGATTTACTGGTATGTTTAGGGTCATTGTCATGTTGCAAGGTCCACCTTCGGTTGAGCTTCAACTTTCCGACATATGGCCTTACATAGTCCTCAAGCACCCTCTGGTACAATGAGGAATTCTTAGTGGATTCTATGATGGTGAGCTGCCCAGGCCCTGATGCAGCAAAGCTGCCCCAAACCATAATATTTCCACCACCATGCTCTGCAGTTGGTATCAGGTTCTTGTGGTCAAATGCTGTCTTTGGTTTTCGCCAAACATGTCTTCTGGTACTGTGGCCAAATAGCTCTACCTTTGACTCATCTGTCCAGAGCACATTGTTCCAGAAGTGCTGGTCTTTGCTAGGTATTCATTGGCAAACTTTAGTCTTGCCCTGATGTTCTTTCTGGACAGCAAAGGTTTCCTCCTGGCACACCTCCCATGTAGGTCAAATTTGTGCAGCCTCTTTCTAATGGTAGACGAATGCACTTTGACATCAACAGTGGCAAGAGCTACCTGTAGGTCCCGTGATGACATTCTGGGGTTCTTCGAGACTTCTTTCAGCATCTTGCGGTCTGCTCTTGGACTGAACTTGCTGGGGCGGCCTGGCCTGAACAAGTTGGCAGTTGTTTGGAATCTTCTCCATTTGTAGATGATCTTCCGGACAGTCGAATGATTGATTTCAAATTGTTTGGAGATCTTTTTAAATCCCTTCCCAGACTCGTAGGCATCGATAACCTTCTTTCTGAAGGCCTCTTTTGATCGAGGCATGGTGACGCCGCACACTTCAACAACAAAGAGCAAACCAAACTAAATGTCTGAGGTTTAAATAAGACAGGTTCCTCCAAGATCCTCTCTAACGATGTGCTAATCATTTGTACTTGAGCTGGTGCACCTGATTCTAATTTTAGGTATTTGAAGTAGTGATAAATGTAGGGGTGTACTTACTTTTTCCACATGCGAAATTTGCATTTATGTTTATTTAAATTATACAATGGACTACAAAATGTAAATGCTTCATGATATTTGTTATATTATATCACCTTTATCTATAAATATTGTTGAAATGAAGATCAAACAGCTGTATGTTGAAATATGTTGAAAAAGTCAAAACTTTACATGGGGTGTACTTACTTTTTCACGTGACTGTACATGTTGGCACCAGACCAGAATGGCAGTTTCAGTAGAATCCAGTTGCACCAAAGGTGTGCACTCAACCATTTAGTGTCGAAACTATTCTGGAACTGGAGAACGTGCTATATTTACCATGATTAAACGTGGACAATGGGCTCTGTGTTATGAGGTTATCCGCACTCATGGCCTTGTGGTCTGGCCTGTAGCACCAGGTTAAAAGAGGCTGTTCCTCACGGTCGTTTCCGAAAGCATCTCATCACACCAGACTCAGGACTGTGAACAATTTTAATGCATGGTGTCACAATAAATTTTCGGTGTTTACTCTGCCGATGCATCTCTGAGATGAAGATGCCTTTGGCGATATTCAAAGTGAGACCCAAGAGGACATCGAGAGTGGTGTTGATTAAAGACCTCTTCGTTTATTTGCAATATTGCTTTGCTGAGTGAGGATGATTGAAGGAGCTGGAATCAGACCAAGAACTATCGCAGCAGATTACGAAGCTGTGCACTTGTACAGTACAGGTGTTCCATATGTCTTGTTACCATCATGTTTTGTTCTTTGTCCTACATATTCTCATATATAAAGCTCTTTCTACCCACTGACTGACTCATTTACTGACTCACTCATTCACCCACTGATATAAATGTTTAGTACCTTCTCGGGGTGGATAGAAACGTGAAATTTTGCATACTGATGCAACTCAAAGCCAATATCCCAGGAAAATTGCAAAACAGTCAAAAAATTCCCGTAAACAAAAATATCCAAGAATAAATGTCTGCCGGTACAGCCTCAGTCTGCCCACTGTGGGTCACGTGACCCAAAACAATGGACAAATAAATGGAAAGCTTTGCAGTATATTGCCAAGGCAACAATTGATATATTCAGCAGTTGCACACAAAACTTTTCATTTGTTTAAGCAGCGGCCGTGGAAGGTTTGTGCAGTGAAGAGCGCGATTATTTACTTAAGTTAGTTAGCTGCTTACTGGATGCACTACAATCCACTTAATGAAATATATAAAGGTATTTTACAATCCACCTCATCTAATATATAAATCGCATGCCAAGCGAAAAGCAGGGTTAAGCAATTGGTTCACTTCTGTTTGTCTGCCCTTTGGTCTACAAACGTCGGTTTATTAATGAGGAACAACATAATTTCAATTGATTGTTATATTTTGAACAGGAATCGGAAAAGAAACCTGTAGTTTATCAGTACTTTGGCTCTGAATTTGTCTTGATCGCAATTGCTCAAAGAGGAATGACATAATTATTTTACTCTGGCTGCCGGTCTGGCAATCAAACAAAACTGAAAATCATTGAAAACAGGAAACACTCTTTTTAAGGACGTCAGAAGGTGGTGTAAAAGACAGTTTCAACAGCGGTAAACTTCCGGAATTTTTTTTCTACAACCTTTAAAGTGCTTATTTTATTTCAGCTGAATTATATACTTAAACACTGGAAAACACAAATCACATCTTCTCACTTTCAAAAACACAAATCACATTTTCACACTTTCAAAAACACAAATCACATTTTCACACTTTCAAAAACACAAATCACATTTTCGCACTTTCAAAAACACAAATCACATTTTGACACTTTCAAAAACACAAATCACATTTTCGCACTTTCAAAAACACAAATCACATTTTGACACTTTCAAAAACACAAATCACATTTTCGCACTTTCAAAAACACAAATCACATTTTCGCACTTTCAAAAACACAAATCACATTTTCACACTTTCAAAAACAAAAATCACATTTTCACACTTTCAAAAACAAAAATCACATTTTCACACTTTCAAAAACACAAATCACATTTTCACACTTTCAAAAACACAAATCACATTTTCGCAATTTCAAAAACACAAATCACATTTTCACACTTTCAAAAACACAAATCACATTTTCACACTTTCAAAAACACAAATCACATTTTCGCAATTTCTAAAACACAAATCACATTTTCGCACTTTCAAAAACACAAATCACATTTTCACACTTTCAAAAACACAAATCACATTTTCACACTTTCAAAAACACAAATCACATTTTCGCAATTTCAAAAACACAAATCACATTTTCGCAATTTCAAAAACACAAATCACATTTTCACACTTTCAAAAACACAAATCACATTTTCGCAATTTCAAAAACATAAATCACATTTTCGCAATTTCAAAAACACAAATCACATTTTCACACTTTCAAAAACACAAATCACATTTTCACACTTTCAAAAACACAAATCACATTTTGACACTTTCAAAAACACAAATCACATTTTCGCACTTTCAAAAACACAAATCAGATTTTCACACTTTCAAAAACAAAAATCACATTTTCACACTTTCAAAAACACAAATCACATTTTCGCAATTTCAAAAACACAAATCACATTTTCACACTTTCAAAAACACAAATCACATTTTCACACTTTCAAAAACACAAATCACATTTTCGCAATTTCAAAAACACAAATCACATTTTCACACTTTCAAAAACACAAATCACATTTTCACACTTTCAAAAACACAAATCACATTTTCGCAATTTCAAAAACACAAATCACATTTTCGCACTTTCAAAAACACAAATCACATTTTCACACTTTCAAAAACACAAATCACATTTTCGCACTTTCAAAAACACAAATCACATTTTCACACTTTCAAAAACACAAATCACATTTTCACACTTTCAAAAACACAAATCACATTTTCACAATTTCAAAAACACAAATCACATTTTCGCAATTTCAAAAACACAAATCACATTTTCACACTTTCAAAAACACAAATCACATTTTCGCAATTTCAAAAACACAAATCACATTTTCGCAATTTCAAAAACACAAATCACATTTTCGCAATTTCAAAAACACAAATGACATTTTCACACTTTGAAAAACACAAATCACATTTACACAATTTCAAAAACACAAATCACATTTTCACACTTTCAAAAACACAAATCACATTTTCACAATTTCAAAAACACAAATCACATTTTCACACTTTCAAAAACACAAATCACATTTTCACAATTTCAAAAACACAAATCACATTTTCGCAATTTCAAAAACACAAATCACATTTTCACACTTTCAAAAACACAAATCACATTTTCGCAATTTCAAAAACACAAATCACATTTTCGCAATTTCAAACACACAAGTCACATTTTCACACTTTCAAAAACACAAATCACATTTTCACACTTTCAAACACACAAGTCACATTTTCACACTTTCAAAAACACAAATCACAATTTCACACTTTCAAAAACACAAATCACAATTTCTCACTTTCAAAAACACAAATCACAATTTCTCACTTTCAAAAACACAAATCACATTTTCACACTTTCAAAAACACAAACCACATTTTCACACTTTCAAAAACACAAATCACATTTTCGCACTTTCAAAAACACAAATCACATTTTCGCAATTTCTAAAACACAAATCACATTTTCGCAATTTCAAAAACACAAATCACATTTCACACTTTCAAAAACACAAATCACATTTTCACACTTTCAAAAACACAAATCACATTTCACACTTTCAAAAACACAAATCACATTTTCACACTTTCAAAAACACAAATCACATTTTCACACTTTCAAACACACAAGTCACATTTTCACACTTTCAAAAACACAAATCACAATTTCACACTTTCAAAAACACAAATCACAATTTCACACTTTCAAAAACACAAATCACAATTTCTCACTTTCAAAAACACAAATCACAATTTCTCACTTTCAAAAACACAAATCACAATTTCTCACTTTCAAAAACACAAATCACATTTTCACACTTTCAAAAACACAAATCACATTTTCACACTTTCAAAAACACAAATCACATTTTCACACTTTCAAAAACACAAATCACATTTTCACACTTTCAAAAACACAAATCACATTTTCACACTTTCAAAAACACAAATCACATTTTCACACTTTCAAAAACACAAATCACATTTTCACACTTTCAAAAACACAAATCACATTTTCACACTTTCAAAAACACAAATCACATTTTCGCACTTTCAAAAACACAAATCACATTTTTGCACTTTCAAAAACACTAATCACATTTTCGCACTTTCAAAAACACAAATCACATTTTCACACTTTCAAAAACACAAATCACAATTTCTCACTTTCAAAAACACAAATCACAATTTCTCACTTTCAAAAACACAAATCACATTTTCACACTTTCAAAAACACAAATCACATTTTCACACTTTCAAACACACAAGTCACATTTTCACACTTTCAAAAACACAAATCACAATTTCACACTTTCAAAAACACAATTCACAATTTCACACTTTCAAAAACACAAATCACAATTTCTCACTTTCAAAAACACAAATCACAATTTCTCACTTTCAAAAACACAAATCACAATTTCTCACTTTCAAAAACACAAATCACAATTTCTCACTTTCAAAAACACAAATCACATTTTCACACTTTCAAAAACACAAATCACATTTTCACACTTTCAAAAACACAAATCACATTTTTGCACTTTCAAAAACACAAATCACATTTTCACACTTTCAAAAACACAAATCACATTTTCACACTTTCAAAAACACAAATCACATTTTCACACTTTAAAAAACACAAATCACATTTTCACACTTTCAAAAACACAAATCACATTTTCACAATTTCAAAAACACAAATCACATTTTCACACTTTCAAAAACATAAATCACATTTTCGCAATTTCAAAAACACAAATCACATTTTCACACTTTCAAAAACACAAATCACATTTTCGCACTTTCAAAAACACAAATCACATTTTTGCACTTTCAAAAACACTAATCACATTTTCGCACTTTCAAAAACACAAATCACATTTTCACACTTTCAAAAACACAAACCACAATTTTACACTTTCAAAAACACAAATCACAATGTCTCACTTTCAAAAACACAAATCACATTTTCACACTTTCAAAAACACAAATCATATTTTTGCACTTTCAAAAACACAAATCACATTTTCACACTTTCAAAAACACAAATCACATTTTCGCACTTTCAAAAACACAAATCACATTTTCACACTTTCAAAAACACAAATCACATTTTCACACTTTCAAAAACACAAATCACATTTTCACACTTTGAAAAACACAAATCACATTTACGCAATTTCAAAAACACAAATCACATTTTCACACTTTCAAAAACACAAATCACATTTTCACAATTTCAAAAACACAAATCACATTTTCGCAATTTCAAAAACACAAATCACATTTTCGCAATTTCAAAAACACAAATCACATTTTCACACTTTGAAAAACACAAATCACATTTACGCAATTTCAAAAACACAAATCACATTTTCACACTTTCAAAAACACAAATCACATTTTCACAATTTCAAAAACACAAATCACATTTTCGCAATTTCAAAAACACAAATCACATTTTCACACTTTCAAAAACACAAATCACATTTTCGCAATTTCAAAAACACAAATCACATTTTCGCAATTTCAAAAACACAAATCACATTTTCACACTTTCAAAAACACAAATCACATTTTCACACTTTCAAACACACAAGTCACATTTTCACACTTTCAAAAACACAAATCACAATTTCACACTTTCAAAAACACAAATCACAATTTCTCACTTTCAAAAACACAAATCACAATTTCTCACTTTCAAAAACACAAATCACATTTTCACACTTTCAAAAACACAAATCACATTTTCGCACTTTCAAAAACACAAATCACATTTTCACACTTTCAAAAACACAAACCACATTTTCACACTTTCAAAAACACAAATCACATTTTCGCACTTTCAAAAACACAAATCACATTTTCGCAATTTCAAAAACACAAATCACATTTTCGCAATTTCAAAAACACAAATCACATTTCACACTTTCAAAAACACAAATCACATTTTCACACTTTCAAAAACACAAATCACATTTTCACACTTTCAAACACACAAGTCACATTTTCACACTTTCAAAAACACAAATCACAATTTCACACTTTCAAAAACACAAATCACAATTTCACACTTTCAAAAACACAAATCACAATTTCTCACTTTCAAAAACACAAATCACAATTTCTCACTTTCAAAAACACAAATCACAATTTCTCACTTTCAAAAACACAAATCACATTTTCACACTTTCAAAAACACAAATCACATTTTCACACTTTCAAAAACACAAATCACATTTTCACACTTTCAAAAACACAAATCACATTTTCACACTTTCAAAAACACAAATCACATTTTCACACTTTCAAAAACACAAATCACATTTTCACACTTTCAAAAACACAAATCACATTTTCACACTTTCAAAAACACAAATCACATTTTCACACTTTCAAAAACACAAATCACATTTTCACACTTTCAAAAACACAAATCACATTTTCACACTTTCAAAAACACAAATCACATTTTCGCACTTTCAAAAACACAAATCACATTTTTGCACTTTCAAAAACACTAATCACATTTTCGCACTTTCAAAAACACAAATCACATTTTCACACTTTCAAAAACACAAATCACAATTTCTCACTTTCAAAAACACAAATCACAATTTCTCACTTTCAAAAACACAAATCACATTTTCACACTTTCAAAAACACAAATCACATTTTCACACTTTCAAACACACAAGTCACATTTTCACACTTTCAAAAACACAAATCACAATTTCACACTTTCAAAAACACAATTCACAATTTCACACTTTCAAAAACACAAATCACAATTTCTCACTTTCAAAAACACAAATCACAATTTCTCACTTTCAAAAACACAAATCACAATTTCTCACTTTCAAAAACACAAATCACAATTTCTCACTTTCAAAAACACAAATCACATTTTCACACTTTCAAAAACACAAATCACATTTTTGCACTTTCAAAAACACAAATCACATTTTCACACTTTCAAAAACACAAATCACATTTTCACACTTTCAAAAACACAAATCACATTTTCACACTTTCAAAAACACAAATCACATTTTCACACTTTCAAAAACACAAATCACATTTTCACACTTTCAAAAACACAAATCACATTTTCACACTTTCAAAAACACAAATCACATTTTCGCACTTTCAAAAACACAAATCACATTTTTGCACTTTCAAAAACACTAATCACATTTTCGCACTTTCAAAAACACAAATCACATTTTCACACTTTCAAAAACACAAACCACAATTTTACACTTTCAAAAACACAAATCACAATGTCTCACTTTCAAAAACACAAATCACATTTTCACACTTTCAAAAACACAAATCATATTTTTGCACTTTCAAAAACACAAATCACATTTTCACACTTTCAAAAACACAAATCACATTTTCGCACTTTCAAAAACACAAATCACATTTTCACACTTTCAAAAACACAAATCACATTTTCACACTTTCAAAAACACAAATCACATTTTCGCACTTTCAAAAACACAAATCACATTTTCGCACTTTCAAAAACACAAATCACATTTTCGCACTTTCAAAAACACAAATCACATTTTCGCACTTTCAAAAACACAAATCACATTTTCGCACTTTCAAAAACACAAATCACATTTTCACACTTTCAAAAACACAAATCACATTTTCACACTTTCAAAAACACAAATCACATTTTCACACTTTCAAAAACACAAATCACATTTTCACACTTTCAAAAACACATATCACATTTTTGCACTTTCAAAAACACAAATCACATTTTTGCACTTTCAAAAACACAAATCACATTTTCACACTTTCAAAAACACAAATCACATTTTCGCACTTTCAAAAACACAAATCACATTTTCGCACTTCCCATAACACTTCCATTTTGCAGTACTTGGACATATTACGGCATTTGGTGTCATCATGACCAATCAAATTTACCGCTCGTAGATCCCACTCATGTCCTTTTTACGGCGAAGCCCACAGAGCAAACCCGTCTAGAACAGTGTTTGTCTGTCCGTATGTATGTATGTATGTATGTATGTATGTATGTAGGTATGTATGTATGTCCCCTCAATCGTACACCCATCAAAGCTGAGGATCTGGTCACATGACAGGGGTGATGTGATGTCATTATGGCGGTACAACGGCTGACTCCACATGCCGCCATTTTGATTCCTTTGCTGTTCAGGCCAGACATATCGTTGAATCAGTCATGTATTACAATCTGCATGGTCTACCTTTGTTTTTAATTCAGTGTGAAGCACAAACAAACCGATTGTTAAAATGTCCATCAAATATCGAAAGGATAGGTGTTATGGGTCTTCCAATGACACAGTACCTATAGGCCTCAGGCTTCATGCCTCACCTTCAGGCCGCTTCGGACAAATTAGTCCAGGTTTCTTAATACTGTATTCTCGTTTTCGTAATAATAATAATAATAAATTCCCTTTTTAAGGCCATTTTTCCCTGCTAGAGCGGGCGTTAGCCTTGCGGGCAATAATCATGGTTCCCTTTTTGAGGCCATGTTTTTATGGCCGGATGCCCTTCCTGACACCAACCCTTTAGTCACCTCTTACGGCATGCAGGGATATGGTGTACCCATTCTAAACCGGGGCACACACCGGCTCTTAATAATAATAATGCAGTTAATAATAAAAATATACTAAATATAATCATAACCCTGCAATCCCTTTGTCATGACTGCAACGTTACTGGATTGAAGTGGTGTATGGTTGGTTCATTGCTGACTCGGAACATATTGAATAAACCAGTGTATCAATGCAATCTCTTCACTTCCCATGGTGACCGACATCTTCGAGACTTAGATTATTTTAAAATAATTTAATACTTACATTATTTGCTAACTGATATCCCCTCTCAGGTCATACTATCCTCTTCAACTAAAATAACAAGCAAGTCCAGATACGCCACTGTTAGACTTTCCATCTTGTTTTTTCAAGACAGCACGGGGTAATGTGCTCTATGAACTCTTTTGTATTTATTATGCATACACTCACCTGAGTACTATATATACTGTATATATGGATGCAGTTGAGTAGTTGCTTGCAGTATGCAAGCATTCCCCACTGGTGTATGCAGTATATCTTGGGTAAAATGCCAGGGGCATAGAAAATGCCTCTTAATATAAGGGTATGTGCCATGTGGCAAAGTAGCGAAAAGAAGGGACATTCCATAGCTTATAGAAAACGTTGAACAATAGAAAAGAAGGGACATTCAAAAAATATCATGTGCATGCTGCACTACCCTTGTGTTCTTAGGAGGAACCAAGTAATGCTCTAGAAAAGTTCATAACAAGGGGTGCCAATTTGATTCATACACCTGCATGAAGAAGTAAGTGTATTTTATTTGCCAGATGTAGGGCACCCCTTTATATGAACGTTTTTGGAGCATTACTTGGGAATCTGACGAAAATGATGAAAACGAAAATGTTTCCCAGCTTGGGAGTCTGATGCTTTATCCATTAGGCCATTGAGCCAGCACATCAGATTTGGGTAGTAACATTTTGAAGAGTTATAAAGTGTGTATATATTTTTATATATTTATTTAAGTGTATATATTTAATTTTAAAGCAAAAACTATGGAACTTCGGTGGAATTTGTGTCGAACGCCATTAACTAGACCTATTGGCCAATGTATATTCCAAGTTTCAGCTAGTTTCAATATTGTTGCAGACGCGGTTTTAGATGTTATATTGACCGAGCGGTGGTGTATTACCGCATCCGAACAGTTACTCTCCGATTAGAACCCGATTCCACCCGACGTTGACCAGATCGCACCACAGATATTCAATCGGGAAACCTCTAAAGCGACCGAAAGAGAATGAAAAGAGAAGAAGACAGAGTACGGAGGAAGAACAGATTTATTATACACACACAAGCAATGGATGGAAGAAGCAGTCACACAGCGAATCGTTAACTTACACTATTCATTTTACTTAACCCCAAGACAACGAGTAGGACAGACGACGTTCACACTTACACGGGGGATATTGCAGGCAGGTAGGGCTTGAGGTGGATTGCTGGAGAGGGAGGAGGGTCGGAGGCAGCAGCTCTCAATTCCTCGCGGTTTTTGGCAGGAAAACCCTCCGTCGCGTATCCGCTGCTGTAGACGTCACGCGCTGGCTCGGCACACCTGCTCCTCTTCTTCTGGTGGAGCCGTCTCCCTCCTTTCAGCGCGTCTCTCCAAAGCTGGTTTCCTTTCCGAGTACCTCTCCTCTTTGGCTTGGAGCGTTTCGCATCTCACCGCTCCTCTTGGTGTCGCCTCTTCGCTCATCTCCCAGGTCATCTCGGTCATCTGGTGAAGCAGTCCCTTCCAGTCCCTTTTATTACCCCGGGCGGAATCAAGCCGCCGGCTGCGAGGGCACGCCTACCGGGTCGCTAACCGCGGTGCTGGTTGGCCAAGTGGGGTTGGCTCACTCCTCCCCTCTATGACGAGGTGGAGACACGCCTTTCTTCTCCGAGGTTAGCACATGGGCAATGGCGGCTTGCGGGATTGAACACCACTCGCCCCCCCTTTTGAAAGGAACTTTGGAGAGCGGAGATGTTTGGGGAAATTGCAAGGGCCTACGCTTATTTTGTTTGATACAATGCAAAGTCAATCTAGTGGGAAACACATATTTAGCCTACATAGAATAAGGAAATACACTATTTAAAAAGATATATCATGGCCTATGTGTAAGTTTCATGGAATTAACTAGGAGGACGGCTGCGACCATTATTTACATTACGAGGGTGTTACACATACCAAAACCATACTTTTTACATTCGTTACACTTCCTCCAAAATTGTTACACTCCTCAAAAACCGTTACACTTCTCAAATTCGTTACCCACTTCTCAAAACCGTTACACTGCACCCTCCTTTCTTCAGGCCCGCACTCGGGCCTACAAAACTTTAACTTAGTGTGACACGTAGGTGTAATTCCCTCTACTTTTAACCTGACCCTGAGTGTGACAATCTTAAAACACAAATAAGTATGTCCCCCGATTGCATTGCACCCTGTCTAACAGACTCAAGCCCACAGCTAACCGAATTACGGAATTATTCTCAAACTATACATTTACGGTGGGGAGCACTATTTACAATGACGTTATTTCTTATTGACAACGCAACCCAGGACCTGTGTTTTTTTTTTTGTTTTTTTTTTTTTAAGGGAACAAGAAAAAGAAATTCCTGTTGGGAGGGAGGAGACAGCACGCATTGCATCGATGCACCAGTACCAATACCACCAAAGCACCCAAAAGCACCAAAAGCACCACAAGCACCACAAAGCACCAAAAGCACCACTCGGTGCGCAGTCACCATGGTTCATAATAAACACAACAAAACAACTGGTGGTGGTCTTCCCTTTCTCTGCTGGGCCGATGTTCTTCCCGACGTCTTCTGGCTTCATGCGGCCTACTTGGAAATAATAATAAAGCACAACTTGTGTTCGTTTTTATTTAGGGCCTCAGGGGCCAACTAAGGGTGGTCCACCTGTTTGGCATAGGTGCCACCTTACCGAGGTCCGCAAGCAAGATTCCCTGGCCATTATGGCCGGTCTCCAACAGAGGTGCCCTGCCCCAGAACCTGGGGTCCATCAAGTGGTACTTGGCCGCAGAACAGCGGTCCATAAAGTGGTACATCAACGCAATGCATGCTGGTTCTGGGAATCTCGGGCGCACAATGGCCACCTCACGCACGCTCCCCCTCAGCACCCAATGGCGCACAGGTCATGTGGGAGACAAAAGAAAGACAATTGAGCGAGGGGTAAGGTCACAAGGGTACACATCAATAAGGCAATGCAAGGCGAAATGCGTACGGAGGGCGAAGTGAGAAAGCTCGTCCCTACCGTACGTCACCCCCCTGTCACCTACACTACCCTTGCCCTTACCCCATATTTACAAAATCTACCCATTTACAAATTCGTCACTACTGTCACGTCTTCCCCATATTTCCTCTATACCAAATTCGTCACCACAATCCCTCTAACCAAAATTTGCCATCACCCAATTCGTCATCAATCCTCATAAGGAGGGAGAGATGGAATTACGCACAATGTCACACCCACGTCATGATGCGTCTCACAATCCAAACATTTGCATCAAAAATAATTAAACATGGCATGGTGCGGAGTACCTGTCACCTCAGGTGAGTGGATGCAGATGGTGCGAGGAGATCCTTCATCCTAACTATCCTCTAAATGATTTTAACACACTTTACACTACCCAGGGTCTCTCCCTGCCAATCCATTGGCCAACTTACACTATGGGTTCTAAAAACCAATTCCCATTGACCAAACTGTGGTGCTTCTCAATTTGGGGTCTCACTCCCCCGATTCATCTCCCGGTGCCCTCGCACAATTTCTGGGCTGCGACGTGTAGCTCTCCCAGCAGGTCTACCCACCTGCACACCTCCACCACTGCAGTTGCCACCCGAGCTTACCTAGCTCCTCACCCTAACCTAACTAACTGGGGAAGGCCCTCTCCTGGCTCTGTCACCCCTTGGTGCCCTCTGGCACTGGGCTACCCGGGTCCGTCCTCCGGATCCTCGGGCCCCATCCACAACAACTACTACCGGCTCCCAGAGCCCACCTGCGGCCTCACCTGGCCGACATCCTCACAGTGGTGGAGCGCCCAACCAACTACACACACTAACAGGCTACACGCCCAGCCATTTCCACAACACTAATGCACCCATCCAAAGACCATTCTTTCACTCGCACCACAGATGCCAATATCCAACCACAATTTACCTGTACCCTCTACCTAACACTTACACTACCCGCCCCGGGTATCCGTGATGGGGGTCCACTCTTCCCCCATTCACACCTTCGCACCATCCACTCCACTCCACAATTTCCACCATACTCACTCCACGACCATCCATTCCAATACTCCATTTATTCCACACTACCATTCTCCATACCTGCTGTTGCACACCTGTGCCCTCACACCTGGTGCCACCTGCACCCTCCTTTCTTCCTGGACCATTTGGTCAACACAACACGCAATCACCACTACTCCCTCATACACTGCTCCACACACCTGTTCAGTTGCACACCTGTGCAATCACACCTGTTCAATCACACCTGTTCAATCACACCTGTTCAATTCTCAACACACGGCATCATCTCAGCTAACTACTCCCCTCTGAAACTTGCGCTTCCCAGTCGTCCCTTTAAACTATTGCGCTCCCACGTCATTATCATCCACACTAAACTACCTGCGTCCCCACTACAGGTATCAGTCACTAACTAAACTTAACGTTACCTAATGTCATCTTCGCTAGATCCCTACACACGATATATCCTAACCCACCCGGGCTAGTTTTCACTGCCATCAACCCCATAAACTATTGCGCATTTGCCCCCACCTTACTGTGAGGGATGGTGGATTTGCCATCCCTCCACATCGGGGAGGTCCCACTATCAATTTTGCACATCCAAATTCCACAAATCAAAAATTTTCCATTTACTGCCAATTCTACCCACTATTATAAATTTCGTATCAAATCACTACTATCAACATCACAGTCCACTATATCCTAGCCTCGGTGCGTCGTGACATCATTAAACTCGGTTCGTAAAGCCGAGCAATGAATTCGGGTGGTTTGGTCGCCTGCAGGTTGAATCTGTCCGGCTTTCGGTTCAAGGGAGGTGGTTTGGTTGGACCGAGATTCCACGCACCATCTCGGCGCGGCACCTTGCGGTCCCGGGCCCGATGGCTCAATCTCCCCCGGTCGGAACCCCGTCCCCACGAGGGGGCACCATTCCGCTTTCTCCCACTCGCCCTCAAACCGGACCGGTCGCCTCGCCCGACAAAGCCCGGACTCGACCGTGCGGGGCGGGGCCAAGCCCGAATCGGCAACGACGCTTCGAAGAGAAGCGACGCAGCATCGACACGCGCCGGGCCTCGCACCCAACAAAGCACCCCGCGCCCTGAGTGCTCGCATCGGCTATCCGTCGCCCTAACCACTAACCCGGTTACCGTCGATGCTTTACTTGCATGCTCACACGCATACGCTACCCCCATTTCACCCTCACAAAACCTGGCGTTCCAACGCCGTCCGTACATTCCACCAACGCTCTCTCTGTTACACACCACACCTCTCGCGCACACTCTTGCACACACTTCGGTCCACACCTCTCCTCCGTTACGTCCTCTGTAACACTCACCATGGGCGTGCACTCTTGCATCCACCCACTAACGCGCTCGGATGGGCTCTCCCACACTCGCGCCATGACCAATTCAGGTGTGCTTTCTCGCACACGTTCCACCACCACCTTACTCTCCGTGTCACACTTCGTACACCCCGACGTGCATTCTCGCTCGCACTCGGTTTCACACTCGCGCTCCGATGTGCCCTCTCGCACCTGCGCCATCACCAACTCACTATTCGTGTCACACTCCGTACACCCCGACGTGCATTCTCGCTCGCACTCAGTTTCACACTCGTGCTCCGATGTGCCCTCTCGCACCTGCGCCATCACCAACTCACTATTCGTGTCACACTCCGTACACCCCGACGTGCATTCTCGCTCGCACTCGGTTTCACACTCGCGCTCTGATGTGCCCTCTCGCACCTGCGCCATCACCAACTCACTATTCGTGTCACACTCCGTACACCCCGACGTGCATTCTCGCTCGCACTCGGTTTCACTCCCACACTTTATAACACACCCACTCGCCGACGCACACTTTTTCCTCCCACGCGTGCCATTTCCACTCACATGGGACCCTTCACCAACGCCCGGATGCTTCCTCGATCCCAAGCGCGCGAAAATTCTTTTGTCGCTAAACATCCTCCTGCAAAATCTACCCGCACAATATACAGCACGACTCACCTGGGGGATCCTTTTCTCCACGCGAACCTGCAAACTTCCATTCGGGTTAAGCACAGCATCGTGATGTGAGCAGGGACTTTGTACATAATCCATTTCTCCCTGCAATTCCCGGGCTACCTCCGTCATCTCTTCAATTTTAATTCCCAGCAGGGCTTTTTCTTTATTAACCTCGGCGACCGTTGGCTTTAATAAAATTCCCTCTACCTCATCGGTCGCCGGCTTTTCCAAACCCCGTGTCGCGATTTCTACCCCCGTCATTGTACCCGCGCTTTCCTCCGCTTCGCTCAACCAGCACTTTTCGACCCGCGTTACCTCGTCGTGCACCCCTGGGACCCTTTCACCCACCATGCGATCCATGGTCTCCCCACATTTTTGCATGTGGTCACCCATTCTCTTGGTTATTGCTTCAATTTGGTTTCCCAATCGCTCCCCCATTCTGTTTTCCATTTCCTCCATTTCCCTGGCTCTTTTTTCGTTGTCGCACTTCGACTGTGCCATGTATTCGCTAAACTGTGCCATGAACTGCTGCATGTCAAACGGCTGCATGTTAAAGCCCGCTGATACAGCGGGCTCGGCTACCGCGCGCTCGTGCGAGGCGCCTTTTTGCGCGCCTGAAACCTCATGCGCGAGAGCGCCATTTTGTGCGCCTGATACCCCCTCAACCACATTGCCATTTTTCTCCTCCTCCCTTTCCTCCACATACATTTCCCCGAGGTCCTGGGTCGATTCCACCCTGTCTATCTCTCCCACCGACATCCGATCGCCTTGATTGTCCATGGCGCGATCTCAAAATTCGGGTTTTGCTTTATAAAACAAAATAAATTTCGGCAGCTTGTAATTTTGAGCGCGTTAAGCGCGCTTCGGGTCCGATCTCACTCCCAGACACCAATTGTTACTTAATAACACAATTGGTGTTCCAAAATTTGGGCCTAACAAATTTAGTCCCAGGTCCGAATCCAACTCCTGACAACCAATTGTTACAGACGCGGTTTTAGATGTTATTTTACCGAGCGGTTGGTATTACCGCGTCCGAACAGTTACTCCCCGATTAGAACCCGATTCCACCCGACGTTGACCAGATCGCACCACAGATATTCAATCGGGAAACCTCTAAAGCGACCGAAAGAGAATGAAAAGAGAAGAAGACAGAGTACGGAGGAAGAACAGATTTATTATACACACACAAGCAATGGATGGAAGAAGCAGTCACACAGCGAATCGTTAACTTACACTATTCATTTTACTTAACCCCAAGACAACGAGTAGGACAGACGACGTTCACACTTACACGGGGGATATTGCAGGCAGGTAGGGCTTGAGGTGGATTGCTGGAGAGGGAGGAGGGTCGGAGGCAGCAGCTCTCAATTCCTCGCGGTTTTTGGCAGGAAAACCCTCCGTCGCGTATCCGCTGCTGTAGACGTCACGCGCTGGCTCGGCACACCTGCTCCTCTTCTTCTGGTGGAGCCGTCTCCCTCCTTTCAGCGCGTCTCTCCAAAGCTGGTTTCCTTTCCGAGTACCTCTCCTCTTTGGCTTGGAGCGTTTCGCATCTCACCGCTCCTCTTGGTGTCGCCTCTTCGCTCATCTCCCAGGTCATCTCGGTCATCTGGTGAAGCAGTCCCTTCCAGTCCCTTTTATTACCCCGGGCGGAATCAAGCCGTCGGCTGCGAGGGCACGCCTACCGGGTCGCTAACCGCGGTGCTGGTTGGCCAAGTGGGGTTGGCTCACTCCTCCCCTCTATGACGAGGTGGAGACACGCCTTTCTTCTCCGAGGTTAGCACATGGGCAATGGCGGCTTGCGGGATTGAACACCACTCGCCCCCCCTTTTGAAAGGAACTTTGGAGAGCGGAGATGTTTGGGGAAATTGCAAGGGCCTACGCTTATTTTGTTTGATACAATGCAAAGTCAATCTAGTGGGAAACACATATTTAGCCTACATAGAATAAGGAAATACACTATTTAAAAAGATATATCATGGCCTACGTGTAAGTTTCATGGAATTAACTAGGAGGACGGCTGCGACCATTATTTACATTACGAGGGTGTTACACATACCAAAACCATACTTTTTACATTCGTTACACTTCCTCCAAAATTGTTACACTCCTCAAAAACCGTTACACTTCTCAAATTCGTTACCCACTTCTCAAAACCGTTACAATATATACCCCTTGAGATATGAGCGCCAACACATTTTGGGCAGACGGATGGACAGACGGACAGACACCAACGTGATTTCGAGGGTTTTTAAAATAAATCTCAAGAATGTGGAAACAGACGTTGCTGAAATTTGAGCATATTACCTCAATGTACAAAGCATTTACTTCTGAAACTTGCAGCCGATTTCATCCAGTGGAAGCGGAGAAACGTATTTTCAGTCCCCATGTAAAAGCTGCATACAGAGAAACGATCCCTTATATAAATGGAGAGGTGCTTTGTGCCTCCCTTTGATGAAGCTCTTTCTAACCACTGACTCACTCACTCACTCAGTGATATAAATGTTTACTACTTTCTAGGTGGGGAAGAAAGCTGTAATTTGGCACACTGATGCAACTCAAAGCCAAAATCCCAGGAAAAATCACAATACAGTCGGAAAATTTCCAAAAATGAAAATATCTGCAAATTAATGTCGGCCAGTGCAGCCTCGCTCTGCTCACAGTGGGTCACGTGATGCAAAACAATGGAGCTTGCCCTCAAACTGGTTGATAGGCAACGTTAACGCGCGACTCTTCCCTCCCTTATTCTATAACCTTTGCTTTATTTACATTAAAAATTACTGCAGTGGTAAACTTTTAAGTAGAGCTCATTCTCATCACTAATTGTTGATTTACTTGAGTTATTTAGTTGCTGACAGCTAACAGATCAGCTTGTATTTATTATGTCTGCACGCAGGATGCACCTGATTCTGCAAGCATGCCCCACTAATATATATTTATTTATATTTATATATATATATATATTTATACATACAGTGGGGAGAACAAGTATTTGATACACTGCCGATTTTGCAGGTTTTCCCACTTACAAAGCACGTCAAGGTCTGTAATTTTTATCATAGGTACACTTCAACTGTGGAAGACGGAATCTAAAACAAAAATCCTGAAAATCACATTGTATGATTTTTAAGTAATTAATTTGCATTTTATTGCATGAAATAAGTATTTGATCACCTACCAACCAGTAAGAATTCCGGCTCTCACAGACCTGTTAGTTTTTTCTTTAAGAAGCCCTCCCATTCTCCACTCATTACCTGTATTAACTGCACCTGTTTGAACTCGTTATCTGCATAAAAGACGTCTCCAGACCGTCTCCGACCACAAAGACCGCAAAGACCGACCGCAAAGCCGTCTCCAGACCTGTCCACACTCAATCAATCAGACTCCAACCTCTCCACAATGGGCAAGACCAGAGAGCTGTCTAAGGACATCAGGGACAAATTTGTAGACTTGCACAAGGCTGGGATGGGCTACAGGACAATAGGCAAGCAGCTTGGTGAGAAGGCAACAACTGTTGGCGCAATTATTAGAAAATGGAAGAAGTTCAAGATGACAGTCAATCTCCCTCGGTCTGGGGCTCCATGCAAGATCTCACCTCGTGGAGCCTCAATGATCATGAGAAAGGTGAGGGATCAGCCCAGAACTACACGGCAGGACCTGGTCAATGACCTGAAGAGAGCTGGGACCACAGTATCAAAGAAAACCATAAGTAACACACTACGCCGTCATGGATTAAAATCCTGCAGCGCACGCAAGGTCCCTCTGCTCAAGCCAGCGCATGTCCAGGCCCGTCTGAAGTTTGCCAATGACCATCTGGATGATCCAGAGGAGGAATGGGAGAAGGTCATGTGGTCTGATGAGACCAAAATAGAGCTTTTTGGTTTAAACTCCACTCGCCGTGTTTGGAGGAAGAAGAAGGATGAGTACAACCCCAAGAACACCATCCCAACCGTGAAGCATGGAGGTGGAAACATCATTCTTTGGGGATGCTTTTCTGCAAAGGGGACAGGACGACTGCACCGTATTGAGGGGAGGATGGATGGGGCCATGTATCGCGAGATCCTGGCCAACAATCTCCTTCCCTCAATAAGAGCATTGAAGATGGGGCGTGGCTGGGTCTTCCAGCATGACAACGACCCGAAACACACAGCCAGGGCAACTAAGGAGTGGCTCCGTACGAAGCATCTCAAGGTCCTGGAGTGGCCTAGCCAGTCTCCAGACCTGAACCCAATGGAAAATCTTTGGAGGGAGCTGAAAGTCTGTGTTGCGCAGCGACAGCCCCGAAACCTGAAGGATCTGGTGAAGATCTGTATGGAGGAGTGGGCCAAAATCCCTGCTGCAGTGTGTGCAAACCTGGTTAAGAACTACAGGAAACGTCTGATCTCTGTAATTGCAAACAAAGGTTTCTGTACCAAATATTAAGTTCTGTTTTTCTGATGTATCAAATACTTATTTCATGCAATAAAATGCAAATTAATTACTTAAAAATCATACAATGTGATTTTCAGGATTTTTGTTTTAGATTCCGTCTTCCACAGTTGATGTGTACCTATGATAAAAATTACAGACCTTGACGTGCTTTGTAAGTGGGAAAACCTGCAAAATCGGCAGTGTATCAAATACTTGTTCTCCCCACTGTATGTATATATATATATATATATATATATATATATATATATATATATATATATATATATATATATATATATATATATATATATATATATATATATATATACTGTATATATATATATATATATATATATATATATATATATATATATATATATATATATATATATATATATATATATATATATACATCTGTTCATGTTTATTTATATATATATATATATATATATAGTCACGTGAAAAAGTAAGTACACCCCATGTAAAGTTTTGAATTTTTCAACATATTTCAACATACAGCTATTTGATCTTCCTTTTTTTTTTTTTTTTTTTTTTTGTATACAAGATCGAGGCTCGTGAAAGAGCGAACATTAATCACACAGAAAGACAAACAGACACACAAAACAAATAACATCGGGAGCGGTAGACAAGATGGGGAGAGAGGGGGAAGGACACAAACACAACATTTGAGAGCAGGGACCAAGAGACATGGAGACATCGAGAGAACTGTGGGAGGGAGAGGGCTTTGGGGGGGAGGCATGGGAAGGGGGGGGGGGGGTGGGAGAGGTATAAAACATATGGACACTGCCAAGACTTCCAGGAAAGAAGTTGGAATTTCAAACAAGGTGGATCTGGGGTGAATTAGTGGGGGTAGAAAAGATCAAGGTTTTGGATGGGGGAAGATAAGAGATGGTGGTGAACAGCTGTTTTGAAGACCTGGAGGGAGGAGTGTGATTGAAGTGAGTGTGGGAGTTTGTTCCAGAGGCGGGAGAAAAGAGGAATGAAAGAGTGAAGGTGAGCAGAGAGCCGAGATTTCAGCAGTTTAACCATCAGAGGGTGGCTGGCAGATCTTGTGCGACCTGTAGGAATATTTAGGGGACAGAGCACAGAGAGAGCTGGGGGAGCAAGGCCGGAGAGGAGTCGGTAGAAGACAGAAAGACCACCTACCTGCCTGTGGTGAGTGAGTGAAAGGCCCTCAGAGATAGCTTCATCGCGGGAGATTCCAATGATTCTGAAAGCTTTGGATTCAACAGCGTGAAGCCGAGCCAGGTGTGAGGCAGGAGCACCAGCCCATAGGGGAGAACAGTATTCCATTGAGCTGCGGATGAAAGCCTTGTATGTGGTGAGGAGCTCAGGTGTGCCTCGGAAGGACTTCGCGCGACGGAGGATGCCCAGTCGGCGACTGGCTTTGGAGGCCAGCTTGGAAATGTGGTTTTCCCAAGAAAGATCATGGCAGATGGTGAGACCCAAAAGCTTGAGCGACAGAACTTCTTGGAGAGGATTGTTGAGAAAGTAGATGGGAGGGTTGTCCAGTCGATCTTTTCGGAGAGACATAGTAAGAGTGTGAGATTTGTCAGGATTGAAAGACATGTTCCACATGTTTGACCAGTCTGTGATTTTGTCCAGGTCTTCAGAGAGTGAGGAGGCTGCAGACTGCCGATCTGAGGGAAGAGGAATGGAGCGGCAGAGAGTGGAGTCATCAGCAAAGAGATACAGAGGATTTTCCAGAGAGTCGGAGAAATCATTGGTAAAGACCAGAAAAAGCACAGGGCCCAGCACACTGCCTTGGGGAACTCCAGCCTGAACGGGAAGGGCAGATGAGAGAAATCCATTCAGGGCCACACGTTGACTACGACCAGAGAGGAATTCCGCAAGCCATGCATGGAGATTTCCATGGATACCATAGGAGGAGAGTTTGGTGAGCAGAGCTGGGTGCCAGACCGTATCGAAGGCACGTGATATGTCAAGGGAGACAGCTCTGATTTCCTGTTTGGCATTGAGGACCTCCATCCATTGTTGAGACAGCAGAAGCAGCATGTCCAGAGTAGAGTGACCTGGTCTGAAACCAAATTGATGATCAGAGATCAAGCCATTGGAGAAGAGGAAAGATTTCATATCCGAAGCAATGATGGATTCCATGACTTTGCTGATAATTGGGAGCAGGCTGATTGGTCTGTAGTTGCAAGGATCTGTTTTTGCACCTTTTTTGTGTAAAGCGGTAATGTTTGCTGATTTCCAGGATGCTGGCAGATGACCTTGAGCAAAGGATAGGGTGAAAAGAACAGAGAGAGGGTGAGATAGAGCGGCAGAGCAGGATTTTAGGACCCGTGGGCTGATGCCATCTGGTCCAGTTGCAGAATCAGAGTCGAGGTTTGACAAAAACTCCTCCACCTTGTCAGGAGAGAAGGTCACAGAGTCCAGGAGCAGTTTGGTTCGACTGGGAAAGGTGGGAACAGAGAGAGATGGGTTTGGGACTAAGGATTTTGAGGCAAACACAGAGTTGAGGCATTCGGCTTTGTCACGTGCGATGTCAACTGTGTGGCCATTTGAGGTAAGGGAGGGGATGGAGGGGGAACAAACACCAGAAACGGATTTGACCAGACGCCACCAGGATTTGGAGGAAGGAGACAGGTTTGAGAGTTCATTCTTGAGTGAGGAGAGATAGTGCTTCCTGGCACTCCTGAGGGTAGACACACACTTGTTCCGAGCTTGGTGGAAGGAACTGAGATTTCCTTCAGTTGGATTAGCCTTCCAAGAGGCAAAGGCAAGTTGTTTCAGGGCAACTGCCTCACCACAAGATTCAGTGTACCATGGACGGGAGGAAGGGTAAGACAACTGAAGGCGAGATGGGATAAATCTGTGCATGAGAGAGATCAGTTTGCTTTGGAAGAATTCCCAGGAAGAATTGATGTCAGAGGCAGTGGAGATGGGAGACCAATCCAGACGATTGATGGCTGCTTGAAGACCGTCCCAGTCGGCCTGAGTGAAATGCCAGACTCGTCGACGCTGAGGAGGCTCTCTGAGAATGGCCAGTGAGATGTCCACTTTGACAAGCACATGATCAGAAGAACCGATTGGAGCAGAAGAAGAGCAGCAGACATTAGCAGGGAAGTTAGTCATAACCAAGTCTAGAAGAGAAGATACTCCATTGGCTGAGATCCGGGTCGGGAAATTGACAGATTGTGTCAATCCCAGTGAGTAACAGAAGTCCTTTGTTGAGGTGCCATGACTGGTGAGAGAGGAACCCACACCCAACCAGGTGGCATGATGACAGTTGAAGTCACCACATATGAGGAAGAGAGAGTTGGGATGAGTGGATAGAAGTTGGTCCATGTTGTCAGACAGTGAAATGTAGATGGAGTCATCACTGTTTGGGGGACGATACAGAACACAAATGAACAAAAGGTGGGAGCGGAGAGGAAGCCGTAGCCAGAGGTACTCCTGGGGGTGAGGAGGAGAGAGGGCAATTTCAACAACATTGACAGATAAAGGTGATATAATATAACAAATATCATGAAACATTTACATTTTGTAGTCCATTGTATAATTTAAATAAACATAAATGCAAATTTCGCATGTGGAAAAAGTAAGTACACCCCAACATTTATCACTACTTCAAATACCAAAAATTAGAATCAGGTGCACGAGCTCAGGTGCAAATGATTAGAACATCGTTAGAGAGGATCTTGGAGGAACCTGTCTTATTTAAACCTCAGAAATTTAGTTTGGTTTGCCCTTTGTTGTTGAAGTGTGCGGCGTCACCATGCCTAGATTAAAAGAGCTCTCCAAGGCCTTCAGAAAGAAGGTTATAGATGCCTACGGGTCTGGGAAGGGATTTAAAAAGATCTCCAAACAATTTGAAATCAATCATTCGACTGTCCGGAAGATCATCTACAAGTGGAGAAGATTCCAAACAACTGTCAACTTGTTCAGGCCAGGCCGCCCCAGCAAGTTCAGCCCGAGAGCAGACCGCAAGATGGTGAAAGAAGTCTCTAAGAACCCCAGAATGTCATCACGGGACCTACAGGTAGCTCTTGCCACTGTTGATGTCAAAGTGCACGAGTCTACCATTAGAAAGAGGCTACACAAATTTTATCTACATGGGAGGTGTGCCAGGAGGAAACCTTTGCTGTCCAGAAAGAACATCAGTGCTAGACTAAAGTTTGCCAATGAACACCGAGGCAAAGACCATCACTTCTGGAACAATCTGCTCGGGACAGATGATTCAAAGGTGGAGCTATTTGGCCACAGTACCAGAAGACATGTTTGGCGAAAACCAAAGACAGCATTTGACCACAAGTTCCTGCTACCAACTGTAAAGCATGGTGATGGAAATATTATGGTTTTGGGCAGCTTTGCTGCATCAGGGCCTGGGCAGCTCACCATCATATAATCCACTATGAATTCTTCATTGTACCAGAGGGTGCTTAAGGATAATGTGAGGTCATCTGTCGGAGGGTTGAAGCTCAACCGAAGGTGGACCTTGCAACATGACAATGACCCTAAACATACCAGTAAATCCACCAAGGAATGGCTGAAAAGAAAGAAATGGAGGGTTCTGGAATGGCCAGGTCAAAGCCCGGATCTAAATCCCATCGAGATGTTGTGGGGGGATTTGAAACAAGCTGTGCATTCAAGAAACCCCTCAAACATCGCACAGCTGAAAGAATTTTGCATGGAGTAGTCGGCAAAAATTTCTCCCAGTCGATGTCAGAGACTGGTAGACAGTTATAAGAAACGCCTACTTGCGGTTGTTTCTGCCAAAGGGGGCAATACCACCTATTAGAGCCAAGGGTGTACTTACTTTTTCCACATGCGAAATTTGCATTTATGTTTGTTTAAATTATACAATGGACTTCAAAATTTAAATGTTTCATGATATTTGTTATATTATATCTCCTTTATCTATCAATATTGTTGAAATGAAGATCAAATAGCTGTATGTTGAAATATGTTGAAAAAGTCAAAACTTTCCATGGGGTGTACTTACTTTTTCACGTGACTGTATATATATATATATATATATATATATATATATATATATATATATATATATATATATATATATATATAATCGTTAGATTAAATAAGACGCGGACGTAGCTTCAGGACGTCGATCTTTAATTGTCGACAAGCTTTCGACCAACAAAGGACTTCCGCTGAGTCTACAAAAACAGCAGGCATGTATATCAGTCAAGTATGTATGGTGATATGTGTGTGAGATGTGTGATGTGTGTAGAAAATGCATACAGAAGGAAGAGCCACGCCAAAGTTCACTCACCAGCCCCAAGTTCAACGGAAGTGACCGTTTGCGTTACAGTTAGGGTGCACGTGCATATACAAATATAGAGATATACATACATAAACACACAAGCATATATTCATATCCCATTTATATTCATATAATATATTTATATATTTATATAAATGACATATAAAGGTAGAATGAATGAATGAATGAATGATGAATGAATGAATGAATGAATGAATGGGTTACGGTTAACAATTTGATTGGGTTGATGTGGGAACATGCTTTAGTCATCAAAATTTATGCCATGAGGGACTTTTGTCCGAAGTTTGTGTATCCAAAAGGACTCACGTTTCAGAATCGTGGTGTGTATTCGATTTGTGATTGATTCAATGGCAGAGATCTGAATGTCATTTATAGAGTGATCCGGTTGATAAAAGTGTATCGTGTAAGGTAGAGATTTGCCCTGACTGGTGTGGAAGTTATTGATTTCTGACCGGGTGTTATTAAATCGTGTGTATAGTGTATTTTCAGTTTTTCCAACATATTGTTTGGTGCACTTTTGGCAAGTGTAGAAGAATTTGTAGCTGAGAGACTCACAGGACTCCAATGACCGGACACAGGTTTACAAAAGGTCTGGTTTATTAACTGGTTATTCACTTCATTCCATTTACCAAATAATACCGCATAATATAATGGATCAGGTTAACTCTTTTCCAATGTCCTTCTCGTTCGGCTGATGTTCCTCTGCCACTCCCGTTGGTCAGAGCTTCTGTTAGCAGCTTCTCTCGACTCCACGTTTGCTCTCGTTTATATGACATCAACTGGACTTAATCCCCTCTCCGCTAATGCCCCGAGGTCATGCATGTACCAAGTCCTGGTATCAGCTCGCTCTCATCCTGTTGTGAGTTCCGTTTACCAAACGATAGGGGGGTGCTTCAGCCAGGGGCTGTGACCAGGTGGACAAGAGATTATCATGTTCGGGCGCATTCCTGACTCATTTACAAACTCGTCTTTCACAGAGTTTGCATGTAAAATGTATCTGCTTTGTTACCAGGTTAATTAATAAGTTACCAGTGCCAATTAATAAGTTACACTGTGTTACACTTCCACAATTCCCTCATCTTTTTGTTTTTTGTTTATATTAACCATTAATCTAAACATCAATATAAGTAAACAATCAATCACTACAAGTAAACATCATTACAAGTATAAGTAAATAATCAATCACTTTGGTAATCAAATTCCCTTGGGCATACACCGTCATCCTGCAAGAATCACAAAACATTTCGTTGGTCATTGACTCCTTCCATATCGTTCAATCTATTGCATTTGCATCACAAATATATTTTCAAAACAACACTTCACCATCACCAAGATACAACAATTTCACTTCATTTTCAAGTTTTGTAAAGCATCTGCACCATCTGGTAAAAAACGTTTGCCTCCACACAAATGTTGACTTTGTTTGAAAGGAAGGGCTGATCACTTGTGTTTGAATCCTGGTATGAAACATTTTCTCCTAATGTCTTCATAGCTCCTGCACTACTTCGTGTAGGATTTCGCTGTTGTGGTAACATTGCGGAGTCATAGACTGACCCTGCTCTCCTTGTAGCATTCTTGCCACTTTTTGCTGTAAACCATAGTAATTCCTGAACACGGCCTTCACCCAGTTGTAGTCGACTTGCCTCCTCCCTCATTGTGAGTGGGCAGCAAGTATTGGTGTGACGTTGATTGGCCAGCAAGATGTGGAACAGGGATGCCGGATGCATCCACAATGATGTTGGGACCATGGTGTTCAGGTCATTCATGGTCCTTACCAGGAGCAACCAGCAGAATCGTGCACAGCTGTTGTGACAAGGGCACAGCCGTTTTTGCAGCTCCATGCTGGTTCCCCGGATGTTGGTGAAGTAATAACATATGTCCCCGCATTTCACAGAGGTTGCAGGTAAAATGTCGTTGTCCTGCAACTTCTGATGTGGTGAATGTTCGAAGCCTTCGAACAAGAGTAAGTGATCGCCTTTCTTTCATATGTTGCAGTGTGATCCAGGCAAATGGTCACATAAATTTCCTTGGTGAAGGTAAGCATTCATCTCCTAGTTGCATGGGAGAATGTCTTCATCATTCTTTGAGAAAGAGGGTGTATGCCACGGTTAACTTCATTTTTTAGCCACAAATTTTCTTTCTCGAACTTCTTCCCAATTCCGTTAGCAATCCCTCCAAAATGTGATCTCGTCTTATCCTTATGCTCAGTCACATCTGAATCTGCTTTCCGCACACACTGGATCAGATAGGGTACATCTTACCATGAAATCAGCATAATCATGTATATCTTCTGACAGTTTCACATTCAACAATTTGTTGTTTTTCCTTAACACAAACGTTATATTCATTTATATGCGTCACACAAATAATATTCAATCAGGTATGTATTTTATTACTAAACTAAGAATAGCATTGTATATGATTACAATCACAAACGGGAATACCTAATTCCCAACAACAATTTTTTCCAAACCAACAAATTAAACATAATGTATTATTACCATAATTCCTCTCCACTTTTTATTTTCCCTCTTTTTCCTAACAGTGTGTCACTCGTGGTGATATGAGTTCACTGATATTGTAATTGACACAACTCATAACATTGTCGTTATGCCATTATCTTAATTCTACTGTTTCATTTGCAACATCACTTGATTTAATCTTTTAATCTCAGTATTTATGTCGCCATAAAAGTCTTCCTTTTCTGGTTCCACATTTCTTTCCTCATTTGTCACTTCATGCGTTATCATCGTGTTGTTGGTTACCTTATTCAAACACACCGTCACTAAGGCTTTCAAGCAAGCCACCACTAAAACAATTGCCAATATAACTACTAAACCAACAAACAAGTCTGCTACTCCTTGTATATATTCATACCTATGACATAGTTATATGTCGATGACATTTAACATTATATACCAAACTAACAAGCTTCCTAAAAGGTAAATAAAGAAAATCCCTTAATATGTAACATAATCAGATTATTTGTCTTGCCCTGATCCCCCTATCTCCCGGGGTTGAACTCAATCCCCTGATCATGAGTGTAGTTGTGATACATTTTTCACTCATGTTGTATTAATATCAGCAGGTAATTGTATGTCATGTAGGCAAATAAATGTCACTATCCCAAGTAGGAATATCACATGTTGAAAATGTAATGTTTATCAATGCAAGGGGTGTTAAAATGTAATTCAAATGACTGTAAATCACGACTATCATTTATCTACCACTGAATGTTCTGCTGGGCTGCTAGGTGCAGCCTCATTTTCTGTGGGATCGTCCACCTTAGCCCCATGTGCTTGTTTGCAATGAGGGGCATGAATCCAACTTTCTATTTTGGGTCCATATTTTTTCTATTCTTATCAATCTCCTATGGTTTATCATTTCGTTCCAAGATACCGCAACCAAAGGTTTTAACCAAAGCTCTACCAAACTATTTCCAATTTGAACAAAAAATGCCAGTGAAACAATGATTCGAAGAATTAACTTCAAGGGGTCAATGAATTTATTCTATAGCCAGATCTAATTTTCCCATCCAATAGTTTGCCTTGCCACATGTCATATTATAACACCTTAATAAACCTTCGAAAAATGTTTCCCATCTCAACAAATTTCCTTTTTTTTTTTTTCAAATAGCCATGTGTAACTTACGTATTTAACTACAATTTCCTCTCAATTTGTTTGGCCTAACTGGCCGCAAAAGTGGCTGCCAGCATGCAGTACCGTTTTTTATCTACCAAGGAAGTGTTCCACACAAGACCTCTACCAAAATGTTGTTTGTAAAAAACAAATCTGGGATTTCTGATTACATGGATGCACACTCTCAGGACATTTTCAGGCTGCTGTTAACAATCCACTACGATAAATTAATTCCTTTACCCACAATCAAATAATTAGTACAAATTGAGGATATTATCCCTATCACATTCTTTTATAGATTCATTATGTTGGATCTAATTTTTTCCCAATAATTTTCCACTGCTGTAAGGCGGAACAATAGCTCTCATAAGTCTTAGTAATATCGTACTTAATTTGCCCAGCAGCGAATAATTTATTTACTATCCTTTCTCATCTGTTAACCAGTGACTTTGTTTCTGTTAATCTGACATCTGACATGATAATCTGACATGTAACATCTGTTAATTTATTTACTATCCTTTCTCATCTGTTAACCAGTGACTTTGTTTAAACTCCAGAACTGAAAACCCACAATAGTTCAAACCAGCAAAATTTTCTTTACTATTTTCCCATATCATCTATGCCTAAAACACATCCATACATACAGCACAATTTATATGCTGATAAAATTCAAGTTTATATCTATAAAAATCCGTGAGCAGAGTACTCTGGGAAGTCAGTGTAAGACCTCTCCCAAATTTGGCTAATTTTGTACTCCCACATTTTTTGTACTCCCACATTGTGTACTCCCACATTGGAACTATCTATTTTCAGACAAGGCACACTGTCGGTGTCAACAATCTTGTAAGATTGATACACAAAAACACACACACACATGCATTATGCATATTTGTTTGCGTTGGAACCATTATTTACAGATCAGATGGGTGTCAATTTTATTTCAATTTCATAAAATTTGTCAATCAAATTAAAATGCTTATACACAAATAAACTAAAAGTCTATTCTTAGAAAACCCCTATGCTGTCACATTGAAATTACCCTTTCAGTTCCCACCATAATTTATCCAAATTTGACTACACACCCATTTGCATGTCAGTCGACCACTGACCTATCAATCATGCGGAACACTAGTCCGACATTCCCACCTGATCATCATGTGACCCTTGTCCCTTGGTTTCAAAAATTTGCAAAGCAATTGTTCCAACTTTGTAAATTTAAAATTGTGTGCCCAACATAAAAGATCCAATTTCGGCATGTGATCAATTAATTACTAATTTGCTTACAAGCAAAAGAAAAAATGAATAATTCTTGCTCCGAAAACTTTTCAGACCCAAGAATCATCGACAGTTATTCATGTTTGTCCAGTAATCGAATCTGTTGAGGCCAATCATCATTTGGGATTTGCAGCAATGAAGGCCTAATCATTGTCTGAGGTATCGGTCAGCACTGGTACCCTTGATCTTGGTTTACCCTATTAACTTGTCTTCCTTTTGGTATACGGACATCCTCTTTTCCAATGTCCCATCCGTCCACACTTGAAACACCGGTTTCTGTCGTTGTCTGATCTGTGCACCTGTGCATTTGTATTGCTGGGCTGCATCTCTACATCCCTGAGTTGCCACTGCAATCTCTCGTTGTCTCCTGAAACACGAAAAAATTCTCTGTACCGTCCTTTTTGGGGAGACAACTGGAAATCAGATGGGACAACTGTCCCTTTCATTCCTAATTTCGAGGGCAGTTGTGCATTTGTCTCCTCCACTGTATCCTGTATCCTTTTTATTTTAAGTTCTAGATCCGTTATCCGTTCTTGCTGTTCCCGTTGTCTGGATTCACCATCCCAAAGATGGAATGCAAGCCAGTCTACCGTTAGATTCTGTCTCTTCCTGGCTTTCAATCTTTGTTCCAATCTTTCCAATCGACTTCGCTCAAATGTACCATCTCTTGGAAACTCCTCATCATGTCCCTTTGTCCACAAATACCAATTCTCGACCTGCCTTATAGCTTCTGCACCATAACGGCCGTACATATGATGTGTACAAGTACCTTTTTGTGGAATCTCTGGTTGTCCTTGTGTATTCTTGCAGGCTCCATTTCCCATTCTGCCTTTTATCAAAGTAGCGTTGGATGTGTTGTAGTTTGTTCCTCTAAAGCTTCACTCGTACCTCCAGGAAGGGTCTCTCCACCTGTTCACACGGTGATTTCCAGAGAATCTCCCTCAGCTGTGGCTTTTGCACAATCCAATCTCACAGATCAGTATTTGCAGATGAGCCGGAGGGTCAGTATGAAATGGGTGAATCCTCAGGTGTCCGCTCTGTTGACGGGGAAATCACACAATGGTAACCGCACATATATATCTGTATATAAACTCACCACCTTGCTCAATTTTCCCAGGTTGTCTCCACATTGTTAATATCTCGCAAAGATATCAAAGCTTCTTTCTTGAGACCGCATTTTCATCAATCAAACAATCAATATATTCAATTCAATTTATTCAGTTCAATTTATTCAGTTAAATTTATTCAATTAAATTCAGTCAATTAGATTCAATCGATTAACAATTCAATCAATTATTCAATTTCAATTAATTCATCAATATTCATCAATAAATCAAATTAATCATTTTGGATGACTCCTTGCATAAGCCCTTTCCCCAATGATGTCAGGACAGGTCCATCCATTGACTGAGATCGAATCTCATCGGTCGTCACCTCTGGTTCGTACCTCATGTTAATTGATGAATCACCGTCCTGTCCTAGGGTCATATCTGACATATTTCCCCATTTTGCCTGGTCTCCACAAATTTTCTTTGCAACCACTAAAGGCAACTCATCCTTCATTCGTGAGACAGCCAAAATGGATGGCAGATATTAAAGTTCTTTGGGAAAAATATCTCATCATTTTTCTTTTAATAGTACCCAAATCTCTTGGCAATATAAATTTCGTAAAACTCCTGAAATAAGACTGTAAAATTCCTTCAATCATGCTAAATTTTGAAACTCCATCGCTTGTAACACCCAATTTATCCCATAGGGCTTGAAAGTTCTTTCCCAAGTTCATGCAATCATTCTGCATTTGAACCCTATGATATCATTCATAATAATCATCATGATTTTATCATCATGGTCCTATCATAATCATCTATTTAAAACGAACATTTCCTTTATCACCACAGCTATGTGGTATAATCAACAATAGAATAAAACTGTACATAGCAACAGGCTACCTCATGGCCACTTAGTATACATATTGACAATAAGTCATAACAATATCGAATAATCATTGAACAATTCAAAAATCGCTTCCACTGCTCCAGCCGCAGCATTCGTCATTTTGTCTGCTCGTCCGCATGACCAAAACGAAATAAAGGGAGCTCAACCATTACACAGCGCTTTTAATGGCGCATGCCATAGAAACTCAACGCAATTTCGACTCGGCCAGAAAACGAGCAAATTTTGCAGGATGTTAACTGGAATTAGTCGTGAAAATATATCCAAAATACTCAAAAAATAGACACCCACAAAAATAAACAACAAACCCAAACAAACCCAAGGTCGACCCTCTTACACAGTAAATTACATCATTTCAGCATCGTATTGATTGCTGAAATATTCCAGGGTTTATACACACCTTAAAAGGGGTATGCGTGGTGTTGCCCCCTCCCACGTTTATTCCAGGGTTTATACACACCTTAAAAGAGGTATGCGTGGTGTTGCCCCCTCCCACTTTTAATTCCTCATTAAATTCCTCATTAAATTACTTATTAAATTACTCATTAAATTACTCATTAAATTACTCATTAAATTACTCATTAAATTACTCATTAAATTACTCATTAAATTACTTATTAAATTACTCATTAAATTACTCATTAAATTACTCATTAAATTACTCATTAAATTAACTTACATAGTTTCAGCATTGTATTGATTGCTGAAATATTCCATGGTTTATACACACCTTAAAAGAGGTATGCGTGGTGTTGCCCCCTCCCACGTTTATTCCAGGGTTTATACACACCTTAAAAGAGGTATGCGTGGTGTTGCCCCCTCCCACTTTTAATTACTCATTACATCGTTTCCATTTAAAAAAACATCGCTTTTACTGCTCCAGTCGCAGCATTTGTCACTTTGTTTGCTCATCCGCATGACCAAAACGAAATAAAGGGAGCTCAACCATTACACAGCGCTTTTAATGGCGCATGCCATAGAAACTCAACGCAATTTCGACTCGGCCAGCAAACGAGCAAATTGTTTAGGATGTTAACTGGAATTAGTCGTGAAAAATATATCCAAAATACACAAAAATACACAAAAATACACCCCCACACAAATAAACAACATTTATTCCGTTCAACAGAACAAACATTTCCTCTATCATGACATGCATGTCTTCAAAATTATATGACCAAGAGAAAAAGTAAAATTAATTAAAAACTGCGGGCAGTGATGATCCGGGGACCATACCGCTCCATCCTGATTGGACGAGTGCATGCTAGAGTCGTTAACAACGACAGTCCAGATCCGATTGTTCAAAATTTCAACTCAATCGATCGAAAAATGAACGCAGGGATGCATTTTAAAGGTGCAGTGGCACTAACTGAGTTGCCACGAATATGGCCACGAAATTGCCAATATGGCCATCACAAAATATTTTCCTTAATCAATTGGCTCATAGCATAACCAATCTGTAAGTATTTCATCCGAAGATGTATTTCTGAGGACTTTTAATTAAATAAGTCATTTATAAATCAACGAGTTAATTTATTAAATGATTAATCAATAAATCAATATTTTCCTTGACAGCCACATCACTTGGTCAGTGTCATGTCCAAATATCAGCTTCCTTACTCAAAAGGTGCCTGAGTTAATGTAATGTAATTACTGTAATAAGATTACTGCAATTACTGTAATGATTACTGTAATTACTGTAATTACCAGAACTGTAATTACTGTAATTACCTCAGGTAATTACTGTAATGTAATTGCTGTAATTTAATAAGAAATGTAATTAATTAAATAAGTACTTCTATAATCGCTCATAATTAAATAACTCGTGAATTCTTATCCGGTTTATTTAACATTTGAGTGTCCCCAAAACGTTGGAGCAAAACGTTGCAACAACGAAAGTAAAACGTTGTAGCGACGTTGTGGAAACGTCAGCAAAACCCAACATTTGAATGTTCCCAAAACGTTGGAGCAAAACGTTGCAACAACGAAAGTGAAACGTTGTGGCGACGTTGTGGAAACGTTAGCACAACCCAACATTTGAATGTTCCCAAAACGTTGGAGCAAAACGTTGCAACAACGAAAGTAAAACGTTGTAGCGACGTTGTGGAAACGTTAGCAAAACCCAACATTTAAATGTTCACAAAACGTTGGAGCAAAACGTTGCGACAACGAAAGTGAAACGTTGTGGCGACGTTGTGGAAACGTCAGCACAACCCAACATTTGAATGTTCCCAAAACGTTGGAGCAAAACGTTGCAACAACGAAAGTAAAACGTTGTAGCGACGTTGTGGAAACGTTAGCAAAACCCAACATTTAAATGTTCACAAAACGTTGGAGCAAAACGTTGCAACAACGAAAGTGAAACGTTGTGGCGACGTTGTGGAAACGTCAGCAAAACCCAACATTTAAATGTTCACAAAACGTTGGAGCAAAACGTTGCAACAACGAAAGTGAAACGTTGTGGCGACGTTGTGGAAACATCAGCAAAACCCAACATTTAAATGTTCACAAAACGTTGGAGCAAAACGTTGCAACAACGAAAGTGAAACGTTGTGGATTATCCCAATGGATAATCCCAATGAATCACAATGCAATCCCATTAAAATCCCATATCTTGTCACCCTTTGCATTGTTGAAAGCAATTAATTCCATAACTCAATATTACCTCTATTTATATATACTAGGGCGTGCCCGCACGTACGTGCTTGCCCGTACGTGCTTGCAAAAAAAAATATGCGTGCAAGCAACAACAAAAACTTTGAAACCACGTGGCAGTAACGACCACAGAACCCCCCTTCTATTTACATGCAATGGTTTGGTCCATTCGCAAAGCCAAAGCGAACGACCACAGAACCCCCCCTCTATTTACATGAAATGGTTTGGTCCATTCGCAAAGCCAAAACGAACGACCACAGAACCCCCCCTCTATTTACATGAAATGGTTTGGTCCATTCGCAAAGCCAAAACGAACGACCACAGAACCCCCCCCTCTATTTACATGAAATGGTTTGGTCCATTCGCAGAGCCAAAGCAAACGGCTTGCGAGTACGGTGACCATACCTTGGGACCCACTTGTCCGATTAATTTCAAACCTTGACAAATTTTCCATTCCTTCCCTTCCTGATCTTTCGATGTAGGGCTGGGTTCTTTTTTTAGGATCATGTTGCATCGAGCATTATTTTCCAAAACAGTGTGAACATTAAACCACACCAAAACCTCTGACACCCCACCATTAACACCTATTGTAAGCGTGCCGAATCAGTAAGCATCACCCCTTCTATGAGCCTCGACCAGAGGGTGGTTGTTACTCGCAAACACTCGTCGCTAGCTGTTCCATTGTCTGCCGATTCCCACTCTGCTGTTTTTGTCTCATAATCACCAAACAAGAACAGTACACATTTCCTGTAATTATTTCTCATAATCAGGATAAATTTGGAACAGCCCTTAAACTAACACCAAGCAGATCAATTTTTATATTTAGGTTGAGGTTTCACACAAACTGGTTAACTAAATAATACAGAATTATTTTTCGTTAAAAAAACAACAGCACTGGTTCCGTGTCACCCATGCTATTTATCTGGCAAATTTCATCAAAAAAAAACAACAGCACTGGTTCCGTGTCACCCATGCTATTTATCTGGCAAATTTCGTCAAAAAAAACAACAGCACTGGTTCCGTGTCACCCATGCTATTTATCTGGCAAATTTCGTCAAAAAAAACAACAGCACTGGTTCCGTGTCACCCATGCTATTTATCTGGCAAATTTCGTCAAAAAAAAACAACAGCACTGGTTCCGTGTCACCCATGCTATTTATCTGGCAAATTTCGTTTAAAAAAAACAACAGCACTGGTTCCGTTTCCTGGAAGCGTCCTGCAAAACGCTTTGCTTCTCGCAAAACGTCCGCCAATGGGAAGTAAAGGGAGGGAAAAGGAGCGGGAGGAAGAGACAGGGTGCCGGAATGGACATGAGGGACAATGAGGGACAGTGAGGGAGTGTTGGTATGCAATTTTTATCCAATCGCCATCTTTCACAGTAATTCTGGACCGGCATGAGGTGGGATTGTCTGTCATGAATTTATTTGTTGATCGAACGAGTTTTAATTTGTCTAAATCCGACCAGTCGTTTCCAAAGATATAAGCCTTTTTGTCGCAATACCATAAATTGGAATGAGGTAAAAATATATATATATAAATATAATTCCCTTTCCCGGTTCCCTGTCGCTCGCCGAGCGCCGAGCAAGTCGCTCGCTCGTCGAGCAAGTCGAGTTCTTTGAACAAGTGCAAAAAAAAAGAAGTACTTTATACGTGTACGGGTGGGTAAACGAGTGTACCGGCCTTACACGTCCTGGAAGCAAACGGTCGCAAGGTGCACGCTTGCTCCGTTTGCTCTCAGGTCACAGTAAGACCCTTAATGACCAGCGCAAAAATACGTATTTACAGAAATCATTTAGAGAAAACACGAATAAATAGAATCATTTAACACGTTTCATCCTTGTATCACCTATGGACAATCGCAAGTCCCACACAAATCCTCCATGTATATACAACATAACTATTCCCAAGTTCGTAAATCATACTGGACCAAAAACAAGACACACTTACCTTTTAAAGACTTGTTTGTGTCCAGTTGATGTCAGCGGTGCCTCCAAATTGTAGAAGAATTTGTAGCTGAGAGACTCACAGGACTCCAATGACCGGACACAGGTTTACAAAAGGTCTGGTTTATTAACTGGTTATTCACTTCATTCCATTTACCAAATAATACCGCATAATATAATGGATCAGGTTAACTCTTTTCCAATGTCCTTCTCGTTCGGCTGATGTTCCTCTGCCACTCCCGTTGGTCAGAGCTTCTGTTAGCAGCTTCTCTCGACTCCACGTTTGCTCTCGTTTATATGACATCAACTGGACTTAATCCCCTCTCCGCTAATGCCCCGAGGTCATGCATGTACCAAGTCCTGGTATCAGCTCGCTCCCCTCCTGTTGTGAGTTCCGTTTAACAAACGATAGGGGGGTGCTTCAGCCAGGGGCTGTGACCAGGTGGACAAGAGATTATCATGTTCGGGCGCATTCCTGACTCATTTACAAACTCGTCTTTCACAGAGTTTGCATGTAAAATGTATCTGCTTTGTTACCAGGTTAATTAATAAGTTACCAGTGCCAATTAATAAGTTACACTGTGTTACACTTCCACACAAGTGATTAGGTATATGACCCATGTAGATTTGCAGTTCATATAGGAGGTGATGGGGAATTTTTGTCCAGTGCTAGAACTACAGAATTTGTTTCCTTCTAGTAAATGCTTGTGAATAATGCATTTGTTTGCTGTGCATTTATAGAAGCCAGGGATCCTAGTTTCTTTGTTGTGGGGCTGTGGGTGCTTTGCTTTTACCAAGAGGTCCCTGAGTGTCCGACCACGTCGAAATGATGTCAGTGGAGGTTGAGGAAATGTGGTGCCGAGTGTTTCTGATTGATGGAGGAGAGGAAGGGCCTTATTCAGAATACTTGGCAATTGGGATGAGGTAGCAGAGTAGGTGGTTACCAGTGCGACACGGTTAGTTGCAGGTTTGGGTTTGTAAGTCAGAAGGTCTGCTCTCGGTATGTGTTTTGCTCGGGTTATTGCTTCTTGCACAGAGTGAGGGTCATAGTTTCTTGCAATGAAGTGTGTTTCTAATTGGCAGAGAGAAGTTTCTTCTGCCATTTTTGTTGAGCAAATGCGTCTTACTCTGAGTGCTTGACTGTATGGTATGCTTGCAATTGTATGTTTAGGATGAGATGAAGAAGGGAGAAGGTAAGAGTGAGTGTCTGTTGGTTTGGTGTATAGTTCTGTTTCGAGTCTGTTATTTTGAAGCGTGAGTGATGTGTCTAGAAAGTGAACTTCGGACTGTGAGCTGTCGAATGTGAACTTGATGGTCGGATCAATCAAATTTAATTCATTTTGGAATTGGGTGAGACTACGGGGGGATTTTGACCAGATGAACTGGATGTCATCAATATAACGTACCCAGGATTTTTCCAAGATGCCGTGATGAGGTTGTGCATTGATCTTGGCCTCTATCATTCCCATGAAGATGTTAGCGTACGATGGTGCAACAGGGGTACCCATAGCGGTACCTTGAGTTTGAATGTAATGTCGTCCGTTGAATTGGAAATTATTCAGTTTGAGTGTCAGTTCTAATAGACGCATAAGGTCTTGAGTAGGTGGCATTGGGACTTGTCGTGTATCGAGGGCTTTGCGGCATGCAGATAGGCCTTCTGAATGTGGAATATTAGTGTAGAGGGATGTAACATCTGCTGTGACTAAAATGGTTTGGGAGTTGAAAGGTGAGTATATTCTGTTCAATCCTTGGATGTGGGTCAGAAAACTGGTTGTGTCCTTGAGGTATGAGGAGAGCTTCAACACGAGAGGACGTAAATGACAGTCAACAAATTTTGATATGAGAACAGTCGGACACTCAGGGACCTCTTGGTAAAAGCAAAGCACCCACAGCCCCATAACAAAGAAACTAGGATCCCTGGCTTCTATAAATGCACAGCAAACAAATGCATTATTCACAAGCATTTACTAGAAGGAAACAAATTCTGTAGTTCTAGCACTGGACAAAAATTCCCCATCACCTCCTATATGAACTGCAAATCTACATGGGTCATATACCTAATCACTTGCCAAAAGTGCACCAAACAATATGTTGGAAAAACTGAAAATACACTCTACACACGATTTAATAACACCCGGTCAGAAATCAATAACTTCCACACCAGTCAGGGCAAATCTCTACCTTACACGATACACTTTAATCAACCGGATCACTCTATAAATGACATTCAGATCTCTGCCATTGAATCAATCACATATCGATCACACACCACGATTCTGAAACGTGAGTCCTTTTGGATACACAAACTTCGGACAAAAGTCCCTCATGGCATAAATTTTGATGACTAAAGCATGTTCCCACATCAACCCAATCAAATTGTTAACCGTAACCCATTCATTCATTCATTCATTCATTCATCATTCATTCATTCATTCATTCTACCTTTATATGTCATTTATATAAATATATAAATATATTATATGAATATAAATGGGATATGAATATATGCTTGTGTGTTTATGTATGTATATCTCTATATTTGTATATGCACGTGCACCCTAACTGTAACGCAAACGGTCACTTCCGTTGAACTTGGGGCCGGTGAGTGAACTTTGGCGTGGCTCTTCCTTCTGTATGCATTTTCTACACACATCACACATCTCACACACATATCACCATACATACTTGACTGATATACATGCCTGCTGTTTTTGTAGACTCAACACAGACCTTTGTTGGTCGAAAGCTTGTCGACAATTAAAGATCGACGTCCTGAAGCTACGTCCGCGTCTTATTTAATCTAACGATTATTTATTCAATACAAATGAGACGCCCTGCTCATACTTTGGAGTTTCTACTATTTCTTACAGTTATATATATATATATATATATATATATATATATATATATATATATATATATATATATATATATATATATATATATATATGGATATATATATATATGGATATATATATATATGGATATATATATATATGGATATATATATATATATGGATATATATATATATATGGATATATATATATATTTATATATATATATATATATATATATATATATATATATATATATATATATATATATACATATATGGATATATATATATATACATATATGGATATATATATATATATATTGTTACAGTTTTTAGAACTTTCACATCAAATTTAGTATTAAAATTCCTTATGAATAACCCCTGTGTACATTTCCCCCTTAATTGGCTGTTAATTGAAATGAGCACCTCAGTTGGTCCATGTACAAGCATGTAGCCAATTATAGAACCTCTCTATAGATATATCATTATTTTGTGTTTCAGTTAAGGCCATGTGTCCACTATTCGACCTTACGCTGCACCAAATCAAATAAGATAGATCCCCTGTTCAATCACCCCAAAGCCTACATTACCAACTGCATTCGCCCTCCATTAAGCACGTGGTCAGCTTGGAGAAGAAGGGCATCGCCCACCCCTCGTCATCGTGGGCAGAGCCAGGGAGAGCCCGTGCCCACCAATCGGCACTGTGGAGAGCGAACCGGTAGGCGTGCCCTCTTAGCCCGCGGCTTGATCTCGGGAAGAGCAATAAAAGGGTGGCAGCGGGACTGCTTATGCAGATGAGTAAGAGGGCAGATGATCGAAGCACGAAGAGGTACGCAGGAGGGAAGTGCCCAGCTACTGAACCAGACGAGTGATTGCATCACCCCCCCGCGCCCCCCCCCCCCCCGCGTCAACGGGACGCGAAGCTGCCAGCCGCTGAACCGGAGTGTGGGCGTTCGAACGGGACCTCGACATCTTGCCGCCGGCCCCGGACCTTCCTGCCTGCCAGCTCCTTGGACCGTGTCCCTCTTCCAGCCATTCATTCCTGCCTACAATTCCCCCATTCGTGTGAGTCTGCCCGTCGTCTGTCCTTTGTGTTGTCTGGGCTATAAGTTAAGCTTGTGTAAGTAAGAATTGCTCTGTGTCCTTCTGCTCCTTCCATTTCCCTGTAAATTACATTTCTTTTCTTCTCTTTGGGTTTTTGTGTAAATAATAATAATAAATCCTGTTATTTCTTACCTTTGGTTTCCTCTTCCTCATCCGATCGCTTTAGTGATTTCCCAATTGAGTTCCTGTGGTGCGATTTCGGCCAACGCTTTATGAATCGGGTTAGTCTTTGCTAACGGCTCGAACTTCGGGTTGCTAAAACCGCTCGGCAACTAGTCCATCTAAAACCGTGGTTCGAGCGGGAGTCCCTCCCCTGCTTCGCGGTCAGGAGTGGCACGCAGGTCCTTGGAACTTTTCATTGACCAACTACACTGGCTGCTCCCGACCGGAAGGAGCGTTGGGATTTCCAGGACTCACGTCGGTCAGATACAGACAAGGGGCTAACCCCTCCTTGATAAGGGGAAGGCCGACGTCTGAGATCCGTAACAATATATATGTATATATATATATATATAGTTACGGTTCTCTACGCCGGCCTACTTCCCCTTACCAAGGGGGGATTAATCCCCTTGTCCATGCTGGGCCTTGGCGGAACCGAGACTTGAGACGTCCCTCTCGGACACACGCGGAGTAGGGTTTCGGACCACTCCTCGCTCGTATCTAAGTCCCCACGCTGCCCTGGGAGCGAGGAAACAAGCCTCGCACGAACCACATGTGGTTTGAGTATGACGAGCGGATTGCGTACACGTGGTCCGCACAGTCTTAGATGTTGGAACCCGATTGGAGCGATCCTATTCGTGCCATGCTCAGTCAAACGAAGAAACCACAGGAACGGTCAAATCGGGAAGAAAGGAAGAACAAATGGTTTAATTATTTCCCACACGCATTTTCAAGTTCAAGGACGAAGAGACACAGAGCAATCCTTAAGCAGTCTTAACTTATCCCATGGACAACGGGCCCGTCTCACACTCACACAGGGAATTGCAGATGGGCAGGTGTTCCCCAACGCGTCCAGAGATTGTCCCCGCCCGGCGCTCCGCGGTCCCCGGCACGTCCCGCAAAGATGGTGGCAGGCGAAGGCAGGGACTCATGGCGCGTCTCTCGAACAAAGCAGATGTTGGGGGCGTAACGGCAAAGGGTGGACTTAGCGTGGCTAGTGGTTACTCAGCCGTTCTCACTCGCGCATCTCAAAATGCGCGGTATTCGGTTCAAGCACGTCTGGCTGCACCCACGTATCTGTACCGCTCTCGTGCAAGTGCGTGAAGTTCATCAAGTTTTTTTTTTTTTTGTATACTGAATCGAGGCTCGTGAAAGAGCTAACATTTACTTCACAAACAAATCAACCAGACAAACAAAATAAATAAAAAGAGGGAGGAAAACAAGATGGGGAGAGAAGGAGAAGCACACAAACACAACATTTGAGAGCAGGGAGATGTGTGGAAGGGAGAGGGCTTGGGGGGAGGAGGCGTGGGAAGGGGGTGGGGGGGGAGTTCATCAACTGCGGCGAAGTTCTCCTTTGCTCTCGGCTTTCCCGCGCTAGTCCGTTATCTTTCTCTCTCGCAGGCAAGTCCTCTGCTTCAGTCCTGTTTGCCGCAAGTCCTCTCGTTCTTATCCTCTGCGAGTCCTTTATCTTTCTCTCTCACGGCAAGTCCTCTCGAGGGCTTTCCCGCAGCCAGTTTTATAGCTACGCCCCCCGAACCTTCTGGAGCTCACTCGAACCTTCTCACCATGCCCTCTGACGCCATGCCGCCGTCACCACCTCCGAGCTCTGATTGGTGCTCGTGCTTACCATCAGCGCTTCTGCCGCTCCACCCTCGACTCCGCCCCGACCTTCCTAGGCCTGCCTCGTGTTAACTCGCCCAATAATCTACCATTGCTTAGCAAACTGGATCGAGGCTAGGGTGGCTGGAAAATCGGTGGCAAGTAGGGCCTATTCTCCTGGCTCCTACTCAACGCAGAACGAACGAAGGAAAAGGACTAAGCTTACAAATACTAAGACATAACTATACTATTGCAAGGCTACATGTTGCTTGTGTGACTAACTATCTATCTATAATTCCAGTAATCTCTGTGTGAATGTCTGTGTGTCTGTGTGTTTGTTTGTCTGTGACCGCTGTTTCTCGACAACCACGGGTCCGATATACTTGAAACTTGCCAGGTATATTGCTGGGGACCCGAGGATGTGCCTTTTCAAGGTTTCATATTAATCGGACAAGTAGTTACCGAGCTATGGCGATTTCTTTACCAAACTCCGCAAGCCGTTCGCTTTGGACCAAACCATTTCATGTAAATAGAGGGGGGGATTGTCACCGTACTCGCAAGCCGTTCGCTTTGGACCAAACCATTTCATGTAAATAGAGGGGGGGGGATTGCCACCGTACTCGCAAGCCGTTCGCTTTGGCTTTGCGAATGGACCAAACCATTTCATGTAAATAGAGGGGGGGGATATAATTTTAGATATATATATAGTACGGGCATGCCCTAGTTGGGGACAAACTTTAACCTTTATTAAACTCACTTGACAGACTCAAAACCGCAACAATATATATATATATATATATATATATATATACATATATATATATATATATATATATATATATATATATATATATATATATATATATATATATATATATATACACAAAGAATTAAGTTAAGCACCCGTACACAACGAATTAAGGTAAGCACCCCCTAATATATATTCTTTGTGTATATGTATACATTGGCATATATTCTAAGGTATGTGAGATCAAATAATGATTGGTATGACATTAGCAATTATCCATTGATGAAATTGAGTGATCAAAGTGAAAAAAAGTGATTGGTTGAGTCAGTGATCCGATCACGTGGGTCCTACACACGTTATTGACGCAAAGATCGCTAGAGGTCTTCTCAGAACAATGACTGTACGTTAGAAAACATAAACGTCATCCACACTGTCCGTGATGGACCTAAAGCTCCATACTTAAATTGAGGTGAAAATATGCCTAAAATTCCCAAAAAATTTCACCTTAAATTATTCAGAATAAAATATTGAAAACGGCATGATTGTTATGTTTTTATGTGACCATAATATCACTTCTCCAGAAAATATAGCAATATCATGGGTATATTACACTGTTTTGACGACAACAAACTTGTAATGTGCGAGGTTGTAAAAAAACGGGGGGGGGGGGGGTGCTTAACTTAATTCTTTGTGTATATATATATATATATATATATATATATATATATATATATATATATATATATATATATATATATATATATATATATATCTGTGTAGCGTCTGTCCTGTGTTGTGTTGTGTTGCCTTGTCACTGAACTACTTTCTCAAACTTCTGTGAAATCGTACCAAACTTCTGGTATGCACACATCTCTCCCGTCGGTATGTCCTAAGTGTATTTTTTTTGAAAACCTTTCCTATTTTAAAATAAAAATTTGGAATTTTTTGGGGATTTTTTTTTTTTCAACTTCAATTGTTTATAAAATGCGATATCACGTATATTACAAATACATTTGTGCAAAATAATTGTTTGAATTATGATTGGTTTAAAACAATGACAAAACGGCAACTCGGGTACAGTCATTTATTTATATATCTACACATCTGAGCAGTGTCTGTGTTGTCACTTAATGACTCCCTCAAACTTTTGTTTCCGTGGTTGTGGATTGTTTTTAATAACGTTGTGGTGGTTTTGAATCACGTGGTGGTGAGGTATTTTGAATTATGTGGTGGTGAGGTGTTTTTAAATGACATGGTGGTGAGGTGTTTTTAAATGACATGGTGGTGAGGTGTTTTGAATAACGTGGTGGTGATTTATTTATAATTACGTGGTGGTGAGGTGTTTTTAATTATGTGGTGATGAGGTGTTTTGAATTACTTGGTGGTGAGGTGTTTTTAAATGACGTGGTGGTGAGGTGTTTTTACTTTCGTGGGTGTGAGGTGTTTTTATTACGTGTTTTATGGCTTTGAGGTGTTTTTAATTTCGTGGTGGTGAGGTGTTTTTATTACGTGTTTTATGGCTGTGAGGTGTTTTTATTACGTGTTTTATGGCTTTGAGGTGTTTTTAATTTCGTGGTGGTGAGGTGTTTTTATTTCGTGTTTTATGGCTGTGAGGTGTTTTTATTACGTGTTTTATGGCTGTGAGGTGTTTTTATTTCGTGTTTTATGGCTGTGAGGTGTTTTTATTACGTGTTTTATGGCTGTGAGGTGCTTTTATTTCGTGTTTTATGGCTGTGAGGTGTTTTTATTACGTCTTTTATGGCTGTCAGGTGTTTTTATTTCGTGTTTTATGGCTGTGAGGTGTTTTAAATTACTTGGTGGTGATGTGTTTTAAATTACTTTGTGGTGAGGTGTTTTTATTTCGTGTTTTATGGCTGTGAGGTGTTTTTATTACGTCTTTTATGGCTGTGAGGTGTTTTTATTTCGTTTTATGGCTGTGAGGTGTTTTCAATTTCGTGGTGGTGAGATATTTTTATTACGTGTTTTATGGCTGTGAGGTGTTTTAAATTACTTGGTGGTGATGTGTTTTAAATTACTTTGTGGTGAGGTGTTTTGAATTACGTGGTGGTGAGGAGTAATCGTCCCAAACTTCCAGTCTGCACCTACCCCTACTCTATGTGTGTGCTAAGGGGTTCTTTCTTGAAAAAAACAAAAAACATTCAACCTAAATCTTCAACCTAAATTGCCTATAAAAATGTAATATCACAAACACAACAAATACATTTGTGCAAAGTAATTGTTTGTATTGAAGAGCAGGGCTCTTGCTTGAGATGGACGAAGTGACGGGAAAGACACAAACTCGTCCGAGAAGATGTTTATTGTAAAAACCAACTCGGGAACTCTAAAAAACCCGTTTATCAGGCTGCATATATATCGCAACCAGAAAGCACAACCAAAACCGAAAGCCCCGCCTCTCAGGTGAGGCGCGCTTTGGTAGTCACGTGACCGACAGGTGCAAAGGATTATAACCGCATGCGCGGCACGCTTTGGTGGTCACGTGACCGGCCACCCCGGCCCCGTGGTTTGCCCGCCGGTTACGTCACCGGCTGGAGCAAGGAGATTCTGTTGCTGGTCTCGCTTGGGGGACCCGTGCGTCGCTACACAAGCCCCCCCAAAATGGACTTGATCCAGGAAGGTCAACCTGAGGGGGGCCCGGATGACCCGACCGAACCGACCCCTGGCCAGTCGCGGGGGGGGGGGTCCGGTGTGGTGGCGGGTGGTCGGACGGGGTGTGCAGTGGACGGGGGGTGGCCGAGGGGCCGGGCAAGTCCTCGGGGGAGGCTGCCGAGGTTCCTCGCGGGCCTCCCGAGGTTGCAGTTCGCGGGTGCAGTGCCGAGAAGGCTCGAGTGGTGCACGCGAAAAGCGGGTGAGCCACCCGAGGGGCTGGTCAAGGCCTCGGGGGAGGCTGCCGAGGTTCCTCGCGGGCCTCCCGAGGATGCAGGGTCGGAGAAGTAGTTGCGGTTGTAGTTGTAGGTGCGCGAGGGTGACGAAGCGGCCGTGCCACGAACGTCAGCGCGCGCGAAGGTGACGAAACAGTCGTGCCGCGAACGTCAGTGCACGCGAAGGTGACGAAGCAGCCGTTCCGCCAACGTCAGTGCGCGCGAAGGTGACGAAGCAGCCGTGCCTTCGGAGGGTCTCGGAATAGGTTCGCCCCTCCGGTCATAGAGGAGGAACCGAGCGCGGTGCGCGAACCTCATAGTCATGGCCGTCGTCGTTACCGAAACTCCAGCATGTCGAAACCGCGGTCGAAACTGCGCCCGAAGCCGTGCGGGAGAAGCCGGCGTCACCAGCCTAGGTGGCTTCCCTGGCTAGGGCGCGCTTGCCGTGTCCGTTCGCAGCCCCCGAATCCATTTGGGGACAGGCAGGGTCACCAGTGAAAAGCAGGGCTCTTGCTTGAGACGGACGAAGTGACGGGCAAGACACAAACTCGTCCGAGAAGATGTTTATTGTAAAAACCAACTCGGAAACTCTAAAAAGCCCGTTTATCGGGCTGCATATATATCACAACCCGAAAGCACAACCGAAACCGAAAGCCCCGCCTCTCAGGCGAGGTGCGCTTTGGTGGTCACGTGACCGACAGGTGCAAAGGATTATAACCGCATGTGCGGCACGCTTTGGTGGTCACGTGACCGGCCACCCCGGCGCCGTGGTTTGCCCACCGGTTACGTCACCGGCTGGAGCAAGGAGATTCTGTTGCTGGTCTCGCTTGGGGGACCCATGGGTCGCTACAGTATTATGATTGGTGTAAATCATGACAACACAGCAACTCAGGTACAGTCATTAGCCTCAGCTAAAATAAGCCTGTTCTTCAGTAACGACGCTTGGTGAGGCGAGCGCACTGAGCCGAGCCAAGCTAGTATATATATATATAGTTCTGATATATAAATACACCCTGACCAATTCTGTGTTCTAGCCCTTTTAAGAGTCTCGGCTTTGCAAACAAAACAAGAAAAAGAGCAATCAAAGATTGCAAACCCTCACCACGATGTATTTTCAGTGGTTTTTTAAAGGCTTTTGTGTTAAAACAAATATGTCTGCTGGCTGTCGGTGCGCTGGGTGCGGTGTCATGGCGGCTTCCCGCTTCGTGTCGTGAGTTCTCTGTCTTGGTTGTTTGTCCTACCCCCCCCCCCCCCCATTTCGCTCCTTCGTGTCCTTGTTTCTATTTGTAAAGCTTCCCTGTGTTTCCCCTTCTATGTTGAGATGAGAGAGAGGGCCTTAGAGCACACTTATTGTGCAGGTTAAGGTAATCGTCGTTTTTGGGCGGTTCCCTGTTGTTTTTTTCCCCTGACTTATTTTCTTCACTTCAAACCTTTTTTTCCTCGCTTATATTTCCTTAGTTTTTTTTTTTAACGCTCCCTTTCCCTAAGCTGGGAAAGTCGGAGTGCATTACTAACTTCCTCTTCACGAGCTGGGAGGACGAGGTCGAGCCTCGTGTGTTCAAACATGGCGGCTGCTCATTCACAGCGATATGCAACGTTTGAGCAACTATCACGCGAGCATGGCATTGCGTGTTCTCCGCCCGAGGGTGTTTCAGTAGAAGCCATTGTTCTCGCAAACGGGAATATGATCTAGTCAGGGCACTTAGGGATATTTTGGTTCAAATTCTTCCAAAAGCATCAAATTTGGCGCAGATGTTGCCCATGCCATACTCTTTCGATTTTTGACGGGCGCCAAGGGCGGTATGATCCGGGGACCATACCGGTCCATCCCGCCATGTCACCTGACCTATGACGTCATAATTAGGATATGCTTCCAATCACATGGCGTACTATAAGTGGTCAAAGTTCAAAATGAATCGATCGAAAAATGAAGGCAGGGATCCATTTTTAAGGTTTTCATAAAATCCAATATGGCCGCCAGGTCACATGACCTATGACGTCATATTTATGACATGTATACTATCATGTATACATGAACCCGGATCATGATCGCACAAAAATTAAACACAAGGATATGGCATACAGTTCATAAAACATCAAAATCCGTACCTTTGTAATTAGACTGATGAACTGCATATGCCTGAAAATTAGGAAATAGACATGTAAATATTTCCTCTAATTGACAAAAATAAGGTCAGAGTTCGATTACCCAACCCAGAAACATAAAATGGTGAACCTCGCATAAATCTTGACAAAAAACTCAAAAACCGACATGTTTGACTCAAAAATGACCTTTAAGATGACCTTGAGGGTTCACCTTGACCTCGAATCATCAAAATAACATCATAATTGGATGCCTCGACCTCGAAAACCCCTGAAAAGTGGTATCATACATGATTCCAACCCTTTTGGTTATTTAACTGATTTTCCTCTAATCCGGGTGGCGGCCATTTAGTATTTCGCCAATATGGGGCCCCCGGGGGGGGGGGTGGGGCGCCCGTCTTGGCGCCCGTCAAAAATCGAAAGAGTATGGCATGGGCAACATCTGGGCCAAATTTAGTGCTTTTGGAAGAATTTGAACCAAACGGCCCCAAAATATCCGTAAGGGCCCTGACTAAGTGGAGAATTTGACACACTCCAGCCATGTTAGACAGAATTTATGTCAATACTGTAATGCTTGACAAGATATTGAAATCTGATATCGTGCCTTCTCTTTTCTCTGATCACCTGGCTGTAACTTGGTCCTTTAAGCTTGCTCTGCAGCAACATGGCAGTCCATATTGGAAGTTCAATGTCATGTTGCTGGAAAATGCTGCTTTTTGTGAAGCTTTCAAAGTGTTTTGGATTATCCTCAAAGAAAGAAAGAATAATTTTGATAACCCGATATTATGGTGGGACTACGCTAAGGCACAGATCGCTGTCTTTTGCCAACAGTTTAATTATTTCTCTTCTTTCAGTGTAAAAAGGGAGAGGTTCGCACTAGAAAAGGAAATAATGAAGTTGCAAACTGATGTGGCAAATAGCCCCAATAGAACAAATAATCATTTGCTTATGGAAAAGAAGACTCTACTAAACAACCTAGTCGAATACCAAGCAAAAGGTGCAATGGTCCGTCTACGGATGGATCAGCTGTATAATTTAGATGCACCGACCAAATTTTTCTTCCATTTTGATAAAAAAAAGACTACTAATCAAAGGCAAATTGAAACCTTGAAGCTCTCAACTGGTAACACTGTGACGTCACAAGATAATATAAAGAGGGAGGTTTATAACTTCCCTTTGTTCAGGCTGGAGTTCCCCAAGGTAGTGTTCTGGGCCCTGTGCTTTTTCTGGTCTTCATCAATGATCTCTCTGACTCTCTTGAAAATCCTCTCTATCTCTTTGCTGAATACTCCACTCTCTGCCGCTCCATTCCTCATCCCTCAGATCGGCAGTCTGCAGCCTCCTCACTCTCTGCAGACCTGGACAAAATCACAGACTGGGCAAACAAGTGGAACATGTCTTTCAATCCTGACAAATCTCCCACTCTTACGATGTCTCTCCGAAAAGACCGACTGGACAACCCTCCCATCCACTTTCTGAATAATCCTCTCCAAGAAGTTCTGTCACTCAAACTTTTGGGTCTCACTATCTGCCATGATCTTTCCTGGGAAAACCACATTTCCAAGCTGGCCTCCAAAGCCAGTCGCCGACTGGGCATCCTCCGTCGTGCGAAGTCCTTCCTTGGCACACCTGAGCTCCTCACCACATACAAGGCTTTCATCCGCAGCTCAATGGAGTACTGCTCTCCGCTCTGGGCTGGTGCTCCTGCCTCACACCTAGCTCGTCTTCACGCTGTTGAAACCAAAGCGTTCAGAATCATTGGAATCTCCCGCGATAACGCTATCTCCGAGGGCCTTTCACTTACTCACCGCAGGCAGGTAGGTGGTCTTTCTGTCTTCTACCGACTCCTCTCCGGCCTTGCTCCCCCAGCTCTCTCTGGGCTCTGTCCCCCAAATATTCCTACAGGTCGCACAAGATCTGCCTGCAACCCTCTTATGGTTAAACTGCCAAAATCAAGACTCTCTGCTCACCTTCACTCCTTCATTCCTCTTTTCTCCCACCTCTGGAATAAACTCCCTCACTCTCTTCAATCCCACTCCTCCCTCCAGGTCTTTAAAACGGCTGTTCACCACCATCTCTTATCTTCCCCAATCCAAAACCTTGATCTTTTCTACCCCCGCTAATTTCACCCCAAATCCACTTTTGAGGTGCCGACTTCTTTCCTGGAAGTCCTTGGTGTCCTTGCGTTTTATACCTATCCTGCCCCCTCCCCAGGCCCTCTCCCTCCCACACATCTCCCGATGTCCCTGCTCTCAAATGTTGTGTTTGTGTGCTTCCTCCCCTTCTCTCCCCATCTTGTCGACCGCTCCCCTTTTTATATACTTTGTTTGCTTGTTTGTTTGATTTGTTTGTTTGATAAATGTTAGCTCTTTCACGAGCCTCGACTCTGTATACAAAAAAAAAAAAAAAAAAATCTTTTTTTCAGGCTTGTTTATGGCAAATGATGTTGACGATGGCTCAATAAGTTATTTCACATCTGACTTACCCATGCTAAGTGCTGCTCAAAGGGATCAGCTTGGCTCCTTACTTTCCTTGGAAGAGCTTACACTTTCCCTTGCCTCTTTACCTACGGGTAAATCTCCTGGATTGGACAGCCTCCCAATAGAGTTTTATAAATCCTTTTGGCCCTTATTAGGCCCAGAACTATTGGAGGTCTTTAATAGTTCATTACGTTGTGGTGACTTGCCGATGAGCTGCCGAAGAGCAGTTATTAGTTTATTACCTAAGAAAGGAGACCCTCAGCTCATTGATAATTGGCGTCCAACCTCTCTTCTAACTTCAGATTATAAAATATTTTCTAAAGTTCTAGCTCGACGCATCGCCCCACTTCTGGAGTCGTTGATTCAAAGTGATCAGTCTTTCTGTATCCCTAACCGACAGATACACGATAACATTATTTTATTAAGAGATCTTTGGGATGTGTGTAAAATAAAAAATGACAATCTTGGTTTGATTGTGCTTGACCAAGAGAAGGCTTTTGACCATGTAAGTCATGTATATATATTCAAGGTCCTAGAGTGTTTTGGACTTGGTCCTGTTTTTCTCTCCATGGTAAAACTGCTCTATAATGGCATTTCCGCAATACTGAGAGAAACTCTGAACTGACTTCACCTGTAAAGGTTGGAAGGGGTATCCATCAGGGATGTCCTTTATCCGGTATTCTGTACTCTTTAACCATTGAGCCTCTTTTAATCAAAGTCCACAGCATCTTAACCGGATGCAGAAATTTGCTCACAAGACCTGTGAAAGTCTCTGCATATGCTGACGATATTTGTGTCATCGTACATAATAGCGATGAGATCAAGAAACTGGTGGACTGCTTGGACTATTATGGTTTAGCTTCTTCAGCTTTGGTAAACTGGAACAAGTGCCAGGCGATGTGGATGGGCCCATGCCAGGGGCCTATACCTGTCCTTCCGAAACACCTCACCTGGTCCCTCAACGGAATGAAGTACCTTGGTGTTTTCATCGGTGATGCAGCAACACAAGCGAAAAATTGGGAGGGTCTCGCTGACTCTCTCGAACAAAAGCTGCGGAAATGGAAAGGGTTGCTGGCTTTGCTTTCATACTGGGGACGAGTCCTGGTCATCAACAACCAAGCAGCATCTATACTGTGGCACAGAATCAAAGCCACTCCACCTCCTGAACACTTTCTGGTGAATATACAGAAGACAATAATAAACTTCTTCTGGAGTGGAAAACATTGGCTTCGTCCAGAGATCTTGAATCTTCCCTTAGAGGAAGGCGGGCATGGTCTTATGGACATCGTATGCAGGGCAATGGCATTTGGCATCGCCTCAATCTAGCGGCTTCTCTGTGGTCCATCAGACCTCGCCTGGAGGTCCACTGCTCTCCTCCTCCTCCGTCAAGCCGGCATGCTAGACTATTCATCTCGTCTATTCCTAATGAACATTAAATGTATTGATCTGTCCTTGCTTCCACCATTTTACAATCTAATTTTAAATGCTTGGCGTGTTTTCATGGTCGACCGTGATTATGTTTCCTACACCAAAGAGATGTTTTTCAGTGAGCCTCTTTTCTACAACTCTCTTTTCAAAAGAATAAGAACGGAACGCTCCTTTGTTGATTATTTTGTTCAGAATGGTGCCCACAGCGTTGCTGATCTAATGATTGACAACAAGAGATGGTTAAGTGCTGCATCACTTGCGAATAAAGTTGGCATGCGGTCCAACCGCATAATATCTGCTGTACTATGTGAAATACTTAACGTGTACCGCAGAGTTAAGGTGCACTGAGAGCAATCTCCTCGCACTGGCGATGGCCCAATTGTTTGTGAAACAAACCTCTGTTTCCCAAATTTAGAACTGACCCCCACTGTAATGAATTCTGGTACAATAATAAAATATTTACCAAAAATACGTTTTGGATCTGCAGGTCTGGAAAGTCGTGTTATATACCAGGCCTGCATCAAAGCAATCCGGCCCTCATTCGGAACGTGGCAGTTGAGGAAGTGGCACAATTGCTTGCCTACAGAATACCCCTTCCAACCTAACTGGAAAGCCTATTATCATGTACTTATTCCGAAGAAAACTGCCGACCTGTCGTGGAGGTTGGCACATTGGATATTACCCACTAATAAGCTCTTGCATGTTTTTTCTCCTGAAATATCTGACCATTGTCCCTTCTGTGGTGCTCTTGAGACCTTGTCACAATGTCACATGCTTATGGTGAATGTGCACGCTTGAATCCTTTATTTGTTTTGCTTCATGAAATGTGCACGAAGCTTTCTTTAAACTTTACCTTGAATTCTTTTATTTTTGGCTTTGTCTCCAACACACACCCAATAGAAGTGGTTCTAGCGAACTTTCTCGTTGCTATGGCAAAGAAATCAATCTATTGCACGAGGATAATGCAAATTGAAAATCCTTTAAGATGTGCAGATAACCTCCCGGCCTGTTTTAAAGGACTTGTATTTGCCTGTATTAAAATGGAATTTTGTTTCTATACATCTATGGATAAAGTACTGATCTTTAAAAGCATATGGGCATTGAATAATGTGCTTTGCTCTGTGCAAAATGGTGTTTGATCACAGATTGATCACTCCTCGAACATAATATGAATTTTTGTGAGGAACAAAACACTTTATTATTTTCTTGTTTCTTTTCTTGATGTATTAATGGTCTTTATGTAAATGTTCCCTTAAAAATGGTTTTGCTTGTTTTTTTACATCTGATTTGTGAAATGGTTGTATTTATACGTTTTACAAAATATACTTTTTGATATTTTTGTAATAAAAGGATGTAAAAGTCTCTCTCTCTCTCTCTCGCGCCCCCTGCTGGTCGTTTGCATGCTGGTTGTACTGTCATGGCGTCTGCTTGTGGAGGCCTGTGAGTGCTCTGTGTTGTTGCTCCACCCCCCCCCCCCTCCCGTTTTCCCCCCTCTGTGTCCTTGTACCTGTTCGTGGAGTCTTCCTGGTGATTCCCATATACGTTGAGACGGGAGAGAGAGCCGGAGAGCACAGGGTGATCGCTGGTAAGGGTTCGCCGTTTTTGGGCGTCGCCCGATCGGTGTTTGCTCCTTCATCTTAAACCTCTATTTCCTTTTTTTCCTTTCGTTTATCCTTCCTTCAGTTTGTTTTGTTGCCTCCCTTTTCCAAAGTTAGGGGAATCGGAGAGGTCTGATTGCTTCCCATTCCCGGAGTTCGGGTAGGGAAGATTGTATTATATATTCACCCTCCCCGAGTTGGGGAGGGGTTGTAAGTGCAGCTGTTCCAGCATGGCAGCTGCACTATCTCGATTTACGGCCTTTCAGAGCCTGACCCGTAAGCACGGGTTCTTTTGTGTACCTCCGGAACGTGAGGTTAGTGTCGAGGACGTTGTCCTCGCAACCGGTCGTGTTGTCGGGATCGACAAGGTTGTTGCCGCTTCGCGGATGAACAAGCGGATCGTTATTTTTTTGTCCGACGTGGATTGTGTCCCACAAATTGTCGAACAGGGTTTGACAATCGATCCAGATTTATTTGTAATGATTTCCCCACTAGATAGCCCAGCGATAAAAGTCGTGATATCAAATTGCCCCCCATTTGTATCCGACGATGTACTAATTAAAGAGTTGGCCCGATACGGTACCATCGTGTCTCGTATCTCCATGATTCCCTTTGGGTCACGAAACAACGATTTAAGGCACGTGGTTTCATTCCGGCGGCAAGTGTTTATGATTTTAAAAAATTCCCAGAAGGATTTAAACCTTATAATAAAATTAAAACATCAACAGAACGAATATACAGTGTACGTGTCCACCAACGTTCTAAAATGTTTTGGCTGCGGACAATTTGGGCATGTTAAGCATGACTGCCCCCGAAAAGAGAATTCTCCACAAGTGCAACCTCCCCTCCGAACCGGGAATAAGCAACCCCCCCACCTTCCCACCACCGGTCCAAACCCTTCCACCACTGACCCAAGCCTTCCCACCACCGAACCAAGCCCTCCCGCCGCCGAAGCAAGCCCTCCCACCACCGACCCGAACCTTCCCACCATCGACCCAAGCCTTACCACCACTGATCCCAATCTGTCCACCACCGACCCAAGCCCTCTTACCACCAATCCAAACCCCCCCGCCGTACCCCCTTCCCCTCCCCTTGAAACAGGGGCCCCTCCCTCTACTGAAGGATCTAATTGCAGCCATCTCCTGTTAACTATAGATCTCACCCCCCAGGCGACATCGTCCAATCACAGCTTGTTGCCTGCTATAACTGATCCTACCTCTCCCGCCGTGGTAGCCGATGGGAATCCCCTCCCGATGATCACGTCCTCCCTCCCCCCCCCTCCCCCCAAACCCTTGCAATCTCTTCCCACTAACCAGGACGAGTTTCAATTAGTCTGCCCAAAAGGAAAAAGACATCTGCAAACAACAGATGAAAACGGTCATCTCTTTAAAAAACCTACAACTGAAAACCGACAGCCCCCCCTCTCTGGCCTAGATTTGTCCCTCGTCACAGAAAATCGTTTCTCGGTATTGGAGGACATAGATGTGGATGAATCCTCGCCCTTGTCTACTGACCTAGAAACTGATATGGTTGAACCGCAAAAATTAGTACCCCCCCCCCTCCCCTGAAGATGCCCTCCCCGTCCCCCCCCCCCCCCCCCTCTATGGACTATGCCCCATCCGATAACGTGGAGGGATGTGATGACGGTGAGGAGATAAATGATGAAAACCAGTGTGACACACCATCTGAGCCATCTGATATAGATGACTCTGTTAGTGAATGTGGTAGCCTCAAGGAAGAAGAAATCCCTCCAATCCCTCCCTCCGAGATAAAAAGGTTTCTTAAGGACACATTCCGAAAAAGGAATGTTGTAATAGAAACCTTTTTTCCGGAGCTACCTGATTTTATACATTCCGCTAGACTGATGGTAAAACGGCCCCACGTTTTTAATTTCAATTCCTCCCAACGTCACCGTTTAAAGAAGTGGTCGCAAAAAGCTAAGAATGAACTGCTATCAAAAAATTGAGTGGTGGTCACTCCTCCTTATAGCTGTAATGAGTTTTTCCATTTGTAGCTTGAATATTAACGGAGGATGTAGCTCTGTCCGTAAAGTTCAAGTAAGGGATTTTTTATTACAGAAGAAAGTTGACATTGCCCTCTTACAAGAGACCCATGCCAACGACTACTGTGTCGCAGAGTGGTGTAGGCTCTTCCCCGGCCTGTCCTTCTTTAGTAATGGTGACTCCCGCAAAGGCGGTGTCGCAATAATTCTTAGCCCCTCCTTTTCGCCTTCATCGCTTAAATTCGACGAAATACACAAGGGATCCCTAGCATCCCTAGAATTCCACTACTGTGGAAAATTCTATACTATTTTTAATATCTATGCCCCAAGTACGCCTGTAGCTCGGCGAGTTTTTTTTAATGACCTTGGGACACACCTAACGTCCCTCGACAGCCAAAACGCCCTAAAAAACCAAGACAATCATGTTTGTATTGGTGGAGATTTTAACTGCACCCTTCAACCCCAACTAGACAGGAACAGTGCAGAGCCCCATCCTGCCTCCACAATCCCTCTCACCAAATTTTTAAAACAAATGAATTTGACAGATATATGGCGGGTACAGCACCCATCAATCAGGCAATACACATGGTGTCGATGCATTCAGGGTAATATTGTACTTGCTCGCTTGGACAAGTTTTATATTAATCCTCCACTTGAACGCCTCGTTCTGTCATCCAAAATTTGCCCATCAGGATTCTCGGACCACAGCGCAACATTTCTCAAAATTTCTGCCCCCTGCCCGAAACACAAGAGTGCTTTTTGGAAATTTAATAACAACTTACTTGATGATAGTACCTTTAAGGACATTTTTCCGGAAATTTGGAATATTCTGGTTGCCTCCCAAGGGAATTTCTCAAACCTCAGACAATGGTGGGATAATGCCAAAACGCACATCAGACTATTCTGCCAACAATATCGTGCGTATGGTGTTCAAGAGGAAAGAAAAACCACAACCTTACTTGAAGATGAAATCCTGGAATTACAGGAACAGCTTCAGGGAACCGCAAGTGTGAGCTACCAGGGAATGAGGCAACAAATCCATGGAAAAACGGCCTTACTGAATTCCATATCCGAAAGGCGAGCACAAAATGCTTTATTGCGCCTGAAGATGAGGTACATACACGACCTTGATGCTCCAACCAAATTCTTCTTCAGCCTTAAAAGGGGGGCCACTTCGTCAATGATTACACGCTTGCTCCATGATGGGGAACTCCTTTATGAAGATGGCAGAATCAGGGAATGTGCCCGGAAACATTTTAAACAACGGTTTATGCGGCATGACATTAACCAGGATGCAATATCGGAACTTGTTTCTAACCTTCCAACATTGGTGGAGGATCAGAAACAGCAGTTGGAGGATCCTCTTCGGTTACCTGAGCTCACCGCTGCCTTGAAGGCCTTGGAACCTGATAAAGCCCCTGGACTGGATGGGCTGACAAGTGAATTTTTCCAGGTTTTTTGGGACACCATTGGACCTCACCTACTGCGGGTATTGAATGAATGTTTAGAGGATGGACAACTGCCGTGGAGTTGCCGGAGAGCAGTCACCACCTTAATTCCTAAGAAAGCGGACACTCAACTTATAGAGAACTGGCGTCCTATTTCTGTTTTATGTACGGATTATAAAATTTTAGCCAAAGCCTTGTCTAATCGAATGAAACCTTTTATGAATGTACTAATAGGAGAACATCAATCCTTTTGTATTCCTGGACGTACTATTTTTAATAATATCTTTCTTATCCGTGATACCATTCGGTTTTGTAACAATTTTAATATGAATGTTGGTCTGTTTTTTATTGACCAAGGAAAAGCCTTTGACTGTATTGACCACATGTACCTTTTTAGAGTTTTAGAGAATTTTGGGTTTGGACCTAATTTTATCTCGTACGTTAAACTTTTGTATTGTAATATATCCAGTGTTCTTAAAATTAATCAAGTATTGTGTAGCCCCATTGCTGTACAACGGGGAGTACGGCAAGGTTGCCCGCTATCTGGACTTTTATACTCTCTTGCCATCGAACCTCTTCTGCTCCAATTACGTACGCACATTTCTGGCTTCACTGGATCAATTCTTACCACACCGATAAAAGTCTCTGCCTATGCAGATGATGTCTGTATTTATATAAAAAATAGTGCTGACGTCACTGCGGTGGCTCAAGCACTAAAAACATATTGTCAGGCTTGTTCAGGCCAGGTAAACTGGAAGAAGAGTGAAGCCCTTTGGATAGGACCTGGAGATTGCCCGCCAATTGTCCTACCAGGAGGAGTGAACTGGCAGAAAAGTGGCATTAAATACCTCGGTATTTTCCTCGGAGACAACACCTTTGAGCAGCAGAACTGGGTGGGATTACCAGACAAGGTAATGGCAAAACTGGCCCGCTGGAAAGGACTTCTTTTTCAACTTTCGTACCGCGGAAGAACTCTCGTCATTAACAATCTTGTCGCCTCTATGCTATGGCATAAGATGATATGCCTACAACCGCCCGGGAGCCTTCTTATTACACTGCAAAAGAGCATTGTCGACTTTTTCTGGAGCGGGAAACACTGGCTCCAACCCCCCGTGGCATACTTACCACTCACTGAAGGTGGCCAAGATCTTATTGATATCCGCAGCCGGATTATGGTCTTCCGGCTTCATATCGTGCGCCAACTTGTATATGGAGATGAAACCCTACTCTGGAGGCCTCTGGCTAACTGCATATTACAGCTTACATGCAAGCTGGGTTACGACCGAGAACTTTTCTTGATGAACCCTCATCAAATCGATTCATCCTTGCTGCCCACCTTTTACCAAGGGGTGATGAACGCCTGGCAAGCCCTGTCCTTTTCCCGTGAAATGGCAACATACAACATGGAAATGTTGATGAATGAGCCCCTATGCTACAACCCCTTCCTGGAAAACAGCTTGAATAATAGGGGACTCGTTCAACGCTTTGTTGATGCCAAGCTGCTGCGAGTGAAAGACCTCATGACAGAGTCTGGGAGCTGCCGGCTGAGTGCTGCCGCTGTGGCACAAAAAACCGGAATAAAATCTGTCAGGATCATCTCTCGGTTCCTTCAAGGGATATCCGCAACGTATCGTAATACCTGCGAGGAACTTGGCCCTTCCCCCGAGGAAACAGCGGGGGACTTCCCCAAACTCCTAGTCTTCAGCCCGCCACTTAATCTGTCCCCTGGCCTGAACAGCCCTGATGATACTGCATTATCCCTTCCCGCCTTTCCAAAGAAAACTTTGTACAACGCGTACGTTAAAATTTTATACGCAAAAACATTCTCTGAGCACCCGAGGCTTCGATGGCGGGATGTTTTACCCCCAATACCACCCAATTGCCCCAATTGGCGAAGTTTTTATCTCTTGCCTACTCCAAAGTATGTTGGAGATATTCAATGGAAACTTGTACACTGGATTTTACCTTATAATGTTTTACTGAACCGGTTTTCTACTGCTAACTCTAATCTATGCCCTTTCTGTGCATCCATTGAAACCCTGCCGCATATATACCTTGAGTGTGAACGATTGCAACCTCTTTTTACATTCCTTCAGGAACGCTTTGTGAAGCTTGGTTCCCTCTTCAATCACAATGTTTTTATTTATGGTGTTTTAGGGCCGTCTTCCCTTAGGAATGTGGTTTTAATGAATTTTTTAATTGGCCAGGCCAAGTTTGCAATTTATAAATCCAGGAAGAAAAAAATGGGAAACGCTTCTGACTCGGCATATGATGTACTGCTCACCCTTAAGGCTCTTGTAAATGCAAGACTAAAGCTAGAATACCGGTTTTTTAAAATGAACAAGAATTTAACATGTTTTAAAGAAAAATGGGTTTTTAATGATGTCATATGCACACTTGATGATGATGATTTGATAATAACTTTTCCGTGAGACCATTTTTATTGTGTTTTGTTTCTTTATGACTGAACATTACTGATTTTTTGTACTCTTGTAATAAAAGGAAGAAACAGTCAGTCTCTCTCTCTCTTTCTCTCTCTCTCTCTCTCTCTCGCGCCCCCTTCTGGATGGTTGTGAGTCGTGCGTGGGTGTGGTAATCATGGCGGCTGTGGGTGTTGAGCTGTGAGTACGGTGCTGTGTTGGTGGTCTTTCCTATCCTCCTTTCACTCCATTTGTGTCCTTGTACGAGTTTGTGAAGTTTTCTCCGTGTTTCCCTTCTGCTCTTGAGACAAGAGAGGGAGAGAGAGACAGCACGGTAACGGTTAGCCACCTGTATTAATTTATAACGTGGGTTGGTTATATCGTGCCGATTATTTATTTATTTATTTACTTATTTAACTAATTTTGATTTGTTTGGTTAGTTTATTGCATTGTTACTGTTTAGTTTGTTTAGTTTATTGCCGATAAATGGCTAATAGGAATAGTCAAAGGACTGCTGATCGTGTTAGTGATGAGGTGTTATCGCGTAAGCACGGGCTGTGCCTTGTTCCGCCGGAAGACGTGCAAATGGACGATGTTCTACTTGCAATCGGGGATTTGATCGGGGTAAATAACATTCGTGCTGCGTCTCGAATGAACCACAAAGTGGTGGTTTTCGTGTCACAAGTTAGCCTTGCAGACATCGTGGTGCAAAACGGGTTAACGTTGGGGAATGACCAATTTGTCCCGGTATCGTCCATGGACACGCCGGCGGTTAAAGTTATTTTAAGTAACGTTCCGCCCTTTCTGAGGAATGAAGAAATCCTACGTAAATTAGGGGAGCATGGGACTGTCGTCTCACGAATTATCACGGTCCCCCTGCGAACCAGGAACGGAAGGCTGAAGCATGTAGAGTCGTTTAGACGTTTTTGTTTCGTCGTACTAAAGGATGAGGCAAAACAGCTGAACATATCTATAAATTTTAAAATAGGAGATCATGATTACCGGATCTTTGCAGCTACTGAGACCTTGATTTGCTATACATGTGGGGCATACGGACACACTCGGCAGTATTGTCCTGATGTGAGGAAGAGTTATGCCACAGCAGCTGGGGCAGCCCCCCCTCCCCCTGTAAATGACTTGAACGACCCTGTAGATGAGCCAGGTGTCGAAAAAAGGTCAACACTGGAATACGAGGGTGCGGGTGACAGTGGTGCTGGTGGAGAAGCCCATACGGTAGTGGAGCAACCATATGTGGAGGAGAGGCTGCAACCTCAAGAACAAAGGGACTTCGAGGAGGTGAAGCTGATGGAGACCGAGTCGAGGAGAAACTTGAAACGCTCTCTTGCGAGCGATGAGAATGGAGGAAAAGGAAACAAAATGGTTCTCGTGCAGGCAGATGGTAATACAGACCAACCTGATGACCATGAGCAAAATGGTAATGCAATAGGTAGAGATGGGAATCTGCCCATTTCACAGGATGAAGATAATCGAAGCATTACTGAGCGTGTCACCGTGTGTGATGGTGGACACCCTGCACCATGCGACGAGCAGTTAAGGACCCTCATCTCAACGGAAGATGATGAGAAAGAGATTGATAAGTCGGTGGCAGACAACAACGATGGGGTAGTTGGTGCCATGCAGACGCAACAAAAATACCATGGTGACAATGACACAGATGAGGTGCCAGTGCCTGACACACCACTGGGTGAGAGTGGGGTCGAGGCTGATGAAGGATGCAGTCTTGCTGCCCTGAGTGAGTCTCAGAAGGAGCAGGTGAGGCAAGCAGAGGTGACAAAAGGGAAGGTCATTGATTTCTTAAACGAAACGTTTAGACAACGTCATGTTGTAATTAGAGATCATTTCCCTGATGTTCAAGCTTTCATTAAGGTTTCGAAACCTCTTTTACAGAAAAATGACCCCATGCTCTCGGAGCCTCAATTTCAACGTCTTCGTAAAGCAGTAACAAAGGCGAATAAGGAATTGCAGGCGGACGGTGAGCTACCACCTTAGAATGACAACGCGAGAAATACATATTGCCTCCCTGAACATCAATGGGGGATGTGCCCCCTTACGAAAAATTCAAGCAATCCAGGCAATGGAGAGGGTAAAAGCAGATGTCATTCTATTGCAAGAGACCCATGCCACAAACAATTTTGCAGCTGAATGGTGTAAACTCTTTTAAGGGCAATGGTGGCTGAGTGGGGTTTCCACACCCAAGGCGGGTGTTGCCATCGCCTTAAGTCCCAGGCTTCCCACTCAGAGTGTTATTTATAGGGAGGTCCATAAGGCACATTTGATAGCGGTGGAGTTCTACTGCAATACACAAAAGCTTATTATAGTAAATGTGTATGCACCAAGTGAACCTATAGAAAGAAGAACATTCTTTTCCACATTGCGGGACTTTGTAGAGGGGCTGGATCCAGCTGCTCTCACCTGTATCGCAGGGGACTTTAACTGTACAATTGATCCTTCAGTTGACAGGAATGGACATGAACCCCACGGCGCTTCTGCAAAGGTGTTAGCGAGCCTCATCAAGAACTATTGTTTTGAGGATGTGTGGAGGTTGCAGCATCCAACTTCACGGGCCTACACATGGTGCAGATGTCATGATGGCGTCATATCAAGGGCAAGGCTGGACAGGATCTATATCAATAAGCCAATGCTGAATGTGGTGTCCACTACCCAAATACTCCCAACAGGGTTTTCAGATCATAATTTAGTGGCAATGTCCTTTAAATTACCCCTGACATCAGGAGGTAGCGCGTACTGGTCACTCAATACTCGGTTGTTAAGTGATAAGAAATTTGAAGATGCCTTCCAAACAGTGTGGGGGAAAATCCGGTCCTCTAAGCTTGAGCATGCCAACCTTCACATATGGTGGGACCTTGCAAAGTGTCAAGTTAAAACGTTTTGTCAACAGTATAGTCTGTTTACTACCAAAATGCAAAGTCTCTCAGTTGACTCATTAAAGGCCGAAATTGCAGAATTAGAACAGAATCGTAATGGGGCTGGGAAAGATTTGGGATATGATCAGTTACTATGGACAAAAAGGTCGTTACTGACCAAAATGGTGAGGCAGCGGGCAATGGGTACCTTGGTGCGTATGAGGATGAGTTACTTGACTTTGGATATGCCAAATAAGGACTTCTTTAGTTTGGAGAACTCTGTCAAAAAAGCACAACAGATTCACGGGCTACGTGCTGCTAATGGGTCAATAGTGACCTCCCAACAAGAGATTAAGTCTGTTTTGAAGGGTTTTTATACAAACTTGTACTCCCCCCAGAGCATAAGTAATGAGATCTTGCAGGAGCTGACTACTGGGCTTCCAAGACTTGAGGAGGACCAGCAACGCACATTGAACATGTCAGTTTCGGCTGCTGAACTTGAAACTGCTATGCGGAGCTTGAAGGATGGTAAAGCCTCTGGGATTGATGGTTTGCCTGGAGAGTTCTATAAGACTTTTTGGAAACTTGTGGGACCTGACCTGCTTGAGGTATTTGATGAATGCCTTCATGTTGGAGAGCTTCCCCTGTCCTGCAGAAGAGCAGTCATGTGCCTGTTGCCAAAGGCTGGGGACACTCAACTAGTCGAGAACTGGCGGCCTGTCTCATTGCTGTGTGTGGATTACAAGCTTTTGTCAAAGGCTTTAGCAAACCGTTTGGGAACTGTGATCAGCTCTATTGTGCACCCTGACCAGATCTACTGTGTACCAGGAAGGTCAATTTATGACAATATTTTTTTGATAAGGGATATTATTTCTTGTAATAAGTACTTGCGTGCCAGTTTTGGGTTGTTGTTTCTTGACCAAACAAAGGCTTTTGATCGTGTTGATCATACATATTTGTTTTCTGTTCTGGAGCGGATGGGTTTTGGCGAAACTTTCATTTCCTATGTTAAGCTGTTATACACTAACACCTTCTGCATGATGAAAGTAAACAATAGTTTATGTCCCCCTTTTCCTTTCCGACGGGGTATCCGTCAAGGTTGTCCCCTTTCTGGACTTCTGTATATAATTGCCCTTGAACCACTCTTAGCATCCATCAGGCAGCGAATAACTCAGGATGTGGGAGCCGTTTTTAGTTCAAGATTTGTGGTCACAGCTTATGCTGATGATGTATGTGTTCTGATTAAAGGCCCAAGTAGTGTTGCTGCGGTGCAGCGTTGCCTTAAAGACTACTCTGCGGCCTCTTCTGCCAAAGTAAATTGGGGCAAGAGTGTAGCCTTATGGTGCGGTTCAGATAACCTTTCTTTAACACTGCCACCGTCACTCCCACATAATTTAGAGTGGAAAACAGATGGGGTCAAATATCTTGGTGTCTATCTCGGCAACCAGGAAGTAGAAATGAAGAACTGGGAAGGAATGATTGAACAAATTACACACCGGTTGAAACGATGCGAAGGACTGCTGCGATCTCTTTCTTACAAAGGCCGCACTCTTGTTATAAATAACTTGATAGCAGCAAGATTATGGCATAAACTAATTGCCTTGCAGCCACCCAAGGAGTTGATACCAGCCATCCAGCGGGTCTTGGTCAATTTCTTTTGGAATGGATACCACTGGCTTCGGCCGCAAATACTGTACCATCCTCGGAAGGAGGGTGGACATGGAATTGTGGATGTGTCCACCCGGCTTATGGCTTTTCGCCTGCAGTCTGTGCAACGTCTGTTGTATGCTGAAGAGCTGCCCTGGCGCTCATTTGCGTTTTGCTTGTTGCAACAAGCGGGAGGCCTGTGTTATGATAGGCACTTGTTCCTGGTGAACCTTGACCGTGTCAGCTTAGTTTCAATCCCAATTTTTTATCAGGGTTTGCTGAGAGTTTGGAAAGGTTTTGGGGTTCATCGTTGCCTTGAGGCTTATAATTGCCGGATGTTTATCCAAGAGCCTATTTTCTATAACGGTTTTTTTCCATGCATTCCTCATAGTCCGACTTTGATTAGGAAATTTACTCAAGGAGGAATTGGCAAAGTTTGTGACCTGAGGGATACATCTGGGACAAAATGGATGTCTGCTGGCAGGGTGGCGGCCATTCTTGGTTTAAGATCCGTGCGTATTGTCAGCCAAATTATACGCATCGTCAAGAGGAAGTTTAAGGAGTTAAATATTGGCTGGGAAGGTATAAACAATGTCGAGGATTTTCGGCTGTCTTTCCCTGAAATTAAGGTGCTCCCAGCTCTCCAGTCAAATGGTGAACTTGTATCTCCTTTTCATTTGGTAAAAAAGGCGGGTATTCACAAGCTCCTTCGAGAAAACCAAGCATCACCCTTCTCCGGAGTGGCGCGAGTGGCCTTGTGGTCAGAAAGGTTAGGGCCAGGGTCTCCTGCCACGCCACTGTGGCCTAATATGTACAAACTACCTATTTATGGGTTCCTCGCAGATATCCAGTGGAGACTAGCACATTGGGCTCTCCCTACGAACACCTTTGTTCATCACCTTGACAGCTCAGTGCCAGTAGCATGCCCCTTCTGTGTCCAGAAGGAGGATCTCTTTCATGCCTATGTGAAATGCGAAAGACTAATACCTCTTTTCTTGATTCTCACACACCTTTTTGAGCAGTTGTCTTTTCCTTTTACTTCACACTCTTTTATTTTTGGTGTATCTTTCAGACCCTCCTGCAAGGACTCTGGTGTTCTCCTAAACTTCTTAGTTGCTGTAGCAAAATATTCAATATATAAATCAAGGAAAATTAAAATTGATAATGGGCATGGGTTTGATGTTGTTCCTATGTTTAAAGGGCTGGTGTCTGCAAGAATAAGGTTAGAGCTTGATTATTATGTGGCGAATGAAAATGTCAAACTCTTTGAGTGCAAATGGTGTATTAATGAAGCATTATGTGTTGTAAATGAATCGAATTTGTACTTTTCTTTTTAACATGAAGAACTGTTGTTTTCATTTTTATTTTTCTCTCCTGTAAAAATGTAACTTGACCTGGTGTATTTTTTGTGAAATAAATGGTGTTGCAAATTCAATTCTCTCTCTCTCCTCCTCTCCTCTCCTCTCCTCTCTCTCTCCCTGCTGGCCGTTCGTGTGTTGGGCGTGGCAAGATGGCGTGCACTGGTGTTCGTGTGCTGTAGCTCCGTGCTTGTGTTGTGTTGTCCCCCCCCCCCCCCCCCCATTCCTTCCTTTCCCATCGCGCCTTTGTCGTGTCCTTCTTTACCACCTGTGCCCCTTTCCCTCCCTTGAGACAGAGAGAGTGAGAGAAGAGCCCAAAGGTGAGAGCAGACCCGTTCGGTTCAGTTTACCTGCTCCGTCGGTGCTGTTTACCTTACTCGCGTCGTGTGAACTTTATTATTCATTATTTCATTTCGACTTTATTTATTTTGTGTCCTTTCCGCCTGGTCAAGGTGGAAAGGTGAGACATCGCCGTTATGGCGAGTGTTCGTGCACGGCAGGAAGGGTTTGAAACCCTAACAAGGAAGCATGCTTTCGTGTGTGTCCCTCCCGAAGGTGTTCCTACCGAGGACATTATCCTAGCTGTAGGGAATGTTATCGGCGATGAAAATGTCCGCGCCGCGTCGCGGATGAACCAAAAGTTTGTTGTTTTCGTGTCGGACGAGAAGTTCGTGCATGATGTTGTTAGTACCGGTCTGTCATTGAAAGGTGGGCAGTTCGTCATGGTTTCCCCGATGGACACACCGGCGATTAAAGTTATTATTTCAAATGTCGCTCCGTTTATCACAGATGATAAGTTAATGGCTGTTCTGACCCGGTATGGAACTGTTGTTTCCCGAATCTCGATGATTCCCCTGGGATGTCGGGATGAACGAATGAAACATGTTATGAGTTTCCGGAGATAAGTATTCATGGTGCTTCCTGATCGCGGCGACGATACAGGACTAAACATCTCGTTTAAAATTTCGGTAAATGATCGTCAATATCAAATGTACGCTTCGTCAGGCACCTTAACGTGCTTCCTTTGTGGAGCCTTCGGACACGTTAAAAGGTTTTGTCCCAAAGCATCTTGTACGAAGTGCGGCAAATTGGGACACACCAATGTGGGCTGTAAAAATGAAAACACCCCGACCGTGCTTCCTCATGCCTCGACCGTGCTTCCTCACGCCTCGACCGTGCTTCCTCACGCCTCGACCGTGCTTCCTCACGCCTCGACCGTGCTTCCTCACGCCTCGACCGTGCTCCCCGACGCTCAAACCGTGCTTCCTGGCGCTCAAACCGTGCTACCTGAAGCCCCGACCGTGCTTCCCGACGCCCCGACTGTGCTTCCTGATGTCCCAACTGTGCTTCCCGAGGTCCCGACTACGCTTCCCGAAGCCCCAACCGTGCTACCTGAAGCCCCAACCGTGCTACCCGAAGCCCCAACTGTGCTTCCCGACGCCACGACTGTGCTTCCCGACGCCCCGACCGTGCTTCCCGACGCCCCGGTGCTACCCAAACCCAGTGAGATGGCACTTGGTGATGCTAGTACTGCTGGCGAACCCATGAATGAAGAACTTGTCATACTGACCAAAAAACGGAAAGCACCACTAACAAATAGCCCCGATGGTGCGATAAAGAAGGCTGTCTTGGGCAGAGACACTGTCTCTGCAAAAGAGGGCAAAACGTTTACAGCAAACGAAAATATCGAACGCCAAAGTGGAAAAGAGGATGTTACTGATTTCCCAGGCTCTGAGAATAAAGCCTACATTGATCCGAACAATGCGGCCATTTTTGAGCCTGAACGCGAAGCCCTACCGGTTCCCCCTCCAGTAGCTGAGCGGACTGGTGACCAAACAAATTGCTCTGTCTTACAAACAGAAATCGTAACCCCGGCTACGCAGAGATCTGCAGCCATTTGCCAAAGCACACATAAAGAAAGTAAGCACCAGTCTGCTCGTGAGTGTGTACCAGAGTACCCAACGAAATCTCAGGAGATGCATCCAGAGGAGCTCGTGAGAGCTGCAAGTAAAGCCCAAGATCCAGGTGGGACATTATCAGACCTGTCAGAGTCTGAGGACGAGGTGGAAGTGACTGAGCTGTCACAGTCATCAGCATCTCAGTCACAGATACCCCCCCAACACATCGTGTCGTTTCTAGCCGAAACGTACAGACAGCGTAACATAGTCATTAAAGACTATTTTGCCGATTTGGTTGCATTCATCCACACTGCAAAATCCATAATTAAAACGCCTGAACAATTTGACCTGAATAAGTCACAATACCACAGGTTAAGAAAATTCATCACACGTGCAGGTGTAGAGTGTTCCCAGCCACAGGCTGATTTCATCAATACAGGATGAAAACTATAAAACTTGCAACTTTAAATATTAACGGTGGTGGTGCTAGCCACCTCCGCCAGGTTCAAGTAAAAAACATATTTCAACGGAAAAAGGTGGATGTGATCTTACTTCAAGAAACTCACATCACACCAAATGTGGAACATAACTGGCATCAACTTTTTAAGAGCCAATGCTATTTCAGCAATTTATCAGCTTCATCTGCTGGAATCGGCTTCTTGCTGAAGCCAGGCCTCGTGTGTGAGTCATGCCATTTTCAGGAGGTAATAAATGGTCGGCTTAGCTCTCTCAAACTAGTAAGCCATAACTTCCATTACACCATTTTTAATGTGTATGCGCCAAGTGATAGCGTAGAGCGTAAGTCCTTCTTCACCTCAATGATAAATCACTTAAGATCGGTTGATTTTGATCATTGTGTGTGTGTCGGAGGTGATTTCAATTGCACCTTCGACCCATCGGTTGACAGAAACTCTGTCGAACCCCATCCTGAGTCTCATGTACACTTATCCAATTTTTTAGCACAATGGGCTTCGTTGATGTTTGGCGGTTGCACCACCCAAACACATCCCAGTACACCTGGTGTCGATGCGCCAATAGTCAAGTATCCTTGGCAAGGCTTGACAGATGGTACATCAACGTACCCTTTAAAAATACTGCGGTTTCTTCAAATCTTTTTCCTTCCGTGTTTTCAGACCATCATATGGTAACCCTAAACCTTTCCTTTCCTCAACCCGCAAATAGGAGCGCTTATTGGAAGTTTAATGTTAGACTTCTAGAAGATGGTATGTTTAAAGAAGCCTTTCGTGTTTTCTGGGCAAGTCTAGTAGCAAAGAAATCTTCCTTTTCTTCATCCAGCATATGGTGGGATAACATGAAATCTCAAATTCGGGTTTTTTGTCAATGTTTCCAATCACACAGCACAAACGACAAGCACTTTACAATGGCCCGGTTGGAATTGGATATTCTACAATTGGAGAGTAAATTGGCTCATGAAAACAATGACGCCAATTACCGGTTATTGCTTGTAAAGAAAGCTCTTTTAAGGGAGTTAGTTCAAGAGAAAGCAGCCGGTACATTAATTAGACTTAGAATACAGAATGTAAAATTATCAGACACCCCAAACAAATCTTTCTTTCATTTAGAATCCTTAAGCAAGCCATCACGGCTAATCTCTTCTGTTTTGGACTCGAGAGGCAACGTTGTTGTCAACGAGGATGATGCTAGACTAAACATTATTGAATTCTATACAAAACTTTTTGAGGAGCAGACTGTTTGTAATGATACAATTATGGATTTAACCTCTCACCTCCCCTCCCTAACTGAGGCTCAACGGTTGGAGCTTGACCTACCAATCACCCTCCTTGAGCTAACCTGTGCTCTTGCTGCCATGGATTCAGGGAAAGCTCCGGGTATTTATGGTCTACCTCCCGAATTCTTTCTGACATTTTGGGACCTTTTAGGCCCTGAGTTGCTGAATGTTTTGGACACTTCTATACAGACTGGTATAATGCCGCTGAGTCTAAGAAGAGCCGTAGTGTGCTTGCTCCCGAGAACTGAAGATCCCCGACTTTTGGTGAACTGGCGACCGATCTCCCTGCTGTGCACGGACTACAAGCTTTTTTCAAAAGTACTAGCTAATCGACTAAAAAAAGGTTATTGGTGATCTAGTACTGCCAGAACAGAGTTACTGTGTTCCTGGAAGATCCATCCATGATAATATTTCTTTAATCAGAGATCTCATTGATGGTAACCGTGTTAAAGAAGACTTTGGAATGATGTCGCTTGATCTTGAAAAGGCATTTGACAGTATCGACCATAAGTTTATGCATCATGTGTTACAGGCATGCGGCCTCGGAGCAAACTTTCGTTCCTACATTTCCTTGCTATACACAGATGTATTTAGTTTAATTAAGATTAATAATGTGCTGGCTCCCCCCATCAAGGTTCGGAGAGGGGTTCGGCAAGGGTGCCCAGTCTCTGGTTTATTGTTTGCTCTTTCTTTAGAGCCTCTTCTCAATCTACTGAGAAAGAAGATTTCTGGAATAGCACTTTCTCCCATGAGTGCACCGCTAACCCTATGTGCTTATGCGGATGACGTCTGCATCTTTGTAAAAGATAAGGATGATATTGATATCCTTGTTGAGTGCCTATCAAAGTTTCACGCTGCCTCCTCTTTAAAAATCAATTGGAACAAGAGCAAGACGTTATGGATACCCTCCCTTTATCGCAACCTTCTTCAGCCTGTACCACAGCCGCCCCCATCCCTCCCCATCCCTCCCCGCAGGGTTGCTGTGGGGAAGTGAGGGAATTAAGTACTTGGGCATATTCCTTGGTTCCCCACAGTATGCTCAGAGAAATTGGGACAGGGTAATTGAGCAAGTGGGAGAAAGATTGAACCGATGGAAAAGGGTTTTACCTCATTTGTCCTTCAAGGGCCGTGTGCTAGTGATCAACAACTTAGTTGCCACAATGTTGTGGCAAAGGTTCATCTGCCTGCAACTGCCGGAGGCCCTACTCAAAGCACTCCAGGGCAAACTGGTGGACTTCTTCTGGGGAGGCTACCACTGGCTACGACCCGATGTGATATGTCGCCCCTCGGCTGAGGATGGCCACAACCTCGTCGACATCAAAGCCCGCCTAATGGCCTTCCGGCTGCGGTCCATTCAACGTCTCCTCTACATGGAACATCTGCCAGGCCGGCTCCCTGCACGCCTTGTACTGCAGCGAGCGGGTAGGCTCGGGTACGGGTTTGAACTTTTTCAAATGAACCTCCAACATGTCGACATATCGGTTCTCCCTGCTTTTTACCAAAGCCTCTTAAATGCCTGGCAGAGTCTTTCTGTGAGTCGTCAGGCGGACACATATGTAACGAAAATGCTGGCACACGAGCCTTTGTTCTATAACCCTCTCTTTCCTGACATTCCAAAGAGTCGAGATTTTTGCCAACACTTTATAGCAGCTGGTATCGTGAAGGTGCGGCATCTCCGACATGACTCAGGGTATGGTTGGAAATCCGTAAGTGAAATCGCCGACCTGACAGGGATTTGGTCCCATAGGATGATTGCAAAAATTTTGAGGAAAATGATTCAGGTGGGACGGCAACTTGGCCTAACTTGGACTCGAGGTACAGAAGAAGATCTAAATGAGTCGACAGTGCCTAAATTGATTGTTGAACCCATTCAAAACGATTTGCCCCCTGTTAGCGATGGGTCAAAGCTTTTCCAGACAATGGACAGCAAGGGCATCTACAAGATGTGCCTCAAGCTGTTAAATGGGAACCCTTCGTTAAATGGAGTTACCCGATGGAAAGGATTGTTACCCGGAGGACCCCCCTCCGAACCTATCTGGGAAGCCATGTATAGTGAGCCCACATCCAAAAGAACAGGTGATCTCCAGTGGCGTTTGGCCCACTGGATTGTTCCCTCCAACACGTTTATTAGACATTTTTCTCCTGTATCTGTTTGTTGTCCCTTCTGTACAGTCAATGAGGACTTGTTTCATGCATTCATAGACTGTATCCGATTATTTCCTTTGTTTCATTGGTTGAATTACATTGCACACGAAATGCATGTTACTTTTTCTTTGAGGAATTTCGTCTTTGGTTTTGCTCCTAAACAGAATCCTGCGTCTAAACTGTTTAGTTTCCTAATAGCAACTGCGAAACTTGCTGTTTATTTGACAAGAAAAGACAAACTATCTGGCAAACCGATAGAGCACTGCAATATCATGTTGTGTTGAATGCATTAGTCTCAGCAAGATTGAAACTGGAATTTACCCTTTCCAACGAGGCCGGAAATTTTCAAAACTTTGTTGATACTTGGTGTGTTGGTGGGTTTTGTGAGGTTAAAGAAAACGAATTTAGAATACTGTTGTGAGATACTGATTGTTTCTTATTTGATGATCATTGGGTGCTTCTTCTTTTTCTTTTTCTTTTTATTGGCATTATTGATTTCATTGCAAAACGTGTATATTGTTACTTTTATATTTTTGTAATAAAAGGACTAAAAAGTCAAAGTCTCTCTCTCTCTCTCTCTCTCTCTCTCTCTCTTTCTCTCTTTCTCTCTTTCTCTCTTTCTCTCTTTCTCTCTTTCTCTCTTTCTCTCTTTCTCTCTCTCGTCGTGCGTGGTTGTGGCAATCACGGCTGCTGTGTGTGAGGAGCTGTGAGTGCTGTGCTGTGTTGGCATCTTTCCCATCCTCCATTTCACTCCATTTGTGTCCTTGTACGTGTTTGTGAAGTTTTCCCCGTGTTTCCTTTCTTTGTTGAGACAGGAGAGAGAAAGAGAGCGCACATGGTAAGTGATTAGCAGGCCTGTTCAGGACCCCCTGGTTTGGGCCTGCTCTTCCATTTGCCGTGTTTATACGTTTAGCCTTTTCTTGGCTAAATACTTCACCCATATTATTACTTTTCCTTTTCCTCCACTTGCTAGTTTTGCTTGTGGCAGGTTTGTTTTTGTTTTTTCAATTTACTTCATTTGTTAATTTTACACTATGGCAAACGTACGTTTGCACAATAGTGTGTATGAGGCACTTACTCCAAAGAACGGGGTCATAGTTTGTCCGCCGGACGGAGTTAGTGTTGACGACGTTGTAATGGGTTTCGGAGAACAAATTGGGCTCGAAAACATTCTCGCAGCGTCGAAAATGAATCAACGTGTCGTGCTCTTCCTGTCCGAAGAGCGATACGTTGCTCAGACAGTCGAAACCGGCTTGTCTGTCGCACCGGATCTTTTTCTTACTGTGTGTCCTTTGGACACACCTGCCGTCAAAATTATTATTTCGAATTTACTACCTTTTTTTAAAAGCGAGGAGATTACCTGTGCTTTAAACCGTTGTGGGACGGTCGTGTCACGGATCTCAATGATCCCCTTACGTTTGCGTTCTGGCGCTTCGGTTAGACACATCATGTCTTTCCGGCGTCACTGTTATATTGTTTTAAAGAACAATGCACAATCGCTTAGTGCTGCTGTGACTTTGAAGCACAAAGATCGCAGCTACCAAATTTACATCGCTACTGAGGCAATGACGTGCTTTATTTGTGGCGAGCACGGACATTTAAAGAACGCTTGTCCGAAACCAAATATTCCCGGTGACGAATCTCAACGTGTGGAATCTAACCGGGAATCTCAACACCTGGAACCCAAACCAAGCACCAGTGGTACATCTAGAGTCGCGGAGCCCAAGCCAGACACGAGTGGCACATCTAGAGCGGAGTGTACAGACGCCTCCCATAATCAGCCCCGCAGTGCGAGTGCAGAACTAAAGGGACCTCAAGCGGATGACGAGGGTTTTATCACCATTCAATCTCGGAGAAACAAGCGCCCAAACGTCAATGGTCACGATGTAACGGTGAGCGTTCCGAAAAAACTGGCGGCGTCGGGCAAACGAAATGTCTCCCATTTGGAAGCAGCTGCCCCGCTTGCTGCCGTGGAAACGGAAAACAGATTTGCCGTGTTAGCTACGGAGGATAATAATAAAGCTCCTGATAACGAGCAAGACAAACACGAGCACGAACAAGAAGGTGGTGTCGTGCCCCAAGAGGTACAAGGAGGTGATGTTGTGCCCCAAGAGGCACAAGGAGGTAGTGTCATGCCCAAAGAGGTACAAGGAGGTAGTGTTGTGCCCCAAGAGGTACAAGGAGGTGATGTTGTGCCCCAAGAGGTACAAGGAGGTAGTGTCATGCCCAAAGAGGTACAAGGAGGTAGTGTTGTGCCCCAAGAGGTACAAGGAGGTAGCGTCGTGTTCCAAGAGGTAGCTGTGACTACCCCTGTGGTTGCCGATACTACAACCATGGACGTCAGCAATGAACCTGTTTTGGTCCCTCTCCCTGCTAAGGGTGAAGTGTCTGAGATGTCTGCGCCACAGACAACCCCGGACATGATGGAAGCAGAGAGTGTATGTTCTGTTTCGGAAATAGTTTTTCCCCTCCTGGCAGAAATGGAAATACCTGCTCCACCGGGGGAGCACGGTACTAATGTAGATCCCCAATTAAACTACGACTCTGATGGCGCGTCGTCGCTTGCCTCTGGTGGTAGCACCGAAGTCTGGAATGATCCAGGCTTTTCCCAGGAACCGGAGAGTGGTCCGACTGTGCCCCCCCAGGAGATCCTAAAGTTTTTACATCACACCTTCCGTAAGAGAAATGTTAAAATTCAGGATTCCTTCCCTGATCTGCACAGTTTTATCATCTCCGCAAAGCGACTGCTCCTTCAGTCCGAGCAGTTTGGTTTGACTGAACCACAAATGTTTCGTCTCAGGAAATGGGTTCTGAAAGCAAGGAAGCACCTGCAGGCATATCATGACCCAATTGACTGATACCTTTCCCCAAATTCCACACTATGGCTTTTTCTATAGCCACTTTAAACATAAACGGAGGACGCTCGTATTTACGAAAAGCTGAAGTTAAGGAGCTTGTTTTGCAGAACCACATCGATATCTTACTCTTACAAGAAACCAGATGTAGTTCCTCCTGTATGAGTGAATGGGAAAGAATAATGAAAGGAAGGTGGTTCTTCAGTAGCTTAGAGTGTCCTCGGGCTGGGGTAGCCATCTATTTGCATCCTTCTCTCTGTAATCTCATTGTTGATTTTAATGAAATAATTAAAGGGTACTTAATCTCTCTCACTTTCACCCTTAATGGTTTTAAACACACAATGGTGAACGTCTATGCACCCAGTGACAGCACGGATAGAATTGCTTTTTACACACAGTTAGAAACCTCCCTTGCACATTTTGATTTTAATGGATTTGTTTGTTTAGGAGGGGATTTTAACTGTACGATGGACTCTACCATTGATCGCAATGGGAATGAGCCTCATCCAGCAAGTATTGTGCCTCTGACTCGGACTTTGACAACCTTCTTCCTTGTTGACATCTGGAGAACTCGAAATCCATCCACACGCCAGTGTCGGTGTATATCGACATGGTGTCGTGGTGTCGGTGTTTAAATGGCCGTCTGTCCCTCGCAAGGTTAGACCGGTTTTATATTAATAGTGATTTTTTAAATATTGTGACCCATACTGCTATTGTCCCGAGTGGTTTCTCAGATCACCACATGGTTGTGTTTCGCACTTTCTCCCCGATTTATAATCGTGGTGCTGTCTATTGGACATTCAATGTTAGTCTTCTGGAAGACAAATGTTTTATTGATGCTTTTAAAATCTTCTGGGAGACCTTACTCCTGCGGAAAGCTTCCTTCCCTCTCCTCGGACAGTGGTGGGACAATGCAAAAGTCCAGATAAAAATGTTTTGCCAGCAGTACGGGTCCTTTCATACCAAGAATGATGTTGCTCTTCAATCCCTGCTTACCAAGGAGATTTTAACTTTACAATCTAACCTCTCAGCTTCTAATGCTGAACGGACTAATCTTTTGTTGGCTAAGAAAAAGGCCGTTCTTGCTGAATTGTGTGTAAAGCGAGCGAGAGGAGCTTTGGTCCGGCTCCGAATGGAAAATTTGTGTTTTCTCGATACCTCTTCCAAGTTCTTCTTTGGATTGGAAACCCGAACCAAACGAAGCCAGCAACTAACCTCGCTTCGGACAAAAGAAGGGAGAGTGACATATGATCAAAAATGTATCGGAGGTTCCGCCAAGGAATATTTCTCTGACTTGTACCGTGCCAAGAACATTGATCATGGAATGATTGACTCTCTGGTTACCTCTTTGCCCACCTTGTCCGAAATGGCACGCCAACAGTTGGATGTGGAAGTTACTTCGAAAGAACTTTTTTCCGCATTGCAAACTTTACCCACTGGCAAGGCGTCAGGCTTAGATGGGATCCCAATGGAACTCTACCGGGCCTTCTGGAACCTTTTGGGTCCTGAACTACTTGGTCTTTTAAACGACAGCTTGCGATCTGGCTCACTACCCCTCAGTTGGCGTAGGGCTGTACTTGCCCTCATTCCCAAGAAAGGAGACCTTCAGAACTTGAAAAACTGGCGTCCAATCTCGTTACTTTGTACTGACTATAAAATATTTGCCAAAGCTCTTGCAAACCACCTCAAGCTGGTGATTGGGGAGATTGTACACCCCGACCAATCCTACTGCATTCCCAAAAGGACTATACATGATAGTATTTTTATCATTCGCGACATTATCGATATTTGTACCATTGAACAAAGGAATGTTGGTTTGGTTTTCCTCGACCAGGAAAAAGCTTTTGATGCAATTGATCATTTTTATCTCTTTTCTGTTTTACGTGGCTTTGGTAACGGGGAATTTTTTATCTCTTACACTAAATTATTGTATAATAATACTTTTAGCTTGTTAAAAGTAAATAATATTTTATGCCAGCCATTCTCTGTTTGTAGAGGAATACGCCAAGGGTGCCCCTTGTCTGGTCTTTTGTACTCCCTTTCAGTTGAGCCTCTGCTTATTCGATTGCGTGCGCGCCTTCTTGGTTTCGCCCCCCTTCCAGCAGTAAACCCGGTCAAGACAATTGCCTACGCAGATGACCTGTGCGTAATTGTTCGCTCTGATGAAGATGTTTCTTCCTTGGTTCATTGTGTCCAGGAGTTTAGCTCGGCAAGCTCTGCAAAAATCAACTGGCTCAAGAGCAATGCTCTCTACTTGGGTCCGCCAAGTGACGCCCCTCCTCCAACCTTGCCCGGCCAGCTTGTGTGGGCACGAGACGGGATACACTATCTCGGGGTCTCTCTTGGCACTCCGGACTTCGTCTCGAAGAACTGGGAAACACTTGTAACTAAAATTGAGCAGCGGCTTCTAAAATGGAAAGGTTTACTGAATCAGCTCTCTTATCGGGGTCGCACCCTGATAATAAACAATCTTGCGGCATCAATGCTGTGGCATAAGCTTAAGGCACTACAAGCCCCAGCTTTTATTCTTAAAAAACTCTCAAGTGTTTTCATTGACTTTTTTTGGGGGGGGAAACAGTGGCTCCGGTCAGGCGTGCTAAGCCTGCCCGTTGCTGAAGGTGGACAGGGGTTGGTCGATGTCAACAGTAAGGTGATGGCTTTTCGCCTCCTCTCACTATGCCGGCTCTTGTACACGGATGTCCCGTGGAAAGCTTTTGCTCACTGCCTACTTAGGCAAGCCGGGAAACTTGGTTTTGACCAGCAACTCTTTCTCATCAACATCAAGAACATTGACTTAACTTTGGTCCCCCTATTCTACAGGAGCATGCTGGAAGCATGGCAGGCGATTCAATTTCAGCGTGATGCATGTGATTATTCCCTCCCAATGTTTTTAAATGAGCCAGTCTTTTTAAACCCAGTTTTTAATGGGGTCTGTAGTGACCGATCTTTTATGCAAAAATTCATTGATATTGATTGCACTAAGGTCAAAAACTTTCAAGACCCTTTTCTCCATAAATGGAAGTCAGCAGCTGATGTTGCTGTGGCTACTGGTGTTCGTTCTATCAGAGTCATTGGGAGGATCTTCTCTCTGATTTTACGCCTTTTTAAACAAACCGGGCTAAAATGGGACCCACTGGTGGAAGCTAACCCCTCTTTGTCACAATGCCCCTTTCCAAAACTTTTAATTTCTTTCCAAGGCTTTATTCCTTTTAATACAATGGAGAAATCCTCTGTTTATTCCATGTGTGTTGGAATTCTTGTTCCCTGTAAACCAACAGAACCTCAAACACACTGGAGACCTTTGCTCCAAATTGGTGCTGCCGCAACAATCAAATGGCTCACCATGTATAGGGCACCCATTGTCAAACGCACTGGGGACCTGCAATGGCGAATGGCACATTATATTTTATCTTCAAACGTTTTATCTCACCGCATATGCCCTGACAACTCGGAAATGTGTCCCTTCTGTGATGTCCCTGAAACTGTTTTTCATGCTTTTATTGAATGTACGAGGTTGGCTCCTCTTTTTTCAGTTTTATCACGTGTGATTGAAGGGCTAGGCTTGGTTTTCACACATTGTGTTTTTATATTTGGCTTTAATTTTTCTTACCGGTGTAAAGAAGAATGTATTTTAGCCAACTATCTGTTTGCGGAGGCAAAACTTGCTATTTATTTATCAAGAAAGCACAAAATGCAAACCATTCGTGCACCACTTTTATCTGATGATGATGTTTTTATGATTTTCAAAGGTCTAGTTACGTCTCGTTTACATCTGGAGCTTGAATTCATTGAATGTACGCTCTTCTCACAGTGATGGTGCGTGAAGGAATCCCTTTGCCGCTTGGTTGATGGTGTCCTCCAAGTTCATTTGTAAATTCTAGTCCTTGCCCTCATGTAACCCCATCCTTATTTATATGAAATGTGTTGTATGACTTTTCATCATGTACACTAACTTCCCAGTAATAAAGAGGAACGAAAAAAATGTCTCTCTCTCTCTCTCTCTCTCTCTCTCTCTCTCTCTCTCTCTCTCTCTCTCTCTCTCTCTCTCTCTCTCTCTCTCTGTCTCTGTCTCTGTCTCTGTCTCTGTCTCTGTCTCTGTCTCTCTCCCTCTCTCTCTGTCGCCACCTGCTGGCCGTTTGTATGCTGGTTGTACTGTCATGGCGTCTGCTTGTGGAGGCCTGTGAGTGCTCGGTGTTGTTGCTCCATTCCCCCCCCCCCCCCATTTTCCCCCCTCCGTGTCCTTGTGCCTGTTCGTGGAGTCTTCCTGGTGATTCCCATATACGTTGAGACGGGAGAGAGAGCCGGAGAGCACAGGGTGATCGCTGGTAAGGGTTCGCCGTTTTTGGGCGTCGCCCGATCGGTGTTTGCTCCTTCATCTTAAACCTCTATTTCCTTTTTTTCCTTTCGTTTATCTTTCCTTCAGTTTGTTTTGTTGCCTCCCTTTTCCGAAGTTAGGGAAATCGGAGAGGTCTGATTACTTCCCATTCCCGGAGTTCGGGTAGGGAAGATTATATTATATATTCACCCTCCCCGAGTTGGGGAGGGGTTGTAAGTGCAGCTGTTCCAGCATGGCAGCTGCACTATCTCGATTTACGGCCTTTCAGAGCCTGACCCGTAAGCACGGGTTCTTTTGTGTACCTCCGGAACGTGAGGTTAGTGTCGAGGACGTTGTCCTCGCAACCGGTCGTGTTGTCAGGATCGACAAGGTTGTTGCCGCTTCGCGGATGAACAAGCGGATCGTTATTTTTTTGTCCGACGTGGATTGTGTCCCACAAATTGTCGAACAGGGTTTGACAATCGATCCAGATTTATTTGTTATGATTTCCCCACTAGATAGCCCAGCGATAAAAGTCGTGATATCCAATTGCCCCCCATTTGTATCCGACGATGTACTAATTAAAGAATTGTCCCGATACGGTACCATCGTGTCTCGTATCTCCATGATTCCCTTCGGGTCACGAAACAACGATTTAAGGCACGTGGTTTCATTCCGGCGGCAAGTGTTTATGATTTTTTTAAATTCCCAGAAGGATTTAAACCTTATAATAAAATTAAAACATCAACAGAACGAATATACAGTGTACGTGTCCACCAACGTTCTAAAATGTTTTGGCTGCGGACAATTTGGGCATGTTAAGCATGACTGCCCCCGAAAAGAGAATTCTCCACAAGTACAACCTCCCCTCCGAACCGGGAATAAGCAACCCCCCCACCTTCCCACCACCGATCCAAACCCTTCCACCACCGACCCAAGCCTTCCCACCACCGAAACAAACCCTCCCACCACCGAAACAAGCCTTCCCGCCGCCAACCCAAGCCCTCCCACCACCGACCCGAACCTTCCCACCATCGACCCAAGCCTTACCACCACTGATCCAAATCTGTCTACCACCGACCCAAGCCCTCCTACCACCGACCCAAACCCCCCCGCCGTACCCCCTTCCCCTCCCCTTGAAACAGGGGCCCCTCCCTCGACTGAAGGATCTAATTGCAGCCATCTCCTGTTAACGATAGACCTCACCCCCCAGGCGACATCGTCCAATCACAGCTTGTTGCCTGCTATAACTGATCCTACCTCTCTCGCCGTGGTAGCCGATGGGAATCCCCTCCCGATGATCACGTTCTCCCCCCAAACCCTTGCAATCTCTTCCCACTAACCAGGACGAGTTTCAATTAGTCTGCCCAAAAGGAAAAAGACATCTGCAAACAACAGATGAAAACGGGCATCTCTTTTAAAAACCTACAACTGAAAACCGACAGCCCCTCCTCTCTGCCCTAGATTTCTCCCTCGTCACAGAAAATCGTTTCTCGGTATTGGAGGACATAGATGTGGATGAATCCTCGCCCTTGTCTACTGACCTAGAAACTGATATGGTTGAACCGCAAAAATTAGTACCCCCCCCCCTCCCCCCCCCCCTCCCCTGAAGATGGCTCATTTCTCTCCCTCCCCGTCCCCTCCCTCTATGGACTATGCCCCATCCGATAACGTGGAGGGATGTGATGACGGTGAGGAGATAAATGATGAAAACCAGTGTGACACACCATCTGAGCCATCTGATATAGATGACTCTGTTAGTGAATGTGGTAGCCTTAAGGAAGAAGAAACCCCTCCAATCCCTCCCTCCGAGATAAAAAGGTTTCTTAAGGACACATTCCGAAAAAGGAATGTTGTTATAGAAACCTTTTTTCCGGAGCTACCTGATTTTATACATTCCGCTAGATTGATGGTAAAACGGCCCCACGTTTTTAATATCAATTCCTCCCAACGTCACCGTTTAAAGAAGTGGTTGCAAAAAGCTAAGAATGAACTGCTATCAAAAAATTGAGTGGTGGTCACTCCTCCTTGTAGCTGTAATGAGTTTTTCCATTTGTAGCCTGAATATTAACGGAGGATGTAGCTCTGTCCGTAAAGTTCAAGTAAGGGATTTTTTATTACAGAAGAAAGTTGACATTGCCCTCTTACAAGAGACCCATGCCAACGACTGCTGTGTCGCAGAGTGGTGTAGGCTCTTCCCCGGCCTGTCCTTTTTTAGTAACGGTGACTCCCGCAAAGGCGGTGTCGCAATAATTCTTAGCCCCTCCTTTTCGCCTTCATTGCTTAAATTCGACGAAATACACAAGGGATCCCTAGCATCCCTAGAATTCCACTACTGTGGAAAATTCTATACTATTTTTAATATCTATGCCCCAAGTACGCCTGTAGCTCGACGAGTTTTTTTTAATGACCTTGGGACACACCTAACGTCCCTCGACAGCCAAAACGCCCTAAAAAACCAAGACAATCATGTTTGTATTGGTGGAGATTTTAATTGCACCCTCCAACCCCAACTAGACAGGAACAGTGCAGAGCCCCATCCTGCCTCCACAATCCCCCTCACCAAATTTTTAAAACAAATGAATTTGACAGATATATGGTGGGTACAGCACCCATCAATCAGGCAATACACATGGTGTCGATGCATTCAGGGTAATATTGTACTTGCTCGCTTGGACAAGTTTTATATTAATCCTCCACTTGAACGCCTCGTTCTGTCATCCAAAATTTGCCCATCAGGATTCTCGGACCACAGCGCAACATTTCTCAAAATTTCTGCCCCCTGCCCGAAACACAAGAGTGCTTTTTGGAAATTTAATAACAACTTACTTGATGATAGTACCTTTAAGGACATTTTTCCGGAAATTTGGAATATTCTAGTTGCCTCCCAAGGGAATTTCTCAAACCTCAGACAATGGTGGGATAATGCCAAAACGCACATCAGACTGTTCTGCCAACAATATCGTGCGTATGGTGTTCAAGAGGAAAGAAAAACCACAACCTTACTTGAAGATGAAATCCTGTAATTACAGGAACAGCTTCAGGGAACTGCAAGTGTGAGCTACCAGGGAATGAGGCAACAAATTCATGGAAAAACGGCCTTACTGAATTCCATATCCGAAAGGCGAGCACAAAATGCTTTATTGCGCCTGAAGATGAGGTACATACACGACCTTGATGCTCCAACCAAATTCTTCTTCAGCCTTAAAAGGGGGGCCTCTTCGTCAATGATTACACGCTTGCTCCATGATGGGGAACTCCTTTATGAAGATGGCAGAATCAGGGAATGTGCCCGGAAACATTTTAAACAACGGTTTATGTGGCATGACATTAACCAGGATGCAATATCGGAACTTGTTTCTAACCTTCCAACATTGGCGGAGGATCAGAAGCAGCAGTTGGAGGATCCTCTTAGGTTACCTGAGCTCACCGCTGCCTTGAAGGCCTTGGAACCTGATAAAGCCCCTGGATTGGATGGGCTGACTAGTGAATTTTTCCAGTTTTTTTTGGGACGCCATTGGACCTCACCTACTGCGGGTATTGAATGAATGTTTAGAGGATGGACAACTGCCGTGGAGTTGCCGGAGAGCAGTCACCACCTTAATTCCTAAGAAAGCGGACACTCAACTTATAGAGAACTGGCGTCCTATTTCTGTTTTATGTACGGATTATAAAATTTTAGCCAAAGCCTTGTCTAATCGAATGAAACCTTTTATGAATGTACTAATAGGAGAACATCAATCCTTTTGTATTCCTGGACGTACTATTTTTAATAATATCTTTCTTATCCGTGATACCATTCGGTTTTGTAACAATTTTAATATGAATGTTGGTCTGTTTTTCATTGACCAAGGAAAAGCCTTTGACTGTATTGACCACATGTACCTTTTTAGAGTTTTAGAGAATTTTGGGTTTGGACCTATTTTTATCTCGTACGTTAAACTTTTGTATTGTAATATATCCAGTGTTCTTAAAATTAATCAAGTATTGTGTAGCCCCATTGCTGTACAACGGGGAGTACGGCAAGGTTGCCCGCTATCTGGACTTTTATACTCTCTTGCCATCGAACCTCTTCTGCTCCAATTACGTACGCACATTTCTGGCTTCACTGGATCAATTCTTACCACACCGCTAAAAGTCTCTGCCTATGCAGATGATGTCTGTATTTATATAAAAAATAGTGCTGACGTCACTGCGGTGGCTCAGGTACTAAAGACATATTGTCAGGCTTGTTCAGGCCAGGTAAACTGGAAGAAGAGTGAAGCCCTTTGGATAGGACCTGGAGATTGCCCGCCAATTGTCCTACCAGGAGGAGTGAACTGGCAGAAAAGTGGCATTAAATACCTCGGTATTTTCCTAGGAGACAACACCTTTGAGCAGCAGAACTGGGTGGGATTACCGGACAAGGTAATGGCAAAACTGGCCCGCTGGAAAGGACTTCTTTCTCAACTTTCGTACCGCGGAAGAACTCTCGTCATTAACAATCTTGTCGCCTCTATGCTATGGCATAAGATGATATGCCTACAACCACCCGGGAGCCTTCTTATTACACTGCAAAAGAGCATTGTCGACTTTTTCTGGAGCGGGAAACACTGGCTCCAACCCCCCGTGGCATACTTACCACTCACTGAAGGTGGCCAAGGTCTTATTGATATCCGCAGCCGGATTATGGTCTTCCGGCTTCATATCATGCGCCAACTTGTATATGGAGATGAAGCCCTACTCCGGAGGCCTCTGGCTAACTGCATATTGCAACTTACATGCAAGCTGGGTTACAACCGAGAACTTTTCTTGATGAACCCTCATCAAATCGATTCATCCTTGCTGCCCACCTTTTACCAAGGGGTGATGAACGCCTGGCAAGCCCTGTCCTTTTCCCGTGAAATGGCAACATACAACATGGAAATGTTGTTGAATGAGCCCCTATGCTACAACCCCTTCCTGGAAAACAGCTTGAATAATAGGGGACTCGTTCAACGTTTTGTTGATGCCAAGCTGCTGCGAGTGAAAGACCTCATGACAGAGTCTGGGAGCTGCCGGCTGAGTGCTGCCGCTGTGGCACAAAAAACCGGAATAAAATCTGTCAGGATCATCTCTCGGTTCCTTCAAGGGATATCCACAACGTATCGTAATACCTGCGAGGAACTTGGCCCTTCCCCCGAGGAAACAGCGGGTGACTTCCCCAAACTCCTAGTCTTCAGCCCGCCACTTAATCTGTCCCCTGGCCTGAACAGCCCTGATGATACTGCATTATCCCTTCCCGCCTTTCCAAAGAAAACTTTGTACAACGCGTACGTTAAAATTTTATACACAAAAACATTTTCTGAGCACCCGAGGCTTCGATGGCGGGATGTTTTACCCCCAATACCCCCCAATTGCCCCAATTGGCGAAGTTTTTCTCTCTTGCCTACTCCAAAGTATGTTGGAGATATTCAATGGAAACTTGTACACTGGATTTTACCTTATAATGTTTTACTGAACCAGGTTTTCTACTGCTAACTCTAATCTATGCCCTTTCTGTACATCCATTGAAACCCTACCGCATATATACCTTGAGTGTGAACGATTGCAACCTCTTTTTACATTCCTTCAGGAATGCTTTGTGAAGCTTGGTTCCCTCTTCAATCACAATGTTTTTATTTATGGTGTTTTAGGACCGTCTTCCCTTAGAAATGTGGTTTTAATGAATTTTTTAATTGGCCAGGCCAAGTTTGCAATTAATAAATCCAGGAAGAAAAAAATGGGAAACGCTTCTGACTCGTCATATGATGTACTGCTCACCTTTAAGGCTCTTGTAAATGCAAGACTAAAGCTAGAATACCGGTTTTTAAAAATGAACAAGAATTTAACATGTTTTAAAGAAAAGTGGGTTTTTAATGATGTCATATGCACACTTGATGATGATGATTTGATAATAACTTTTCCTTGAGACCATTTTTATTGTGTTTTGTTTCTTTATGACTGAACATAACTGATTTTTTGTACTCTTGTAATAAAAGGAAGAAACAGTCAGTCTCTCTCTCTGTCTCTTTCGCCCTCTGCCGGCTGTTGCGATTTGGGTGTGGCGTCATGGCGGCTGTGAGCAACTGCTCTGTGTTGTGTTAAATCCTTTGTGCGATTTTCTCCTCTCCTGCCCTCCCCTCCCTCTCCTTTTCCATCCTGTGTACTTTGGCATTTTGTTTTCATCCTTTCTACACCTTTGTCTTCGAGAGAGAGAGGATTGAGAGCGGACCCATTTTGGGTGCGGCCGACCGGCTTCGACGCCGCTTTGTAAGCCTTTTTGTGCTTATAATGCGCATTTGTTATTTATTTTAGTACGATTTATTTCGGTTTGGTACCTACTTGTCCGGTTCGGACAAGTGGGGGTGTTAATTCGCTGGGTTGGCGAATACACGCTCTCGGTTAGAGGCGTTCGACAGCTTAACAAGGAAGCATACATTTGTGTGTGTTCCACCCGAAGGAACTTCCACCGAGGACATTGTTTTGTCAGTGGGGAAAATCATCGGTTGTGAGAATGTACGAGCAGCGTCGAGAATGAATCAAAAAGTTGTTGTATTTGTGTCCGATGAAAAATTCGTTCACGATGTTAGTGCGGGATTAACCACAGAGACGGGTCTCTTTGTCTTGGCATCGCCTATGGACACTCCGTCGATGACGGTCGTCATATCTAATGTACCTCCATTTATAACCTGAGATTAGCTGATGTCCGTTTTGTCCCGATACGGAACAGTTATGTCGAAAATCACAATGATTCTGCTCCGGTCTCAGGATGAACGTGTTAAACACGTGATGAGCTTCAGACGGCAGGTGTATATGGTGCTTCCGGATCGAGGCGATGACACGGGGTTAAACATCACGTTCAAGGTAAAGGTGAACAACCATGAGTACCAAATGTATGCGTCATCGGTCTCATTAACATGTTTTCATTGCGGAGCTTTTGGCCACGTCAAAAGGTTTTGTCCGAAGGTATCGTGTGTACGGTGCGGTGAAGCAGGTCATAGTGACGCTGATTGTAAAAGAGATAACACCCCGGTCTCTAACGTATGAAACAAGGTAAACCGAAATACCCGAACGGTTCCTACCGCCGCTCCCTCGCACACGAGGAGTCGGGATAATACTCCTGTCCATGTGCCTGAAAACGACAACACCGCTGATTCGGTGAATAATGAAATAATCCCGGAAAACCCACCTGTTGTGGCAGATGCCACGTGCAGTGAGGAGATGGAAGAAAATCCCATTGTGGTGACAAAAAAACGAAGAGCACCTGGTGCTTGTAACTCCAACATTACTTTGAAAAAGGTATTGTTGGATAAAGACAGTGTGGGTGAAGACGCCCTGAAACGACTTTCTCAGGTGTCCACAAGCTGTATTGACACCAGGGAGAAGGAACCTGAATTAATGAATTCTGAAACGTTATCGGGCAGCACCGAAAATTTGGGAGAAAAAATAGATGGCGAGACTAAAGATGATGGTGAGCTCATTAGTGAGCCGCCACCTTCACTACCTGCTGAGACCGAGCGGAATGGGAATATTTCAGCCCCAAGCTCCTCTTTACCAATGCAAGATCTAAATCATGACACTGGTTCGTCAACTGAGCCAGTGAACATCTCCCTACAGGAGGGTGAAGCCGAGATTTCAGCTCCTGCTGAATATCCCGGGTACCAGAGTGAAGATGACTCTACAATGGAACATTCCAGCAAATCTTCGGACTTGGTTGGAATCAAAATGGGGACGGCGCAGACTGATAAATGTGAGCTTGGCAGAGCTGTTTCTGATTTGTCAGCATCAGATGATGAAGTTGAGATGACTGAGTTGTCTCAATCTTCATCGCATCAGTCATCCATAGCCCCTCAACTTATTATTTCCTTTCTAAATGACACCTACCGACAGCGAAATGTGATTGTAAAAGATCATTTTCCTGATTTTATTTCATTCATCCAAGCTGCAAAGGACATAATTAGGAAGCCGGATGAATTTCATTTAACAAGGTCGCTGTTTCATTGGCTGAGAAAGGCTGTTACAAAAGCAGGGAGCGAGATTTCCCAACAACCACTCACGCCTTTTGATAATCCATGAAAAAAAATCACCTTTGGAACCTTAAATATGAACGGCGGAGGAGCAAGCCAAAACCGCCAGGTTCAGGTGAAAAGTTTATTTGAGCACAAGAGAATTGATGTACTCTTACTCCAGGAAACCCATATAATTCAAAATGCGGAGTAGGACTGGTGTCGCCTCTTTAAGGGACAGTGTTTTTTTAGTAACTTGTCTTCTTCTTCTGCTGTTGTGGCCTTTTTACTCAGACCAGTACTAATACCTGAGTCATGCCTCTTCCAGGAGGTGATTAAAGGCCGGTTTATTTCACTGGAACTGGTCATTAATAATTTTCGGTTTACACTATTCAACGTTTATGCACCAAGTGAGAGTGTGGAACGAAGAGCTTTCTTTTCATCTTTGATTCGACACAGCAGTCGATAGATCTCAATAATTGTATTTGCATGGGGGGTGACTTTAATTGCACCTTTAAACCCAGTATAGACCGAAATACAGCAGAACCTCATCCCGAAGTTCGTACTGATTTGTTAAATTACTTTTCGGCAGTGGGTGTGCTAGATGCATGGAGACTGCATTACCCCCAACAAATCTGAGTATACTTGGGGACGATGTGCCAATGGGAGAATGACCTTCGCTAGACTTGACCGTTGGTACATAAACTCACAGTTCAGGAATGCGGTTATCTCTCCAAATCATTTTCCATCTTTGTTTTCTGATCATCATTTAGTTACCATGGGCCTCTTTTTCCCTCAACCCTTACGCAAAAGTGCATACTGGAAATTCAATACCAGTCTTCTCGAATATGCTTTGTTTAAAGACGCCTTCCGTGCTTTTTGGGCCATCCAACTTTCAAAAAAGCCCTCTTTTTCTTCTTTAGCATTATGGTGGGATAACACAAAAGCTCAGATTAGAGTGTTTTGTCAGCAGTTTGTTTCAAATGAAACTGATGTAAAAAATATAATAATGGCTTGTTTCGAAGCTGATATTATACGGTTAGAGTGTAAACTGGCTAAAGATAATAACAGAAGAGACCACAGGTTATTGGTTGAAAAGAAGGCTCAACTGAGAGAGCTGATTCAGGAGAAAGCAGCAGGCCTGTTAATCAGATTAAGAATAAACAATTTAAAGGTATTAGACACCCGAGACACCCCTAGTAAATCTTTCTTCCAAATGGATTTTGTAAATAAGTCACCCAAAACTTTTTTCTTTGTACTAGACTTTAGGGGAAACATGGTTGCCAACCGTGGAGATGTAAGGTTGTGCATTAGAGAGATTTTTTTCAAAAGTTTATGCAAAACAAAATGATTGTGAGCAAACCATGAAATTTTTAACTTCTCACCTTTCATCCCTAAATGAGCCTCAGTGCCTGGGCCTGGATTCACCAATTACTTTGACTGAGCTAACTTGGCAGAGGATCTCACTAACTGAAATGGACTCGGGGAAAGCTCCTGGGATTGAAGGCCTACCGGCAGAATTGTTCTTGGCTTTTTGGGACCTTTTGGGCCCTGAATTATTGAATGTCCTGGAATCATCCTAAGCTTCAGAAGAGCAAGTGGTGTCGCTGATTCCAAAGACTGGAGATCTACGACAGATAAAGAATTGGCGGCCCGTCTCGTTGTTATGTACGGACTACAAAATAGTGTCAAAAGTGTTGGTCAGTCGGTTGAAGACGGTAATCGGTGATCTAGTCCACCATGATGAGAATTACTGCATCCCAAACAGATCTATTTATGATAATATTTTTTTGATCAGAGATTTAATGGAATGTGATTGCTTGGAAAAAGATTTTGGGATAATATTCCTTGATTTGGAAAGGGCTTTTGATAGTGTTGATCATGTTTTTTTGTATCGTGTGCTAGAAGCATGTGGCTTTGGTGCCAATTTTAAGGCCTCCGTGACTTTGTTGTTCAACAATATATTTAGTTTATTTAAAATAAATAACGAACTCAGTTCTCCGGTACAGGTTCAAAGAGGGGTGAGACGAGGATGCCCGGTTTCTGGGTTATTATTTTCCTTGGTAATGGAATCACTCCTAATTTTATTTCGGAAAAATATTTCAGGAGTGACTGTATCCCCTGGGAGTCCTTCAGTAGTTGTATCGGCTTATGCAGATGATGTCTGTGTGGTTGTTAAGAAGGAGAATGATATCCCTGCACTTGTTGAATATTTAAATCTTTTTTTGCCTCGCTTCTTCTTTGAAGTGTAACTGGGACAAGAGTAAGGCCTTATGGATTCCCTGTCTCAAGAACATTCCACCTAGAACAGTGCTGGTACCACCTGTGCATCTACCAACAAAGTTAAAATGGGTGGAAGACGGAGTCAAATACCTTGGGGTTTTCCTGGGATCTCCACATTACGTCCTCAAAAATTGGGACTGGATTGTTGAGCATGTTAAAAAAAGATTGGGACTGTGGAAACAAGTTCTGCCCCACCTTTCCTACAAAGGCAGGGTTCTAGTGGTTAATAATGTGGTGGCTTCTTCCCTGTGGCATAGGTTTATCTGCCTTCAGCTGCCGGAGGAACTACTAAAGGCAGTGCAGAGGCTACTGGTGGATTTTTTTTTTGTAGTGGTCACCATTGGTTACTACCAAATGTCATATGTAGCCCCTTGTCTGAAGATGGCCAGGGACTGATTGACATAAAAAGTCGTATCATGGCTTTTCAGCTGTGTACCATACAGCAGTTGCTGTACAAGGAACGACTGCCAAGCCGACTTCTGGCCTATCACATGCTGCGAAAAGCAAGCGGGCTTGGATACAGCCTTGAACCTTTCTTAGTCCAACTCCAACATGTCGACACATCTCATCTACCATCATTCTATCAGAGCCTTCTGAATGCCTGGCAAAGCCTTTCGACTAGTCGCCAGCAAGAAACCTATGCTACAAACATGTTTGTGGAAGAACCCCTTTTTTACAACCCGCTTTTTCCTGCAATTTCAAGAAGCCGAGACTTTTATCAACACTTTATTACAGCGGGCATAATCAAAGTGTTGGACCTCCACCATGATTCTGGTTGGGGGTGGAAGTCGGTGCAAGAGATAGCTGATATGACTGGAATATGGTCAAACAGAATAATTGGAAGAGTCCTAAAGGAAATAGTAAGGAAAAGCTTCCAACTTGGACTAAGATGGACCCAGGAAGTTTTGGTGACATCCAATGACTGGCAATTTCCTGGTTTATTGGTACAGCCTAGTCACGGAGACTTGCCCCCAATAAGTGAGGGACAAAACATTTTTCAGAAATGCAGTAGTAAAGACCTGTATCGTTTATGTACTGCAGTTCTGCTTGGGAACTCACCGTTAAATGGAGTGGCCAGGTGGAAAGGGCTAATGCCGGAAGGACTCCCATTGGAGCCTGCATGGGAATCAATATACAGTAAGCTGGTAAGCAAAAGGACAGGTGATCTCCAGTGGCGAATGATACACTGGATCATTCCATCTAATAAATTAGTGAGTCATTTCACGCCCACATCATCGTGTTGCCCGTTCTGTGTTTGCACAGAGGATGTGTTCCATGCGTATGTTGATTGTGCAAGGCTTGTGCCTTTATTTCAATGGCTTGATTACGTGACAGGAAAAATGAATATCACTTTCTCTCTGCGATCATTTATTTTTGGTTTCAATGGTATGAAAGAACATGTATATATGTTGTTTTTGTTTTAGTGGCCACGGCGAAAATGGCAATTTATTTATCGAGGAAGGAAAAACTGAAAGGAAAGCCGATTGGGCAATGTGATGTCATGTTCTTTTTTAATGCCTTGATATCTGCAAGACTCAAACTTGAATTTTGTGTTTCTGAAAGAAAGAAAAGTATTAATGAGTTTATGAACATTTGGTGTTTTGATGGGATCTGCATGGTGCAGGAGAATGAATTAATGATATCGTTACTGATCGCGGTTTAGGATGTTGTTTGCCGAGCGAAGGCTCCGCGACCGAACAGTTGTTCCCCGACTCACCTGATTCACCCAGAACTTTGGCCGTATCGCACCGCAGCTGCCCAATCTGGAAAAGACTAAAACGACGAAATGCAAAGAGGAAAAGGAATAAGACGAGAAGACGGACAGAAGAGTAATTGGATTTATTATACACACAAGCAAAAAGAAAGCAGTCACGTTTATTTACAACACATAAGACGCAGGTGACACAGTGCAAATACTAGCTTATCCAGACTTAATTAAATACCCAGGGAAAAGACACACAGAACAAACTCACGTACACAAGAAGGGTGGAAAGGCAGGAGGTGGATGGCTGAAGGGAGAGGAAGGTCCAAGGGGGTCCTGCAGCACGATCGGTGCGTTTAGCAGCCGCCGTTCCTTCGCGGCCCTGCTCAAAACCGCCGTCCAGGCCCCAAGCGGCTGTTGGGTGTTGTTGCTGCTGTGGCCGCCGCTTGCTTTGCCAGGACTCGTCTGACTCGTCTGGTCCAAACCCTCAACTCAACAACACTCTTGCACGTCTCCCTGTCCAACCACTCTTTCTCTCTTGGTCCAACCACTCTTTCTCTTTCTTGGTCCAACCACTCTTTCTCTTTCTTGGTCCAACCACTCTTTCTCTCTCTTGGTCCACTCACTCCTCACCACCGACTCTTCACCACCGACTCCTCACCACCGACTCTTTACCACCGACTCTTCACCACCGACTCTTTACCACCGACTCTTTATGCTTCTTGCGTGCGCGCCTTTATAGCGCCTCCAGCGATCAAGCCGCCGGCCTTCAGGACATGCCCATCGGTGTGCTCACCTCGGCCCTGGTTGGTCACGCGACCCTCTGGCTCCGCCCTTGATGACGAGGGGCGGGCACGCCCCTCTTCCCCGACCCGAGCACATGTTCAATGGTGGTTTTGGAGGGGATGTAATTGGCAATCGAGGCTTGGCAATGACGAAAGGGGATGTGAAAGGAAATGGAGATTTTGGGGATGGGAATGAAAGGGGATCTATTCTCTTTCACTGGTGCAATGGAGTACTTCAATTAATGGGAGACACAGCCTTACCCTAAAACACAGAATAAGATATAACTATCGAACAGGGGTATTCTATTATTGGCTGACGTGTATGCTTGTGGACTAATTATGGGATGCCCTTTCACCTTTACACAGCTCCGGAGGCAGGGGGCGCAGAATCTATCTATAATTCCAGCAATCTCTGTGTGTGTGTGTGTGTGTCTGTGTGTCTGTGTGTGTGTTTGTTTGTTTGTCTGTGACCGCTGTTTCTCGACAACCACGTGTCCGATATACTTTAAACTTGCCAGGTATATTGCTGGGGACCCGAGGATGTGCCTTTTCAAGGTTTCATATTAATCGGACAAGTAGTTACCGAGCTATGTCCAAAAAACGATTCAACCAATCAGAGAGCAGCGAGCTATCACGTGTGCCGAACGTGCCGAACAGACTCTGCCTCGGACGGCACATTTGAGAGCGTATTCATTTATTTCACGTTGGCAAACTATGTTGGCGTTAAACTATGTTTTAAAACTAATTAAAACTAATTTGCGATTCTTTCGCTTTCCTGCGCGTTTGTGCACGCTATGGCGATTTCTTTACCAAACTCTGCAAGCCGTTCGCTTTGGACCAAACCATTTCATGTAAATAGAGGGGGGGGGGATTGTCACCGTACTCGCAAGCCGTTCGCTTTGGACCAAACCATTTCATGTAAATAGAGGGGGGGGATTGTCACCGTACTCGCAAGCCGTTCGCTTTGGACCAAACCATTTCATGTAAATAGAGGGGGGGGATATAATTTTAGATATAGATATAGTACGGGCATGCCCTAGTAAACAATAATAATAATAATAAAGCACACAATCAAAAAAATATACAGTCCTCATATCCGCAACAATATATTTGTAGGTTTGTTGGGATTGAATCAGTGTGTGGTCGGTTTTTCTGTTGTTGTTTTTCTTTTCTGGTTCATTGTACTGTTTTGAATTCCTTTCCTGTCATTATCTTTTTTTCTTTTTCTGTGTTTTCTATGATTGTGCTTGTATTGAATAGTATCTTCATCGACTGGCTTGTATTTTTATATTTTTGTAATAAAAAGTCTCTCTCTCTCTCTCACTCTCTGTCTCACTCCCACCCACTTGTTAACCTGATATACCAACAGCCCACGGTTCTCCCCTTTGATCGATCCGCTGCGGCTGGCAGACATATTGCTCCGAGTGAACTGTTCGCAACATGCAAAGAATGCAATGTTACCCAAAATGTCATACAATCTCTTCAAATATAAAAACCCTTCCTAAAATCATCTATTGGGGAGTTAATTTATTCCATCTGCAATATTGGTGAATATTTGTATCCATACTCCTACCCCTTCCCAATGCTCGTTCTCACAAACATGGACAACAAAAATCCAATTCCTCACCTATTGGAAGTAATTATTTTTTCATTATCCTTTTTCAACTGAGTACCTTTATAAAGTACGAGCCAGGTACCCATGCTCCGCATGGGTGGGGAGCCAAAGGCAAACAAAGAATGTGGAAACGAATGTGGTACCATGGAACCAATAAATTCCATACTCCTGTGCCACCTTTTGTCGCACGTCAGACATCGAAAGCAGGTTCATGAAAGACTTTTTAAAAAACGGTGAATGGGAAACCATGAACCAATAAATTCCACATTCCTGTGCCACCTGTAGTTGAACATCAAGCATGGGCAGCAGGTTTGCGAAGGACATGCACAAAAAACGTACCTGTCTGAATGGTTATATCGCCAGTCAATGGCGAATCTGCATATGGCGATCCGCGAATGTCATGGTTAGAAAGTAGAAACCCTCCCGTCATTTTCTCATTAATTTGAACTCAATATCTCTATTTTAATTCCAAAACAGCATCATTCCAATCACAAGTTAAGTAGCATTAATATAAAAATAAACTTTTACCAATACTCGTGGCATAGACAACTATGCGGATCTTCACCAAAATTGAATAGATTCTTCCTTGTCACACACCCAACCGGTCCACCAAGTTTCGTCCAAATACGTCCATAACTTTTTGAGATATCCTGCTATGTATTGTTTTTGGCCCTCTCTCCCAATGTGAAGAATCACATTTAAAATTCTAGTAGCCGAATCCGGATCTTCACCAAAATCTAATCATTTCGTCATTGTCACACACGCTACCTCTCTGCCAAATTTCGTCCCAATCTGTCCTCAACTTTTTCAGATATCTTGTTCACAAACAGAAAGACAGACAGACAGGGGTGAAAACATAACCTCCTTCCACCTTTAGTGGCGGAGGTAAATATTTAAATCCGTGCTGACATTACATCCGGATATGGAGCAGTTCAGTTCGGTTCAAAATTCAAAATCGTAATTGTATTAATCCAATTCCAAACAGCATAACTCCAATCATAAATTGATACTATAACAAAATACTGTGATAAATCACGATTGTATTGAGATATTATCAAACCAGCTCATTAACGTCGTGTGTTCACTTTCAGAATCAGAGCAGCTCGGTATCGAGGCAATTTCAAAATCATAATTTTATTGAGGAATTTATGAAACCTCCTACCTACCTTACAACATCCGCTGGGACTCCAAAACGTTCCTCAGGAGGTTTGCCACGACTAGCCCCAAAACTGAGGGAGTAGTTTGGGGACGGATGGACACTGCTGTTTTATAATATAGACTAGCGTGACTCGGTGCGCTATGTGCCCCTCACCACATGTCGTTTCAGAGGCGTAGGCATCTTTTACCATTTCGGTGTATTTTGGGTTTCATGGTGTTTTGGGTCTTCAGGGCCATTTGGGTCTTCAGGGCCATTTGGGTCTTCAGGGTCTTTTGGATCCTCTGGGCCTTTAAGGGTATTTTGGGTCTTTGAGGTGTTTTGGGTCTTAAGGGTCTTTTGGGTATTGAGGGTCTTCGGTGTCTTTTGGGTCTTCTGGGTCTTCAGGGGCTTTTGGGTCTTAAGGTTCTTTTGGTTCTTCTTGGTCTTTAAGTGTCTTTGGGTCTTCCGGGTATTTATGGTCTTCGGCATCTTTTGGGTCTTTGGGGTCTTTTAGGTCTTTGGGGTCTTTTGGGTCTTCGGGGTCTTCTGGGTCTTCAGGGTGTTTTGGGTCTTCGGTGTGTTTTGGGTCTTCAGGGTGTTTTTGGTCTTCGGGGTGTTTTGGGTCTTCGGGGTGTTTTGGGTCTTCGGGGTGTTTTGGGTCTTCGGGGTGTTTTGGGTCTTCGGGGTGTTTTGGGTCTTCGGGGTGTTTTGGGTCTTCGGGGTATTTTGGGTCTTCGGGGTGTTTTGGGTCTTCGGGGTGTTTTGGGTCTTCGGGGTGTTTTGGGTCTTTGGGATGTTTTGGGTCTTTGGGGTGTTTTGGGTCTTCGGGTATTCAGGGTCTTTGGGTATTCAGGGTCTTTTTGAGCCTCAGGGCCTTGAAGGGTATTTGGGGTCTTTGGTGGTCTTCAGGGTATTTTGGGTCTTCAAGGGTCTTGGTGGTCTGAAGGGTCTTGGGGGATTTAAAGGGTCATCAAAGGTCTGAGGGGTCTCAGCAGTCTTTACGCAATTAAGAGGGTTAATTAAGAGGGTTGGATCTTAATTGAAGAGGAAGAAGAAGTTTTTGGCGCATATAAACATACATACATACATAGCGAACCATATACATTTGCTCTATATTATAATAATAATAATAATAATAATATGTACTTTTAGAATGTGAGTACATCTATAAAGTATGTACTATTAGAATGTGAGTACATCTATAAAGTATGTACTATTAGAATGTGAGTACATCTATAAAGTATATACATTTAGAATGTGAGTATGTCAATAAAGTATGTGCAATTAGAATGTGAGTATGTCTATAAAGTATGTACAATTTTAATGTGAGTATGTCAATAAAGTATGTACTAATAGAATGTGAGTATGTCTTTAAAGTATGTGCAATTAGAATGTGACTATGTCTATAAAGTATGTTCAATTAGAATGTGAGTAGGTCTATAAAGTATGTCCTATTAGAATGTGAGTATGTCAATAAAGTATGTACTATTAGAATGTGAGTATGTCTTTAAAGTATGTGCAATTAGAATGTGACTATGTCTATAAAGTATGTTCAATTAGAATGTGAGTACGTCTATAAAGTATGTCCTATTAGAATGTGAGTATGTCAATAAAGTATGTACTATTAGAATGTGACTATGTCAATAAAGTATGCACAATTAGAATGTGAGTATGTCTATAAAGTTTGTACTATTAGAATGGAAGTATGTCTATAAAGTATGGGCAATTACAATGTCAGTATGTCTATAAAGTATGTGTTTTTGGAAAATGAGTGTGTCTATAAATTAGGTACTATTAGAATGTGATTACATCAATAAATTAGGTACTATTAGAACGTGAGTACATCTATAAAGTATGTACTATTAGAATATGACTGCATCTATAAAGTATGTACTATTAGAATGTGAGTGCATCTATAAAGTATTGTCATGTCCCCGGGGTTAAGACCCCAAGAGAACGAATGGCTGAAACAAGCTTAAACTCCGAGGCGTATACCCAACTTGGCGGTATTATCTGTTCACGCATGCGGGAAGGCTCAAGACCTTATATGATCGGACGCACACACAGGGGTTATCCGATCCCCACAGATGCAGAAACGAATATCTGGGCACGACAAAGAAATGCAATAAATAATGGATTTAATGAAGATAAATGCAAGAGTAATAAAAACAAAATAAATGGTGAGGTGAAACTAAATTCTAACTGAGGGACCCTCCAGGCGGACACAGAGACCCGGCAAGGGAAGACAAATAAAAGAAAATGTGTTTGTGTGGTGCATTGGCTGGTACTCAGCCTGGCGTCCACAATTGGCCCTTGAAAGCCTTGTGGGCGTCGAATGGGGGTCACCGCGCTTGGAGCGCACAAGATGGCGCGCAGTCGCACCCGCAGCAGCCACCGACCCATGGAGTGGTGGCAAAAATCCCTCCTCCTCCAATCGTCACGATCCATCCGCTCCGACCACTCACCTCGCTAGTGCGTACCACTCAAAGCACAACAGCCTCTGCCAAAGGCACAAGGAGAGCGTTATAAAATGCGACCGTCCACTATCAAAGGCAGGACCAGAGAGCAAGATGGCGCAACAGCTTCTCTTTTCCTCCAGCTCTCGAATGTTCCACGATGACGTCACACTCTGTCCAATCACTGAGCACTGCTCAATCACAAAGGCCGGGGCGTTGCCTTCCCGTTACGATTGGTCGGGGTGCGGAGTTTAATCTCTTTTCGGGAATGTTTGGATGACGTCGAATGCCGTGAGACGGGGTTTGACTGGCTCGATCGGCAAATGTGTCGGGTTTGTCGGGGCTGGCGGCGCTTTGAGCGACTGAGTCCATTTGTTATAGTTGTTGTAATGGCTAGCAGCCATTTTGGATGCAATAACAACGAAGGGAAAATCACAGGGCAATTACACACTGTGGTTTATCCTTAATTACAAGCCCTACCTAATTAGCATAGCTCCACACCTCGTATGGAGACACATACAATCTTACCCGGACTATCGACACTACTTAGATACATCGAGGTGGGTTCTTCTTCTTTGCGACACTCGGAGCATGCTAATTTATAAGATTCTATCTCGGCCAAGGTTTTTTTTGTTTGTTTGTTTTTTGTTGTTGTATACTGAATCGAGGCTCGTGAAAGAGCTAACATTTATTTCACAAACAAATCAACCAGACAAACAAAATATATAAAAAGAGGGAGCGGAAGACAAGATGGGGCGAGAAGAGGAAGCACACAAACATAACATTTGAGAGCAGGGAGATGTGTGGGAGGGAGAGGGCTTGGGGGGAGGAGGCGTGGGAAGGGGGGGGGGGGGGTGGGAGAAGTATAAAACACAAGGACACCAAGGAATTCCCGGACAGAAGTTGGTATTTCAAAAAAGTGGATTTGGGGTGAAATTAGTGGGGGTAGAAAAGATCAAGGTTTTGGATGGGGGAAGATAAGAGATGGTGGTGAACAGCTGTTTTAAAGACCTGCAGGGTGGAGTGGGATTGAAGAGAGTGAGGGAGTTTGTTCCAGAGGCGGGAGAAAAGGGAGTGAAGGTGAGCAGAGAGTCTTGATTTTGGCAGTTTAACCATAAGAGGGTTGCAGGCAGATCTTGTGCGACCTGTAGGAATATTTGGGGGACAGAGCCCAGAGAGAGCTGGGGGGGCAAGGCCAGAGAGGAGTCGGTAGAAGACGGAAAGACCACCAACCTGCCTGCGGTGAGTGAGTGAAAGGCCCTTGAAGTTAGCTTCATCGCGAGAGATTCCAATGATTCTGAACGCTTTGGTTTCAACAGTGTGATGACGAGCTAGGTGTGAGGCAGGAGCACCAGCCCAGAGGGGAGAGCAGTATTCCATTGAGCTGTGGATGAAAGCCTTGTATGTGGTGAGGAGCTCAGGTGTGCCAAGGAAGGACTTCGCACGACTGAGGATGCCCAGTCGGCGACTGGCTTTGGAGGCCAGATTTGAAATGTGGTTTTCCCAGGAAAGATCATGGCACATAGTGAGACCCAAAAGCTTGAGTGACAGAACTTCGTGGAGAGGATTATTCAGAAAGTGGATGGGAGGGTTGTCCAGTCGGTCTTTTCGGAGAGACATCGTAAGAGTGTGAGATTTGTCAGGATTGAAAGACATGTTCCACTTGTTTGCCCAGTCTGTGATTTTGTCCAGGTCTGCAGAGAGTGAGGAGGCTGCAGACTGCCGATCTGAGGGATGAGGAATGGAGCGACAGAGAGTAGAGTCATCAGCAAAGAGATAGAGAGGATTTTCAAGAGAGTCAGAGAGATCATTGATGAAGACCAGAAAAAGCACAGGACCCAGAACACTGCTTTGTGGAACTCCAGCCTGAACAGGAAGAGGAGATGAGAGAAACCCATTCAGGGCCACACGTTGACTACGACTAGAGAGGAAGTCTGCCAGCCATGCGTGGAGATTTCCATGGATACCAAAGGAGGAGAGTTTGGTGAGCAGCGCGGGCTTCCAGACCGTATCGAAGGCACGGGATATTTCAAGGGAGACAGCTCTAATTTCCTGTTTTGCATTGAGGACCTCCATCCATTGTTGAAAAAGCAGAAGCAGCATATCCAGAGTAGAGTGACCAGGTCTGAAACCAAATTGATGATCAGAGCTCAAGCCATTGGATAAGAGGAAAGATTTCATATCTGAAGCAATGATGGATTCCATGACTTTCCTGATAATTGGGAGAAGGCTGATTGGTCTGTAGTTGCTAGGATCTGTTTTTGCACCTTTTTCTGCAAAGCGGTGATGTTGGCTGATTTCCAAGCAGATGGCAGATGACCTTGAGCAAAAGAGAGGGTGAAGAGAACAGAGAGAGGGAGTGAAAGAGCAGAAAAACAGGATTTTAGGACCCGTGGGCTGATGCCGTCAGTTCCAGTTGCAGAATCAGAGTCGAGGGTTGACAGAAACTTTTCCACCTTGTCAGGAGGAAAGGACACAGAGTCCAGGAGCAGCTGGGTACGACTGGGTACGGTGGGTACAGAGAGGGATGGGTTTGGGACACAAGATGTAGAGGCAAACACAGAGTTGACGCATTCAGCTTTTTCACGTGCAGAGTCAGCCGTGTCGCCATTTGAGGTGAGGGAGGGGATGGAGGGGGAACAAACACCAGAAACAGATTTGCCCAGACGCCACCAGGGTTTGGAAGAGGGAGACAGATAAGAGAGTTCGGTCTTGAGAACAGAGAGATATTGTTTCCTGGCTCTCCTAAAGGTGGACACACACTTGTTTCGGGCTTTGTGAAAGGAAATGAGATTTCCTTCCGTTGGATTTGCTTTCCAGGAGACGAAAGCAAGTTGTTTCTGGGCAACAGCCTCACCACAAGATTCCGTGTGCCATGGACGGGAGGAATGGTATGACAACTGAAGACGAGATGGGATAAATCTGTGCATGAGAGAGAGCAATTTACTTTGGAAGAATTCCCAGGATGAGTTGATGTCAGAGGCATTAGAGATGGGAGACCAGTCCAGATGATTGATGGCTGCTTGAAGACCGTGCCAGTTGGCCTGAGTGAAATGCCAGACTCGTCGATGCTGAGGAGGCTCTCTGAGATAGGTCAGAGAGATGTCCACTTTAACAAGCACATGATCAGAAGAACCGATTGAAGCAGAAGAAGAGCAGCAGACATTTGCAGGGAAGTTAGTCATAACCAAGTCCAGAAGAGAAGATGCTCCGTTGACTGAGATCCGGGTCGGGAAATTGACAGATTGTGTCGGTCCCAGTGAGTCGCAGAAGTCCTTTGCTGAAGAGCCATGGCTGGTGAGAGAGGTACCCACACCCAGCCAACTGGCATGGTGACAATTGAAATCACCACATATGAGGAAGAGAGAGTTGGGATGGGTAGATAGAAGTTGGTCCATATTATCAGACAGCGAGATGTAGATGGAGTCATCACTGTTTGGTGGACGGTACAACACACATATGAACAAAAGGTGGGAGCGAAGGGGCAGCCGTAGCCAAAGGTATTCCTGGGGGTGAGGTGGAGAGAGGGCAGTGCAGGGCGAGTGAGGAAGAGAGTTTTTTTTATAAAGATAGCAACCCCACCTCCAGGACGAGGCTCAGGTCTATCATACCAGAGGAGGGAGTAACCTGGGAGAGATACCAAGGAATCAGAGACATCATGAAAGAGGAAAGTTTCTGTTAAGCAGATCACGTCTGGTTTGTCAGAAGCAACCTGTATGGAGAGATCAGTCAAGTTTGAGCGAAAGCCCCGCATGTTTGAGGTCCATACCGTTAATGAAGAGGAAGGGGGAACATCGGATACAGAACAGGGGGGGGGGTGGGGTAGGGTAAGATGTGGAAGAGGAGGAAGAGGTAGGGAGAGCTGTTGAAGGTGTGTCAGAGATTTCAGAATAGCTTGGAGAAAGGGAAGAATGGGGAAACAAAAGGTTTGATGGTGATTGGGTGAGGCACAGTGAGGTGTTATTTGAGGAGGGGGAAGAGTGAGGCAGAAGGTTGGGGGAGATGAAGGTGAAAGTTGGAAGGGGGGAAGAAGCGGGGAGGACGCTTTGAGGAGGAGGGGTGAGAGGAGGAGGTCTTGGAGGGGAGGAGCGAGGGAGAGTCTCGGAGGGGCGGGGTGTGGGGGGCGTTTAGGAGGGAAGGGGCAAGGGGGGAGATTTGAAGGGATGGGTTATGTGGACGATTTGGAGGGGAGGGGCAAGGGGGAAGATTTGAAAGAGATGGGTGATGGGGAAGATTTGGAGGGGAGGGGCAAGGGGGTAGATTTGGAGGGGAGGGGTGATGGGGAAGTTTTGGAAGGAAGGGGTGATGGGGAAGATTTGGAGGGGAGGGGCAAGGGGGAAGATTTGAAAGGGATGGGTGATGGGGAAGATTTGGAGGGGAGGGGCAAGGGGGAATATTTGAAAGATATGGGTGATGGGGAAGATTTGGAGGGGAGTGGCAAGGGGGTAGATTTAGAGGGGAGGGGTGATGGGGAAGTTTTGGAGGGGAGGGGTGATGGGGAAGTTTTGGATGGGAGGGGTGATGGGGAAGTTTTCGAGGGAAGGGGTGATGGGGAAGATTTGGAGGGGAGGGGCAAGGGGAAAGATTTGAAAGGGATGGGTGATGGGGAAGATTTGGAGGGGAGGGGCAAGGGGGAATATTTGAAAGAGATGGGTGATGGGGAAGATTTGGAGGGGAGGGGCAATGGGGTCGATTTGGAGGGGAGGGGTGACGGGGAAGTTTTGGAGGGGAGGGGTGATGGGGAAGTTTTGGAGGGAAGGGGTGATGGGGAAGATTTGGAGGGGAGGGGCAAGGGGGAATATTTGAAAGGGATGGGTGATGGGGAAGATTTGGAGGGGAGGGGCAAGGGGGAATATTTGAAAGAGATGGGTGATGGGGAAGATTTGGAGGGGAGGGGCAAGGGGGTAGATTTGGAGGGGAGGGGTAATGGGGAAGTTTTGGAGGGGAGGGGTGATGGGGAAGTTTTGGAGGGAAGGGGTGATGGGGAGGATTTGAAGGGGAGGGGCAAGGGGAAAGATTTGAAAGGGATGTGTGATGGGGAAGATTTGGAGGGGAGGGGCAAGGGGGAATATTTGAAAGAGATGGGTGATGGGGAAGATTTGGAGGGGAGGGGCAAGGGGGTATATTTGGAGGGGAGGGGTGATGGGGAAGTTTTGGAGGGAAGGGTTGATGGGGAAGATTTGGAGGGGAGGGGTGAGATTGGATTTTGAAAAGTGTACGATTAATGGGAAACGAACATTTATTGCAAAATGAGTTTCTTGAGACCTTCGAGTCCGTTTGAGGACGCTGAAGGAGGGGTGGAGTGCAGGAGAGTTTCGGGAATGTAGAAAAGATGAACTGTAAGGGATGGAATTTTTTTTTGGAATGAATAGATTTGGTGAGCAAGTCGAAAGCATCCTTTTATAGAAGAAGAAGAAAAAGGTGTTATAATAAACGACAGAATACAGTTCTTCAGGGGAAAGTTTAAACATTTTTCATCATCATCATCATCATCATCATTTCATCCATAAATCCATACCCCAACAACATAACAGTATGTACTATTAAAATGTGAGTATGTGTGTTAAGCACATTGATGATAAAACCACTTGCACACAAGCACCACACAAAATAAACCATACAAAGGAAGTCCTGGTGAGGGTCTGCCATCTCTGATTGCTCTTTCTATTTACCCCGCACGAGAAGTGCAAGGTGGGGTTAAACTATTGATTAACTCTGTTTGTCTACCATCTATGATCGAGGAACTACTTAATTTCAATTGAATGTTATATTTTGAACACAAATCGGATCATGAATCGGAACACGAACCTGCAGTTTAGCAGTACTTAGACAAAAGATTACGCCTTCTCGACCAATCAAATTTTCCGCTAGCGCTCTTCGAAAACATCCTTCCGATATCCTTTTTCTCAAGACTGCGTGGGTTAAGGTGTTCTATGAGCTCTATAGTTTGATTTGTGAAGCAGTTACGTCACACTTCGACAAATAATCTTGTCTTCCATCATATGCTGCATGCAGCACATGACTGCAGGTTTGCGGCATTGCGGGTCCGCTCATTTTGATGGATGACCCGCTCATTTATGAATTGCCCCGGATGTGAAACACCAGGATGGGAGTTCATAGTCAGGTCAGAAATCGAACCGAGATTAGACAGCTTAAAGGTTAATATTGCAGAGGAAATAATTAATGAATTTGAAGCACAAACTTTAATTTGTGAGACCTGATGTACCCGATTATTTCATCCCATGAGAGCACCTAACAGCCATTTTTTTTTCAAGGGCCTGACCCACTCACAACATGGAGAGAAAAAGACATAAAATGTCATCGGCCCCATGGTTATAGTAATTTTGCTGTACCGAGTTTGTCGGCCATCTTTGGTTGATTACAAAGCAAAATCTTCTGCATATGTGTACTCTCATGTGCTGTGCCTGTGCCAACTTTGAACAAAATCGGTCCATGCATGTCGAGAAATGGTTGGGGACACGTCCGCGTAACACAATGGCCGCCAGTTGGCCATCTTGGATCTGACCTTGAAATAAATTGACGTGTATACGTAACCCATCATTCATTTTCTCTCTGCCAAGTTTGAACAAAATTGGACCATGCATGTTCAATAAATGGTTGGGTACACGTTTAAGTAACGAAATGGCCGCCAGTCGGCCATCTTGAAGTTGGTCTCGAAAAATACTGACGTGCATATGTAAACCATCATTCATTTTCTGTGTGCAAAGTTTGATCAAAACCGGTAAATGCATGTCCGAGAAATGTTGAGACTGTGTTCAATGAGGGATATTATGCCTCCGCCCCCAAAGGTGGCTGGAGGCATTATGTTTTCAGGTTGACCGTCTGTCCGTATGGGCTAAACCTCGTTTTTCTCAGCAACCACATGTCCAATTGAGACGAAACTTTCAGGGTAGGAGTGACACCCATGCAGAATGTTTTTATGATAATTGTGACGTCATAGGTCACATGGTATGGCAGCCATCATGGATTAAACGCAAATAATTTTTAAAATATTTCTTGGAAACCGCTGAATGGAAAAATTTGAAACTTGGCACATTGTCAAGTACTTCGAATGGGGAACTACAGCATGATAACGATGGCATCATAGGTGAAGCGGTATACCAGCCAAAAATGTTTTAATGGAATTCCTTGTCCTAAAAGTCTGAAATTGTATGCACATGATCTATGACCCATTTGTATTGAAATATTAAATTTATGACATCATAGGTCACATGGTTCGGCAGCCATAGTGGATGTAACCTAAAACCTTAAAAAAACATCTTCTCCCAAACCACAAAATCGATTGACTCGAAACTTTATGTGGCATTGACTAGGCATGGCGATTAAAAGATGATCACGAAAACATCATTGGTCAGATGGTGTGCCAGTCATATTGGATTGAAGTAAAATATGAAATAATTATATCTCTGAAACCGCTTACCCTATCGATGCGAAATTTTACAAATATCATCTAACACCATTGTTGCATATAGTTTTAAAATTATGATGTCGTAGGTCACGTGGTTTGGCAGCCATCTTGGATAGAAAAAAACTCACCTTATCCGATCAACACGAAACTTCACAAATGAGATCACCTAACCATACATATGCCGAGTGTACATTTTAAAGGTCATATGTCACGTGGTATGGCAGACATATTATCTTGATAGCCGATTTTTTTTTTATCCCTTCTCTGAAACAGCTTCACCAGTCGATGTGAAACCTGTCATGGCTGGTGAAAACGTGATGAAGGGATTTACAGCTACAGCTTCAGCAAAACAGCTGAAGGGATTTAAATCAAACTTGTTTGTTTTTAGGACAGTGAACGAGGGCATCTACCCATTGTGGCACTATGTGGAGGCATATTGGCGACACTCGCATTGTTCTAGTTTACAAAGAAAATGGCCGCAGGTCTACCAGTCGGCCATCTCTGATTAGATCGTAAAATAAAGTGAGGTGCATGTATATGTCATCATCTTCTCTGCTTGTGCCAAGTTTGAACAAAATCGGGCCATGCATCTCCGAGATATGGTTGCGGACGCATGGACAGAAGGATGAGACCCAATCCAATAGCCCCCATTGCGGAAAAGTCCAAAGGCAACTCCGAGATATGGTTATTTTGTTCGGTCATTACGCACAATGCAATACAGTCCCAATAAAAACTTTTTATCATGATTACTTGAAGGTCTAAATCATCCCTTGACTAAAGTGGTTTCATTCCCGCAGGCTGAGTTTTCCGAAATGAACTTGGCAGCCTACGTGGACGGCGGATGTATCGTGGACCTGCAGCTCGTGCGCAACAACACGAAGGTAGTAAGGTACGTCTCCACAAACAACACAAAAGTAATGAGGTAAGTTATATCTCTGCAGCAACAACACTTCAGCCTCCGAAACAGGAAGTTGCAATCTAACCAGAGCAAGTAGAGTTGCCCTTGTGACCGATATCCCTAACTTTTTCACCATTTGAGCTTTGTCATCAAATTTTCACCAAAGCTTTATTGTGATAATATGGAGAAGGCAAATTAATAATTTGGTTAAAAGGTCAAAAGGTCAAAGGTCAGCATCACATAAAATCATCAATTTCCATCCAACTTACTTGAAATTTCAATTTACTATTTGAGTTTTGTCATCAAATTTTCACCAAAGCTTTATTATGATAATATGGAGAATGTAAATTAATAATTTTGGTTAAAAGGTCAAAAGATCAAAGGTCTGCATCGCATAAATCGTCAATTTTCATCCAATTGACCTGAATTTTTAAGAATTTGCATATTGGGTCACTGAATTGGTTCACCAATGAAAAGCTAGAAGCTGATTGTTTGTTTGTTTTAGATAAAAGGTCAAAGGTCAAGGTTGCGTAAAATCACCAATTGTCACCAGATCGACCTGCAATTTAAAGAATTTTCATATCGGGTCAGTGAATTGGTTCACTAATCAAAAGATATGAGCCGATTGTCTTTTTGTAGATCAAACGGTCAAAGGTCAAGTTTGCATAAAATCACCAATTTTCACCTGATTGACCTGAAATTTAAAGAATTCACATATTGGGTCACTAAATTGGTTCACTAATCAAATGTTAGGAGTCTATTGCTTTTTTTTAGATCAAAAGGTCAAAGGTCAAGGTTGCATGTAATCGTCAATTTTCATTCAATTGACCTAAACTTTTAAGAATTTGCATATTGGGTCACATAATTCGTTCACCAATCAAAAGCTACAAGCTGATAAATTTTTTTAGATCAAAAGGTCAAAGCTCAAGGCTGCATAAAATCATCAATTTTCATTTTATATATATTTTTAACTGTTTTCGTTATTTTGAGCATATGGAAGATGGAAATGACAGGACGCGGACAGGCTTTGCATTTTCAGATCAAGTTTGCATAAAATCACCAATTTTCACCTGATTGACCTGAAATTTAAAGAATTTGCATATTGTGTCACTGAATTTGTTCACCAATCAAAAGGTACAAGCCGATTGCTTTTTAGATCAAAAGGTCAAAGGTCAAGTTTACGTAAAATCACCATTTTTCACCTGATTGACCTGAAATTTGAAGAATTTGCATATCGGGTCACTGAATTGGTTCACTAATCAAACGTTAGGAGTCTATTGCTTTTTTAGATCAAAAGGTCAAAGGTCAAGGTTGCAGGAAATAGTCAATTTTCATTCAATTCACCTAAACTTTTAAGAATTCGCATATTGGGTCACATAATTCGTTCACCAATCAAAAGCCAGAATCTGATAGTTTTTTTTAGATCAAAAGGTCAAAGCTCAAGGCTGCATAACATCATCAATTTTCGTTTTATGTATTTTTTAACTATTTTCGTTATTTTGAGCATACGGAAGATGGAAAAGACAGGACGCGGACGGGCTTTGCATTTTCAGATGTATCCTAGTTGTTTTTGGGACCACCTGCATACTAAATTTATCGTGATAATTTGTTGGGATGGTGATGTTGACAAAGTTAGGGTTAGAAGGGAAAGTGTAGCAGGAATTTAAAAAATGGTAGAACAAGTGAGTTGGAGAATGGTTTGTTAGCATACTGATGGTTTCATTGTCGTGAATGCAAAGAGGGGCATCGACAGGGCTCAAAGCTTGTCAGATGCTATTCCCCATTTCAAATGCAGATATGGAACTCATGGGATTTCAACCAGTTGGATGAGCCACAGTATGCAAATTTAATATGGCCATAAATGGTGTAAAGATATCGCGAGAGATATGCAAGGTTCATTGATCCGCAGGTGGTTACCTTATTGGAAATGATTCATTGGCTTGAGGGGAAACTATTGGCTGCCATTTCCTGAGGTCATCATTAATTAGACTTGGCAGGTGGTCAAAATGGTTTGCCCTCAGTCCATTAGGTTTATTTGCTTAGTGGATTGTGAGAGTCTCTGCAATAAACTGTTATTCGTCTCACACTCAAACCACTCACACTCACACACTCTCACACTCAGTCCCTGGTGTTGGGCCAGCGGCTAGGGTGCCAGCTTCGGAATCTAAGGATCCTGGATTCGAATCCCGGTCGATCGCTGAATTAACGCCAGGGGGGTTGACTCAGCCTGGTCATGCCTTCCGAGGTCGGCTAATTGAGTACCAGTTCACTGGTAATTCCCTGCTTGTCGTAAAAAGGCGACAAAAAGGGTTGGTGGCAGGAAGAGCATCCGGCCGTAAAACATTGCTTCAAAAAGGGGACCAAAAAACAACAACAACCACGGTCCCCGAAAAAGGCCAACCCCCGCTTTGCGGGAAAAATGGCCTCTAAAGGTGGTTATTTTTTTATATATACTCAAAGCTCACACTCAAACCACACACTCAAACCACACACTCAAGGCTCACACTCAAGCCTCACACTCAAGCCACACACTCAAGGGCCACACACTCAAGCGCCACACACTCAAGCGCCACACACTCAAGCGCCACACACTCAAGCGCCACACTCAACCCTCACACTCAACCCTCACACCCAACCCTCACACTCAACCCTCACACTCAACCCTCACACTCAACCGTCACACGCAACCCTCACACTCAACCCTCACACTCAACCCTCACACTCAACCGTCACACTCAACCCTCACACTCAACCCTCACACTCAACCCTCACACTCAAGCCTCACACTCAAGCTCGGAAAGGACTTCGCTCAATTTTGCTTAAACTATTACTAATTCCTGACCTTTGAGAATAAGGGACTGCTTTTCAGCTGCTATGCTTGATGCAGGGGATACTATATCTGGTACTGATGACATTATACCTGGTACTGAGGACATTATACTTGGTACTGAGGATATTATACCTTGTGCAGAGAATACCTTATCTGGTATTGTGGATGCTATACCTGGTACTTAGGGCATTATACCTAGTACTGAGGACCTTATACCTCGCACTGAGGATATTATACTTTGTGCAGGGAATACCATACCTGGTATTGTGGTTCCTATACCTGGTACTGAGGGCATTATACCTGGTACTGAGGACATTATACCTTGTGCAGAGAATACCTTAAACTGGTATTGTGGATGCTATACCTGGTACTTAGGGCATTATACCTAGTACTGAGGACCTTATACCTCGTACTGAGGATATTATACCTTGTGCAAAGAATACTATACCTGTTACTGAGGACATTATACCTGGCACTGAGGATAGTATACCTGGTACTCAGGATATTATACCTTGTGCAGAGGATACTATAACTGGTACTGAGGATACTATAACTGGTACTGAGGATACTATAACTGGTTCTGAGGATACTATAACTGGAACTGAGGATATTATTCCTGGTACTGAGGATATTATACGTTGAAGCACGGTGCTACGCGCGCGACTTGCTACCAAGGAGGAAGCGGACAACGCGGTGAAACAAAAGTGTCTTTATTGACAAGAGGTCACTGTAGCACGAGCGCGCTCTGGGCTGCGCGCCCAGTGTATATCCTGAGGCCACGCCTACCCCCTCGGGCGTGGCCGCCGCCCACTTGGTGCGCGGAATGATGTCACCATGCCAGTGGGCTTTCGTGTCCATCACATGCGCCCCCCCAGAATTCCCGCGCACCTGGAGGGCCAGTTTGCGGGGCAAACGGATGACCCGGCCAAAGCACCCTCTGGCGACCGGCAGCGTCCGGGGTGCAGGGATCCCAGCTGGGATGCCTCCGGCTGTACCCGGGATGGGTGCCGGACCGGGGGGCGGCGTGCCGGTGGTGCTGGGTGGTGCCGGGGGTCCGCCCGCCCGGGGGGCGGCCCCGACACGGGGGCCTAGCCACCGGCGATGGGTGGTCCACGTCGAGGTGGGCCGGCTTGAGTCGATCCACCGAGACGCGGTCGGGAGTACCGCCGATGTCCAAGTTGAAGAATTTCACCCCGGTCTCCAGCACGCGGAAAGGCCCGTCGTACGGGGGCCGCAGTGGTGTCCGGTGGGCGTCGTGCCGGACGAAGACATACTCCGCGGTGCGAAGCTCCGGGGCGAAGTGCGTGGGTGGGTGCCTGTGGTGCGCCGTCGGCACCGGGGCGAACCTCCAGGCGGTCTCCTGCAGCGCGGAGTGCTCCTGCGCCGCGGACCAAGGTGCCGTGGGGTCGGGGAGGAACTCGCCCGGCACCCGCAGCGGTTGTCCAAAGACCAACTCCGCCGCGGCTGCACACAGGTCCTCCTTGGGCGCCGTCTGGAGGCCTAGCAGGACCCAAGGGAGCCTGTCGACCCAGCCGCCGTCACGGAGGGTGGCCCGGAGCGCGGCCTTCAACGAGCGGTGGAACCGCTCGCACAGGCCATTAGCCTGGGGGTGATAGGCCGTGGTGCGGTGCAGCTGGACCCCGAGCCCCTGCGCGACCGACCCCAGAGCTCCGAGGTGAACTGGGGGCCGCGGTCGGACGAGATGTCCGAGGGGGCGCCGAACCGGGCGACCCAGGTGGCGATGAACGCCTGCGCGACGTCCGCCGCCGTTGTTGACGCCAAAGGCACGGCCTCCGGCCACCGGGTGGTGCGGTCCATCATGGTCAGGACATGGGTGAAACCCCGCGAGGGGGGCAGAGGTCCCACCAGGTCCACGTGAATGTGGTCAAACCGATGTTCCGGCGCCGCAAACGGGGCCAATGGGGCCTGGGTGTGTCGGTGCACCTTCGCACACTGGCACGCGAGGCACGTCATGGCCCAGCCGCGGACGGCCTTCTGGAGGCCATGCCAGACAAACTTATCGGCGGTCAACCTCTGGGAGGCCCTCGTGCCTGGGTGGGACAGGCCGTGGATGGAGTCGAAAATCCGGCGCTGCCAGCGTGCGGGCACGATGGGGCGAGGCCGCCCGAGGGAGACGTCGCACCAGAGGGCCGTGCCCGCGCCGTTGAACGGCACCTCGGTGATGCGGAGGCCCGTAATGGCGGTCCGCAAGGCCTGGACGTCGGGTTCGGCGGCCTGGTCCACCGCCATCCGGGCATAGTCGATGCCGAGGTGGACCACGTGGGCAACGGACAGGGAAAGGCAATCCACCACTGGGTTGCCCTTCCCCACGACGTGCCGGATGTCCGTCGTGTATTTGGACATGGCCGAGAGGTGACGCTGCTGCCGGGCCGACCACGGCTCGGCGACCTTGCCCATCGCGAACACCAGTGGCTTTTGGTCGACGAAGGCCGTGAACGCACGGCCCTCGATCAGATGGCGGAAGTGCCTGACCGCCTGTGGAGCCCGAGCAACTCGCGGTCGAAGGTACTGTACCGGCGTTCGGGCGGGCGAAGCTGCCGGCTGAAGAACGCCAGCGGTTGCCAAGCTCCACGCACCCATTGCTCGTGCACCGCGCCCACCGCGTAGTCCGAGGCGTCGGTGGTGAGGGCGATCGGTGCATCGGGCGCTGGGTGCGCGAGCATGGTGGCGTTAGCCAAGGCGAGCTTCGCGCCCACGAATGCCGCGTCCATCTGCTCGGTCCAGGTGATGTCACCTTTGCCCGGATTCCCCCAGAGGGCCTCGTGCAAGGGGCACAGGAGCTGGGCGATGCGGGGCAGGAAACGGTGGTAAAAGTTTACCATGCCCAGGAACTCCTGGAGCCCCCTGATCGTGCGGGGGCGCGGAAACCCTTTCACCGCCTCCACCTTGGCCGGTAGGGGGACGGCCCCGTGCCTGGTGATGCGGTGCCCCAAAAAGTCGATGTCGGCGACACCAAACCGGCACTTGGCGGGGTTCACGATCAGGCCATGCTGGCCCAGACGTTCGAAGAGCGTGCGGAGATGGTGTAGGTGCTCTTCGCGGGACGCGCTCGCGACGAGGATGTCGTCCAGGTATACCTACACAAAATCCAAGTCACGCAAGATGCTGTCCATGAGGCGCTGGAACGCCTGAGCCGCATTCTTCAAACCGAAGGGCATCCGAAGAAATTCGAAAAGACCGAACGGCCTGATGACAGCCGTCTTCGGGATGTCCTCCGGCCTGACGGGGACCTTGTGGTAACTGCGTATGAGGTCCACCTTCGAGAAGAAGGACATATTCACCAAGTGGGTGGAAAAGTCCTGAATATAGGGGACGGGGTAGCGGTCGGGGGTGGTGGCGTCGTTGAGATGGCGGTAGTCCCCGCACGGTCGCCATCCCCCGCCGGGCTTGGGCACGATGTGGAGCGGCGACGCGCAAGCGCTCTCGGAGCGCCGCACAATGCCGAGCCGCTCCAGCGTAGCAAACTCCGCTTTAGTTACCGCGATCTTCGTCGGCTCGAGGCGGCGTGCCCGGGCGTAGACCGGTGGCCCGGCGGTGGGGATGTGATGTTCCACCCCATGCTTGACGGTCCCCACCGAGAAGGTGGGCCTCGTGAGGGCCGGGAAACGGGCGAGGAGGCGGGTGAATTCGTCCGCTGCCGGAAGCGTGCAGATGAACCTGGCCGGAAGCATGCAGATGAACCTGGCCGGAACCGAGCCGCTCAGCAAGCTGCTCGGCGAACCGCTCGATGAGCCGTTCAGTGAGCTGCTCAACGAGGCGGGCAGCGCGCACGTGAGCAAGCTGAACGTCTCAGCCTGGACAAGCCTTCTGTGCTTGACGTCGACCAACAGGCCATTGGCACAGAGGAAGTCCGCGCCGAGCAGTGCCATAGGCACGTCGGCAGTGACGAACGACCATCGGAAAACCTGCCCTCCGAACCGCAAAGAAAGGCAGCGTTTTCCGTACGTGCGAATGGGCGTACCGTTGGCAGCAAGCAGCATGGGGCCCCGGCCCACGGACTGCTTGTCGGACGTACCGGCGGGAACGACACTCACCGGCACTCCCATGTCGCACAGGTAACGGCGCCCGGATAAGGTGTCCGTTATGTATAGGAGGCTGTTTAATCAGCCGGCGCTCAGTGCCACTACTGAGGGCCGGCCCGGGCGTTTCCCGACCTGCCGAATGAGCACGGCGGGCGACATTGCCGAGCCTCGTGGCCGAACCTAGCGTGGAAATGGCACCAGGTTTGCGGCGAAGCCGGACGCCGTGGTTTCCACGGTGGTGGTGGGCGGGGCGTGGCGGCCGCCACGAGGCACCCCTCGGAGCAGGGGTGGGCACCCGCAGGAGGTTCGGGCTCGGGAGCCGCACCGAAACTCGCCAGCATGTCCAAAGCCGCGTAGTACTTGTCGGCCTCGGCCGCGAATGCACGGGGTTCCGTTGTCGCGGAACCGGCCAACGCGAGGCGGACTCGTGCCGGCAGCTGGCGTCGAAATAACGCCCGGAATAGAGCGTTCGGGGTTTCGTCGCCCATGAGCGACAGCATATGGTCCATTCGGACCGACGGTCGCGTGTCACCGAGCTCGGGGAGGTCCAAGAGGCGTTCGGCCTGTGCGTCCATGGTGAGGCTAAACGTGGCGAGGAGGAGATGCTTGATCGCCCCATACCTGTTGTGGGCCGGTGATTTCCTCAGGCCCGACACGACGCGGGCGGCCGCGCCGGCCCCGAGGGAGGCGACCACGTGGCAGTAGCGTGTCTCGTCCGCCGTGATGTGTCGAAGCCTGAACTGGGCTTCGGCCTGCAGGAACCAGATCTCCGCCTGAGCTTCCCGGAACTCGGGGAGCTTTATCGCTACCGCGTTGGTTGCCATGGCTGTGGTGGGTTCGGGTGGTCAGTGACTGCTGACCAAAATGTCGGAGTCACCAATGAAGCGCGGTGCTACGCGCGCGACTTGCTACCAAGGAGGAAGCGGACAACGCGGTTAAACAAAAGTGTCTTTATTGACAAGAGGTCACTGTAGCACTGGCGCGCTCCGGGCTGCGCGCCCAGTGTATATCCTGGGGCCACGCCTACCCCTCGGGCGTGGCCGCCGCCCACTTGGTGCGCGGAATGATGTCGCCACGCCAGTGGGCTTTCGTGTCCGCCACAACGTCCTGTTACTGCGTATACTATATCTGGTACTGAGGATACTATATCTGTTACTGAGGATACTATATCTGGTGGTAAGGATACCATACTTGGTGCTGAGGATACCATACCTGGTACTGAGGATATTATAATTGGTGCTGAGGATATTATAACTTGTGCTGAGGATATTATACCTCATGCTGAGGATATTATATCTGGTGCTGTGGATTCCATGCCTGGTACTGGGGACATTATACCTGGTATTGAGTATATTGTACCTGGTACTGATCGGATATTGTACCTGGTACTGATCGGATAGTGTACCTGGTATTGAGGCTGTTATGCGTGTTGCTTAGACTGCTAAGTCTGGTGCTATGACTCTTCATCATTGTTCTATACAAAGGCCGATGCCTCATTGACAAAACTTGTTGCTATGGTTACTTAGTATGTTGATACTGCAGTTGTGGGATTCATTCTATGTTTACCTGGCCTGATGATTAGTTTACTGACCATTATTATATATGGTTACATGTCTACTAGGCCTGCTGCCTCATTTACTAATCTCTAGGGAGTAAATGTTACTCCCTAGAGTTTTATCCTGGTAGAAAAAATGGGAAAAGTCATAAAATAATAATTTTACGTTTCACAAAACCATCTGCTGGAATCAAACGACTTAATGGCAGAATTATATTTACGAATGGCTTGTTATGATCGTTTGTTATGAATGAAAATGTTGTTGTGATCACATTTGCTAAGTTCGCCTGTGGGAAGCAAGGCCCAACATGAAATACTCCTATTAGTTCAAATTTGAAGACTCAGATGCCATGAACAGATTGAAGCCAGTAAGTGGCCTATATAGATTCCCATAAGGCTGTTGTGAAGCACACGGCAAGCACAGTGAAAACTTTTAACTCTCATATGACTCGACTTGTCGTTTTTGGAGTGCAAGATAAATCCATAGCTGTATCTAGAAATTCTTCACAATGGTAGCATTCGAGCTTAGGTACGGTCGGGTACGGGTAATAAGGCCCACCAATTCTACGGGACTTACATATAAAGAAGATGCGCTAACGTGCGGAATTCAGTTCACGAAGACTGTGTCGGGCTAGATCAAGTCTGCAAGTGGTCCTGATGGGCTTCATTACCCCCCCAGAATGTGGGTATGGAGGCCCAGACGGAGTAATCGGTTTATTAGCCTGAGCGCTTGAAGCGAAATGCGGGGTTAAGCAATTCGTTCATTTTGTCTATCTGTCTATCTAGACAAATATATGATTAAGGAACTACTTAATTTCAATTGAATTTTATATTTTGAACACAAATTTCAACATGAATCGGAACACTATCTTGCAGTTTAGCAGTACTTTGGCTCCGAAATTGGCAAAATTGTACAAAAATTCAAACAAAACTGAAAATAATTGGAAACTCACTGATTTTAAGGACGTCAAAAAGGACACAAGCAATGGGTATGAAGAACTAATGCAACGTGTAAAAGACGGTGCATCAATGGCGGTTTAAAAAAAACTTTTTTTCTACAGCCTTTTCGAAATTTTTATACAGCCTATTATTTTATTTCAATTTAATTATATATTTGAACACTGTAGAACACAAATGGCCTTCTTGGCACATTTTTAAAAATCTCCAGTTTACCATTACTTGGACAAAATATTATACCATTTTCCACCATCTCGACCAATCAAATCTGCTGCTCGATCTCTCAGGGTCCGATTTTGCATGAGGTGACTATGGGCAGCACTTTGAAAGGTCTGAACGGATGGGCACGAGACTAGACACAGGGAGTCGATTCCGCAGACGAGATAATAGAGGCATTAAAGAATGGAAGTGAAAATTTGCTTGGCATTAGGAAGGGCAACCGGGTATTTGATTCTGGGAGAAAGCATGTGACCTTGGTGGAATGGCGGAGGATGGAGGGTTGAGAGGAGCTAGAAACGAGGCGATGGAAAAACAGAGTCAACCAACTTGTCTGCGGTGGACGACAAGTAGATCTTGAGATTTACCTGCCTCCAATATATTCCAATAACAGTATTTTAACCTGTTTCTTTCTCCATTGATTGGTGGGTGGGTTGGATTCCCATGGCTGCTTACTCTTGCCAACCTGCACATGGCAAGCAAGGTAACTATGCCTAACGCTCCTCAACCAGAGTCCATAAAGGTCTTCATCTTGTGGTTGAATGAAACCGGCTGGTGGAGGTGGCAAGATGCCTTCTGCCTATAAGTTGGTATTTAAATAAATAATATTTGACCCACTAAGCTGTCACATTCCCTAGAGTTGGAAAGGGTTGGATTAAATTGAATTATTTATTTAATAACCTTTTCATTTTGATTCAAACTTTTTGTGCTTGTTTGGCAACTGGAAATGGTGTTCAGGAAATGCATTCCCACACAGGTCCATCAAGCCAGACTTTGTGCTCATTCGGCAGCATGCCCTCAACATGGCGAACGGGCAGGACAACCGTGGCATTCTCTTAGGCCTACAATATGGCGGAGTTCCCTCGACGAACTCGCTGCAGGCTGCGTGTGCTTTCTGCGACAAGCCCTGGGTGGTATGCTCCGCACAACGGTCACCTTACATATGTTCCAAAATAGTCTTAAATAAACGAGATATTCTTTCTATTGTTTTGCTCCTTTTGTTCTATTGTTCCTTTTGTTCCGTTGCGTCCTCATCGGTTCAATGTTCCAGCTCTTCCACGATTCTTAACTCTATATATATATACAAAAAAGTAAACATCAAGATCTGTCCCAATATTTATCTTGGGCTGCGAATCAACATAATGGGATCCAGTACCAAGTATGTGGCAGGGCCAGAAACTCTCCTTGAGCTCTTCTTGAATTAATGGTGAGACATAAGGAAAATGAATTTGAAATCGACCAAGAAAATCTTGCAATTCCTCCTACTATTTGTCTGCATTTTCAGGAATGTCCAACGATGGGTTTCATCCTTTCTGGTAGGAATAAATGATGTTCGCAGCCGCAGGCACCGTGGTAACGACTGCAGAAAGAATGGTTTTGCATTGGTATAAAAAGGTCGTTTGATCTCCAGACATAGTGCATTAAAGAGGATGGAAATGATGTTGGATCCCTTGGGGCATTAATACATTTGGCCAACGCTCCTGTCTATGACATAGGTGGCTGTGACAGAACCTCCGAGATGACCTTTGTAAGTAATTACAATACAAGCTAGAGGGCTTCAATCGGAGATCGCTGATGGTTCCCAGTTTCACTAATTTGTAATATTCGCCTATTGGTAGCACTTGAAATTTTGCTTCATGAAAACAAACGTATTTTTTCCGAAAAGCGGGACACCATGGACACTAAGACTATAATCCTTAATGCCTCCCTCCAGGAACCATGATAACTAAAAAATAGAATAACGGAAAACCAAATAACCAAAAAATTAAATAACGGAAAAATGATATAATTTAAAATAAAAATTGAAAATTGAAAAAAATGAAGTAAAACAAGTGAAAAACTAAATAATTTCAGAATTGAAAATTAAATAATAACAATTGAAATTAATAAATAATTATTTATTTATTTATATTTAAATCTAAAATCTAAAATTTATATTTAAATTTAAAATTTATATTTAAAATTTATATTTAAAATTAATAATTTATTATTATTAATAAATAATTATTTTATTAATTATAATTAATAAATTATAATTGAAATTGATTAAATACAATTATAATTGAAAATTGGAGAAAAAAGAAACAAATGAAAATTAAATAATTAAAAGTCCAAAAATTTAACAATTAAAAAATTAATAAATGGTGCCAAAAAGCGGGACACCTCGGACACCGAGACTAAACCTTAATGCCTCCTTCTGGGACCCATAGTAATTTAAAAATTGAATAATGGAAAAAACTAGTTGATAAAAAATTAAATAATGGAAAAATGAAATAATAGATAATTGAAAAATATTTAAATAATTGAAAATATAAATTGAAAATTGAAAAACTAGATAATTAAATAATCGAAAATTTAAAATAATAATGCAATGGAAATTAATTAATAATTGAAAATTGGAGAAAAATAAATAAATGTATATTAAACAATTAAAAATCGAAAAAATAATCCTTTTTTTTTTAATGCAAAAAAGCGGGATGCCACGGGCACCAAGACCTTAATGAAAGAAGAAACCTTAATGCCTCCCTCTGGGTACCATAGTAATGAATAAATTGAACAAGGGAAAGACAAAATAATAAATAAATAAATAAAATAATGGAAAAATGAAATAATTGAAAATTGAAAGATATTTTATTACTGTCATTGAAAATAAAAATTGAAAATTGGAAAAATTAAGCAATTGAACAATTGAAAAGCAAAATAATTAAACAATCGAAAAATTTAATAATAATACAATGGAAATGAATAAATAAATGAAAATTGGAGAAAACATAAACAAGTGAAAATTAAATACAGTAATTTAAAACCTAAAAAATAAAAAAAAATGAAAAAAAACAAGTAGAGTTACATTCAATGTACACCACTCCCATGCCAAATTAATAAATAATAATCATAAAATAATTATTTTCTAATCAATTGGCTAATATACCTGAACCACCACTGTTTCATGGGAATCTGTAACTTTTTGAAAATTAAGTAATGAATAAATCGATAATAACTAAGCAATTAATCAATTAATCGATTAATAAAAAAATTAAAAATACCGTTTTGCCAAAGCTCTTCTTCATTATTGTGCTCAAATTTTAGTTTCCTAGCTCAAAGGATGGCTGAGAAATCGCCCGTTCAAACAAGAAAGAAACAAGTACAGATACATTCAAAGTACACCACCACATGCCAAATAAATAAATAACATCCTCCAGTGCTCGGTATTGCCGGGGTGCCTTCGGCGCCCGGCGATGCCACTATGTAGCACATAACGACGGTATTGGGAGGGAGATGTGTACAATAATTGATTGATTGTGTAATTAAAATAAATAAATAGAAATAGTAAAATCATTAATTTCTTTACCAATTGGCTAGTAGCATACCCAAACCACCAGTATTTCATCCTAAGCTGTACTTTTTTGAAAATTAATTAAATACTTAATTCATCCAAAAATTTAAATAATTCCGCTATTATTTGATGAATCAATAAGTAATTAATCGATTAATCGCTTAATCAATCAAAAATACCCTTTAGAGCCAAATCACTTGGTCACTGTCACGTCCAAAAATCAGCTGCCTAACTCAAAAGTTGCCTGAGATATTGCCCAGATGAGAAAGGAAATAAATAAGTATTTAATAAATTGATAATAATTAAGTAAGGAATAAATTAATCAATTAAGTGATTAATAAAAAAAATTTTAAATACTGTTTTTGCCAAAGCACTTGCTCACTATTGTGCCCAAACTTCAGCTTCCTAGCTCAAAGGATGGCTGATATATCGCCCGGACAAACAAGAAAACAAAAACAAACAGAGTGAAAACCGAGCCCTTTCAGTGGGCATCATCCCCAGGCCCCCTTTGGTGCCTGGTGATGACGTCATGCATTGCCTGGAGAAGGAATAGGGTGGAGCGGAGTACAAAAAGCAAAACACCACGGAACATACCAAGATTAAACATTTAGTGTCTCCCTTCGGGAAGCATTACTCGTTACCTCCGCCACCAAAGGTGGATGGATGTTATGTTTTCACCACTGTCTGTCTGTCTGTTTGTTTGTTACTTGCAAAATCGAAGATTTTAAAAGTATATTGGTCGGTTCCATTTGTGGTTCTGTCTGTTTGTCTGTTTGCCACCGGCCTACAGGTCACAATTCTAAACCAATCGTCACGAAACTTCACCAAGTTGTATAAGTCGTCCCAATTGAGAAGCCTATTGATTTTGAGGTCAAAGGTCAAAGGTCATCTGGAGGTAATATTTCTAAAATCGCCATTTTAAATCTGAGACTTGAAAATTGAATAGCATTTGTATATCAAGTCAATAAATTGGGAAATGAACTATTTTTGAGGTCAAAAGGTCAAAGGTCAACTTAAGGTCAAATTTAAAAAATCATCAATTTTCATCTAAAAAGCTGTCAATTCTCAACCGATTGACTTTAAAATTGAACAGCATTTGCATATCGAGTCAGCAAATTGGGAAACATACTATTTTTTAGGTCAAAAGGTCAATGGTCAACTCAAGGTCAAATTTTAAAAATCATCAATTTTCATCTAAAAAGCCGTCAATTCTCAACCGATTGACTTGAAAATTGAACAGCATTTGCATATCGAGTCACTAAATTGGGAAACACTATTTTTTAGGTCGAGGTCAAAGGTCAACTCAAGGTTAAACTTCCAAAATCATCACTTTTTATCTGAAAAAACCATCAATTTTCATCCGATTGACTTGAAAATTGAACAGCATTTGCACATTGAGTCACTAAATAGGGAAACTAACTATTTTTGAGGTCAAAAGATCAAAGGTCAACTCAAGGTCAACCTTCCAAAATCATCATTTTCATCTGAAAAATCGTCAATTTTCCTCCTATTGACCCGAGCTTTGATCAAGATTGTCAATTTTTATCTTGATGAAATGGACAATTTGCTGTATCAATGGAATATTTTTTCTTGCAGAGGGGGGGGGGGCGTATTTTGCAAGTATCGTGCTCCGCATGACGTCTTCTAGTTTGTTTGTCTGTCTGTGCATTTGTGAACAAAATATCTCAAAACTTGTGGACGGATTTGGATGAAATTTGGCAGACAGGTAACATGTGACAGTGACAGCGACAAGGGCTAAATGATTAGATTTTGGTGAAGATCCGGATTCCGATCCGGCTACTAGAATTTTTGAGCGATTATTCACCATTGGGAGATAGGGCCAAAAAACGATACGTAGCAGGATATCTCAAAAGGTTGTGGCAGGATATCTCAAAGATACATACGATACGATACATACGATACGAAGATACATACGATACGATACATAGCAGGATATCTCAAAAGGTTGTGGCAGGATATCTCAAAGATACATACAATATATACGATACGAAGATAAATACGATACGATACATAGCAGGTTATCTCAAAAATTTGTGGACGGATTTGGACGAAACTTGGTGGAACGGTTGGGTGTCTGACAAGGACGATTTGATTCGATTTTGGTGAAAATCTGAATATGTATTTGGATACGAGAATTATTTAATTTTTGCAGTAATTCTTCACCATTGGGAGATGGGGCCCAAAACTATACAAAGCAGGGTATCTCAAATAGTTATGGACGGATTTGGACGAAACTTGTTGGACAGGTTGTGTGTGTGACGAGGAAGAATCGATTCAAATTTGGTGAAGATCCGGATCCAGCTAGTATAATTTTTAAAGTGGTGCTTCACCTTTGAGTGATATGGCCAACCAAGTGGAGGTATGCTCTCTACTGAGTGGCGTTCGAGTTTCTGCACTGTTCTAGCCTTACCTGTGCTGATCAAATGCTAACTTCCTATATTCTACCTTAAAGTGGTCAAATCCTACCTACCTTAAAGTCAAACTAACTTTTCTTTGTTCTGGTACAAAACAGATCCATTCACATCGCTCGACCACACTCCTCCAGAAATAACCTTCCTCAGAGCATTCATTAACCCAGCTTTTCGCCGCAACAGCGATGTGCGAGTTCGTGCTGAGGATTTCGTTGTCTTGGGACATAAACCACTCAACGAACCCCACCTGCTTCCTGTATCTTCTGCTCTCATTTTTGGCTGTGCACTCACCACCTGAGTTTTATCCGTTGAAGCAATTACCAGGAAGCGACTTGCCTCGGAAGCCAGCCACTCTGATAGGAACTTGCAGTCAAGCCAGAAAGTTCTAAGCATTGGGTTTCTGTCCTCAGACAAGCCAGAATACAGCATTAGCTCCACCTGAGGCCTTCCAACATCCCAAAAAAACTTGGTGGTAGTTGAGCAAGTCTGTGTCTGGAATATGTTCCTTATCTCCTCCTCTCTGCTCATTTGCAGAGAAGGCCAAGGTCGCTAATCCCTATCTTCCTGTTCCTTGGCTCGGTGCTGCTACTTCCCATGTTGTCACGCTGGAAGTCCTTATAATACGAATTCCCTGGGAAGGAAGTTCAATACAGGAGGTCACTAGAGCACAATGGTTACCAACCTATAATTGTTTTGTCCATGCTATCTCCTTTTTAAATGCTGAACGTCACATCATGTGAATTCATAGTTTGTTTCACAGTTCAAAAGGAATTGCTTTCTTTCTTTTGAGAGTAATATCAACCTACCGAAGTACGGAGCAGCCATCTTGCTAGAACCTCTCATTGAAATTGCTGATGTATGTCTGGTACCAGATTTTTCACCTGGACCATCAGCTTTCACATCAAGATGGGCAAAAATACTTAAATATAGACAACCGTGTTTGTTTCAACTCACGACTGCACACATCCTTTGTGAAATCCCAACAAGTTTATACCGCAACACTCCAGTTTCTTATTATTATTATTATTATTCTTCCTCCGAGTGCAGCAGAAGGCTGTGCAGTAGCTTCATTGGCTGAGGCTGCGATGCAATGCTCTCTTTTTTTATTGTTTTTTTGTACACTTAGTCGAGGCTCATATAAGGGAAGAGGGAAGCACGACAACAGTAGGGAACAGGGTTATCAGGAAATCTGTGGAAGGGAGAGGGCTGGGGCAGGGTAGACAGGATAAACAATATGGCTACAGGGACTTTCAGGAAAGAAAACGGGGAATTTGAAGAGGTGGGTTTAGGGTGGATTAACTGGCAGAATTGGGAAGATTTGAAGGAGAAATAAGGGGACTGGGGTGAAAACAAAAGGGCTGAAGGTAGTGGGGAGAAAAGACAATTAAAAAACACAATTGTGGACTCAAACTAGGAAAATGTAGGCCTCAAAGACCTGGCACGAAAAGTCTGATGAATACTTACAAATTGGCACAAGTTTTAAAACAATAAGTACAAAAAGTTTTAATTAAAACAAAAGCCGCGTCGATGTTACACAATGCCTAGATGCAGCTGTGCCTATAACGTCGATGTTATAGGCACAGGACATTCCTATTGATTCGATTACTTGATGTTATTTTTGTGCAAAGTGAAAATATATCTCGGCAATTTCCCGTGTGTGGCGACGAATTTTTAATATATCTCGGCATTTTCCCGTCTGTTATTTCAGGCGGTGTATGACTGACCATGCCGCGATTTAAAAAATATATATCTCGGCAATTTCCCGTGTGTGGCGACACGTGAACGAAGATATGCTCCTCTCTCCACATTATTGTGATGACGTATAAATTAAATATTTCATCGTGACGATTGTCATCAAATGGACGAATTTTTAATACTAGGGCATTGCCCGTACTATATCTATATCTAAAATTATATCCCCCCCCTCTATTTACATGAAATGGTTTGGTCCAAAGCGAACGGCTTGCGAGTACGGTGACAATCCCCCCCCCTCTATTTACATGCAATGGTTTGGTCCAAAGCGAACGGCTTCCGGAGTTTGGTAAAGAAATCGCCATCGCGTGCACAAACGCGCAGGAAAGCGAATGAATCGCAAATTCGGTTTTATTAGTTTTAAAACATAGTTTAACGCCAACATAGTTTGCAAACGTGAAATAAATGAATACGCTCTCAAATGTGCCATCCGAGGCAGAGTGTGTCCTCCACGTTCGGCACACGCGATCGTTCGCTGCTCTCTGATTGGTTGAATCGTTTTTTGGACATAGCTCGGTAAGTAATTGTCCGATTAATATGAAACCTTGAAAAGGCACATCCTCGGGTCCCCAGCAATATACCTGGCAAGTTAAAAGTATATCGGACCCGTGGTTGTCGAGAAACAGCGGTCACAGACAAACAAACAAACGTACAGACAGACAGACAGAGATTACTGGAATTATAGATAGATATCTCGGCATTTTCCCATCTGTTATTTCAGGCGGTGTATGACTGACCATGCCGTGATTGTAAAAAAATATATCTCGGCAATTTCTCGTGTGTAGCGACACGTGAACGAAGCTATGCTCCTCTCTCCACATTATTGTGACGACGTATAAATTAAATATTTCATCGTGACGATTGTCATCAAATGGACGAATTTTTAATATATCTCGGCATTTTCCCGTCTGTTATTTCGGGCGGTGTATGACTGAGCATGCCGCGATTTAAACAAAATATATATATATATCTCGGCATTTTCCCATCTCTTATTTCGGGCGGTGTATGACTGAGCATGCCGCGATTTAAAAAAAAAAAATCTCAATGGACTTGAAGTTACAGGCCTTTGAGAATTAATTTCTTTCTATAAAGGGCAACTTTCATCGGATTTCTTTCCCGTTTTTTTTCAACCGAGTCTAAAACTATGTTAGCGACTGTGAAAAATGAAATGATATATCGAATTTGATTTGAAATAAAACTGTGTGAGAGAGGAAGACACCACGGGCCTACAAAACAGGCCTCAAAGCTATGCGAGTTAATAAAATGGTGGATATTTGTTTATATGAAGCCTCTCCCACAATGGGTGGAGCTATGGTTCCCAGAATGGGTGGAGCTTTGAGGTTTTGTCTTCTCTGCAAGAACAAGAAGAAGAAGAAGCAGAAGAAGAAGAAGAACAACAACAACAACAGCAGAGGGTAGTGGGGAGAAAAGACAATTAAAAGCGTCTATGAGCAGCGTCTGCGACGCGGCTAAAAACCGAACTGGAAGCACACAGTAAACACACAGACACCAAAATAAACAGACAAAGCTACCAGGAGTACTTAATTATCTTTGAGGAATTTGGTAGAGTCGAAAAACGGCACGACCGAGCTCAAGGAACCGGACCCGGAAGTGCGGAACCGGAACTTGACTGGACATATTTGATGGAAGATAGTGTGTTTCTTCTTCTTCTTCTTCTTTCGTATACAGCACAATGCTGTGGCTGGCATAATTTTTGGGGGTGAAGCTATGCCACTGTGATGCAGTGTAGGTTAGAGCAGGAATTTGTAATTTATTCAGGGTACCGTCGATAGCTCGCCTACTCTTCGCGAAGGATACCTTGGGATCTTTAACGTCCACCAACTAATTCCGGCAGACACGAGGCCATTTTAACGTCCATCCGAGGGGCAGCGCACACATTGATGAATCACCTGCCTGTGAAACATCGGGATGGCATTTTGTAGTCGATTTTGGTGAAGATCTGAATATGGATTCGGATATGATCATTATTTAATTTTTTAAGTGATTCTTCACCATTGAGTGATATGGCCAACCAGGCGGAGGTATACTCTCTACTGAGTGCCGTTCTAGTTTTCTCGTTTTATTATTCTTTTATTTTTCCCTTCATAAAAATGTTGCGTGGATGGTTGTTGGTGGATGTAAAAAATCCCACGGTGTCTTTTTCCGAAGAGTAGTAGAGTTATCGTCGGCCCCCTGAACAAATTACTGCACGCATCATCTTCAGTTAAATGTGAGGCCTGGTCAACTTATTTGTGAAAGATTTGGGCCAAAAACGTTTTGCTGGGCGAGCTGACAAGAGGATGGGAATAATTATAGTAGTAGTAGTAGTAGTAGTAGTAGTAGTAGTAGTAGTAGTAGTAGTAGTAGTAGTAGTAGTAGTAGTAGTGGTAGTAGTAGTAGTAGTAGTAGTAGTAGTAGTAGTAGTATCATCATCATCATCAGTAGAGCTTGGTCATGAAGTAGAACTCTCAAAGAGAAGTGGCTCCGTATCTTTGTATGCCGGTCAGGTAAGCTGTGCAGACACTTTGCGAAAGCTATTTGAGTGTGAGATAGGCTGGTGTAAATCCGGCTGACCTTTCGCTCCTGGCCTTTCAGGGTAGAAATCCATTTTCTTAATCTGCTCAGACAAACAAGAACTGCCTAAAAGCCCCTTCCGTTTCTGCGCTTTTAGCTGTCGTTATCTAATATGTTTTGTAACACCGACTGTGCAGACTAATTGGATGGATAATGTTGAGTAAACATTGATGTGCAGACTCCCTGTCTGTGTTGCAGTTTTCACAGTTGATTGGGATGTACAAGCACTTGGGAGCAGAAAAGTTTCCTCTCATCGAGCAGACCTTCTACTCGAGCCATCATGCCATGGTGAGCATCACTATCGGCAACACTTGCCTTTTTATGCCTCCTCCGACGAAGTCGACAGAAACATTATGTTTTCAGGTTGTCCGTCCGTCCGTCCGTGATAGGCTTTCATTACCGCGATAACTTGAAAACGGTTGAAGGGATCTTGGTCAAACTTGGTGCACGTAGGAAAATGAGGTAAAGATGAACTGATTCGATTTTGTGGTCACGAGGTCAAATGCCAAAGATCAGAGGTCATGTTCGGTAAAAATCCTGTTACCGCCATACCTTGTGAACCAGAGATGGGTTTCTGACCAAATTTGGTACAATTACAAAGAATGAGGTACAGATGAATTGATTAGATTTTGGGATCAAGAGGGCAAAGGTCAAAGTCTGTAATAGGTATATAACTTGAGAATGGCTAAAGTGATCTAATTCAAACTTGGTGCAGGTATGTATAATGATGCAAAGTTTAACTGATTAGATTTTGGGGTCAAGAGGTCAAAGGTGAAAGTCTGTAATAGGTCTATAACTTGAGAACGACTGAAGTGATCTAATTCAAACTTGGTACAGGTATGTATAATGATTAAAGTTTAACTGATTAGATTTTGAGGTCAAAGGTCAAAGTCTGTAATAGGTCTATGACTTGAGAACAGCTGAAGTTAACTAATTCAAACTTGGTACAGGTATGTATAATGATGCAAAGTTTAACTGATTATAATTTGGGGGCAAGACGTCAAAGGTCAAAGTCTGTAATAGGTCTATAACTTGAGAAAGGCTGAAGTGATCTAATTCAAACTTTGTACAGGTATGTATAATGATGTAAAGATTAACTGCTTAGATTTTGGGGTCAAGAGGTCAAAGGTCAAAGTCTGTAATAGGTCTATGACTTGAGAACAGCTGAAGTTAACTAATTCAAACTTGGTACAGGTATGTATAATGATGCAAAGTTTAACTGATTATAATTTGGGGGCAAGAGGTCAAAGGTCAAAGTCTGTAATAGGTCTATAACTCGAGAATGACTGAAGTGATCTCATTAAAACTTGGTACAGATATGTATAATGATGTAAAGATTAACTGATCAGATTTTGGGGTCAAGAGGTCAAAGGTCAAAGATCAGAGGTCATGACAGGTAAAAATGTGATAACTTGTGAACAGCGGAAGGGATTCAAATTAAACTTGGCACAGGTATGTATAATGATGTAAGCATGAACTGATTGAATATTGGGGTCAAGAGGTCAAAGGTCAGAGGTCATGTCAGGTAAAAATGTGATAACTCGAGTACAGCTGAATGTATTTCAATCAAACTTGGTACAAGTATTATAATGATGTAATAATGTGGGTGGAGGGATATCTGTCGACGCTGTGATAATAATAATAATAATTCAATAATTCATTTATTTTGTATAGCGCTTTTCCAGAAGCCCAAAGGCACTTTGACAGAGTGGAAAACATAATGCATAACAATACATGAAAACAACAATTGCAAAAAGACAAGAATCAATAGGGAAATATTTAAAGCAAAAGAAGGGAGAAGGAGAAGAAATAGTCAGGGGTTAAATGCTGTGGGTTGAATGTTGAATGCAGTGTTGAACAAGTGGGTCTTTAGTGATGTTTTGAATGTGGTGAGTGAGGAGGAGTCTCTGATGGTGTGAGGTAGTGAGTTCCAGAGGGTGGGAGCAGCGATGGAGAAGGCCCTGTCCCCCCAGGATCTGAATTTGGTCCGGATGGAGGGGGTCAGGAGGTTGGTACCAGCAGAGCGGAGGTTGTGGGTGGGAGTGTGTCTGGAGAGGAGGTCAGCCAGGTAGGATGGGGCCAGGTTATGGAGGGCTTTGTATGTCAAGAGGAGGATTTTGTACTGGATTCTCTGGGGGATGGGGAGCCAGTGAAGCTTGTAAAGGACGGGGGTGATGTGGTCACGGGTCCGGGAATGGGTGAGTAGACGGGCAGCGGAGTTCTGAATGTATTGGAGTTTATTGGTGATTTTTTAGGGTGAACCATAGAGGAGGCTATTGCAGTAGTCCAGACGGGAGGTGATGAAGGCGTGGATGAGGGTTTCTGCAGCCGTGGAGGAGAGGGATGAGCGGAGACGGGCAATGTTTTTCAGGTGAAAGAAGGCTGACTTTGTGATCTGTTTAGTGTATTTGTCGAAGGAAAGGGTTTGGTCAAAGATGACGCCAAGATTCCGGATGTGAGGGGAGGTGGATACTGGGATACCGTCGATGTTGAGGGCAAAGTTATGGGTGGATTTTGTGAGCGTTTTTGGGCCAATGATGATTATTTCAGATTTATCACAGTTAAGCTTGAGGAAGTTGATTTGAAGCCAGCATTTTATTTCAGTGATGCAGTTTGTCAGGATAGACATTTTGCAGTTTGTCAGCTGTGACATCGAAAAGTGTTGTTCTAGTTGAATATGAGAGAGAGCCGGCTAATCCGGAATCAAATCGGAATTCAACTTAAATCCAGGCAGGAGCTGTCCTCTTCGTAATAATAAGAAAGCAAATGACATTTTCATCTCTTTTATTTGTTCAACCTCTATGTCATCCCATAATATTAAAAGTCATTGATCCACCATAAACGTAAGTCCCACATGAGACTTAATGCGCCTCTATCAACAGCGTGTTGCGTCGGAACAAACAGCAACTCCGGATCCAAGCTCGGCAATGGCAAAAAGGTAAACCGCAAGCCAATAGGAAATGCACGTCAAACTCCAGCAGCACGGAATTCTTTTACGAGCGACCTACTTGAGCTGCCAGATCATCTTAAGAAAGGTGGATCCATGCAATGATGTGGGATGGAACAGGTGTATCAGCATGCCACCAATCTACGGCAGGTGCAACTCTATGCAAAAGTAAGGAGCTCTCACCTAATGCATTATCCCGAGCTGTGGCCTGGGCATTGTAAATAAACCTCAGGTCATCCCCCATCCATACTCATGATCTCCTCAGTACCTCCAAATGTCCCCATTTCAAGGCATTCCCTTTTTCCAGGTTATTCGGATTTCCCATCTCTCCCTCACCCCTTTCGGTTTGCCAGTTGCCGGTTGGTTTGTTCCTTTTCTATTTCATCCCCACGTTCCCCTTCCTCTTCTTCCAGCTCCTTTACCTCCGGGTTTTTCTTCCCCGCCCCTTGATCTCAGTCTTCTACTCTGCTGTTGGTGTTACCCTATTTCCATTCTACTCTAGGCCTTCCGTGAGACTCAACCATGTACAAGAAAAGGGGTGAGGCTGTGTTTGGAATGGCATCTCGATCCTGGTAACTTGATACAATACCACGGAACTTTGGCCTTCCAAAAGTTTATGCTGAAACGAGAGTCCAATTTCGCAAACACATACCATTTATCAAAAGTTCAGTTTTCCCATTAAACAAAAATGACCAATTTGGAATTTCGAGGAATCTTACTACATTGAAGCAAACATACGTAGATGTCACCAAAAGTCCAAAATTTACGTTTAACGGTTCTTGGGCATACGTAGAGTTTCCAAACCTGGTTCTACCTCTGGTCCGAACCCCAATACTGGCCTTAGGTGACCAACAGATGAGCATGTACTTCAGCCTTACTCCGATAAACTGAGAAAGGAACTCACACCCGGAGAGTGGGAGTATCCGCTAGTAATTATAAATGGAAACACTGTTGAAGTTCAATTAGCATTCCATTTCTTATTCCAAATGTTAGGGTTATGCTACTTTGCGAAAATGGCTTCCATGTCTGTACTTGTCCCAACTCATCCTGTTGCTGCCCATATTTTCACTTCAAAAAAAAAGTCGGGAATACATTGGTCGTGCCTGATCGAGATGAGTTGCGATTTCCCTTTTTTGCAAGTGTATTATTCAGCACATCATAATTGCATAACAGAGAACTAGTCGTGCTGGTGATTGCCAGTCTTCACCTTCCCCAAGGCCCAAAATAAAAGGACAAGCGGAACCCCGGCCCATAGTAAGACCCTACATCACATATTGAAGCTCGCGGAGTAACGATGCAAAATATATTTCAAATGACACGAGACTTTGCAGATCTAAAGCTCAGTAACCTACAGAAGGTGGTCTCGTAAAACAATGTGGAACGCTTCATTTTGTTTTAAAATGAAGCTTTATGGAGATGGAAATTTGAAGAATATAGAAATAATTTAGAATCTCAGGGGCTGGGGCAAGGTTGAGCTCAATGGCAGGCCCGGTCACACGGAGGCTCTGCGGCCCACGTCAGGGTTCGATGGCGTTTTGGAAATTATCAGACTTCTTGGTGGAATGCCACTTCCGGTTCCATCTGCAGGTGCCGTCCCAATGCGGAAGGCAGGCGAGGTCTAGGACCTGGTAGGTGAGATCTGTCCAAAGGCATTCCTTTGAGCTATCCACTGCACAAGGAAAGCCATGACACCATTTGATCTGCAAATAAAAGAAAGGAAGAGGTGCAGACGTTGAACAAAAAAGGTTGGGAAAAGAAAACCTCATCTTTTCATCGACTTGACAAAGTCATTTAACTAAACTGTTGGACAAAGGCTTCCAAAAAGAGAAAAATAAAGATGTGCCATGTTTTATCTACAATTTGGGGCTGTTTTAACCCAGTGCACATTTCTTCTTCCACATGCAGTACAAGCCTGTAGGGTATCTGTGTCACTGACGCAATATCCTCTGTAGGTTAGGGCATTAATAATTGTACACCAATCCTTTCCTATTCCATCTCCAGGCGCTGCATAACGTCATTGCCGGGCACCGAAGGGGGCTCGGCAATGACGCACGCTGAAAGGGAGTACTCAGTTTCCACTCTGGTTGTGTTCTTGTTTGTTTTCTTGTTTTCTTGTTTGTTTTCTTGTTTTCTTGTTTGTTTGGCCAGGCGATATCTCAGTCATCCTTTGAGCAGGGAAGCTGAAGTTTCGGCAAAATAGTGAGCAAGTACTTTGTCAAAAACGATATTTTTTGTGTTTTGATTGATCAATTATTTATTTTTTAGCGATTATTTAATTATTAGCGATTAATTAAGTACTTATACATTTCCTTTCTCTTCTGGCCATTATCTCAGGCACCTTTTGAGCTAGGAAGCTGATATTTGGACATGACAATGACCAAGTGATTTGGCTGTAAAGGATATTTTTGATTTATTGATTAATCAGTAAATCGATTAATTATTTAATTATTTGCTTAATGACTAAAAAAAATATTTTTTAAGATACAGATTCCGATGAAATGGTGGTGGTTTATGTGTTCTATTAGGCAATCGATTGATTTTTTTTTTTTTACGATTATTATATATTTATTTTAATTATTAATCATTTATTTATTTTCTTTCTCATTTGGCCAATATCTCAGGCACCTTTTGAGCTGGGAAGCTGATATTTGGACATGACAATGACCAAGTGATTTGTCTGTGAAGGGTATTTTTGATTTATTGATCAATCAATTAATCGATAAATTATTTATTGATTAATCGATTAATTATTTACTTTTTTATTCATGACTTATTTTATTAAATTTCTAAAAGTTACATATTCAGATGAAGCACTAGTGGTTTAGTTATTCTATTAGCCAATTGATTAAGAAAATATTTTATGACTATCTTTTATTGATTTTAATTATGCAATTAATCAATCAAATATTGTACACCTCTCCCTCCCAATACTGTCTCTATGTGCTGCACGGTGGCATCACCGGGAGTGAATGCCATGGGCTGGAGGATATGTTATGTATTAGGATATGTTCTGCATTTATTTGGCATGGTGGCGGTGCACTTTAAAAGGTATCTGTACTTGTTACCCTCGCCAGAGGAGAGGGTATTGCATTTGAGTCTGTTTGTTTGTTTGTCTGTTTGTCCTCACAGAATAAATATGATTTTCTCTGCAACCGTTGGTCCGATTGCCAGGAAATTTTCACCATAGGTGCAGAATTTTTCGGGATTTCGGGATTTCGGGATTTCGGGAATTTCGGGGATTTCGGGAAATATCGGGAACTCCACCTGCAGAATTTTTTAATGATAATTATGACGTCATAGGTCACGTGGTTCAGCCGCTATCTTGGAAAATCGAAAAACTTTGTACCTCTATATCTCGGAAAGTGCTGAATAGAAAAAATTGAGACGTGGCTCATTGTAAAGAACCCTCCATGGAGAATAAAATATGTTAATGATGTCATAGGTGCTTCCATTATGACGTCATAATTCGACAAGTACAAAACTTCATCCAATCAAGATGAAATTTCTTGAGCGCCTTGTCGGCATAAACTGGTGGAGAAAAAAAATAATTATGACGGCATCGGTCACGTGGTTCCGCCGCCATCTTGGAAAATCCGAAACACTTTGCACCTCTATATCTCCAAAAGCACTGAATAGAAAAACTTGAGACATGGCTCATTGTAAAGAACTCTCAATGAGGAATAAAATATGTTAATGATGATGTCATAGGTGCCTCCATTATGACGTCATAATTCGACAAGTACAAAACTTTATCCAATCAAGATGAAATTTCTTGAGCATAATCTAGGAATAAATTCGTTTAGAAAAAAATAATGATGACGTTATCTGTCACGTGGTTCGGCCGTCATATTTGTTTTAACACAAAAGTCTTAAAGACCACTGAAAATACATCCTGGTGAGGGTTTGCAATCTCTGATTGCTCTTTTTCTTGTTTGTTATTTGTTAAGGGTGCTGCTAACTTATGCTGGCAGAGGGATGCCCAGTTTAAAGTGGCACGCACATCGATGAATGACCTTGCCTGTGAAATATCGGGATGACAGTTTATTGCTGGGCCAAGATTCAAACCCAGGCTAGAAGGAAGAAGCTGGAGGGGACGGAATGCCAAGGGGATTCCAGTCATTGAGTGGAAAACAACATTAATGTAGTTTTAGCAACAACAGTGACATACCAAAACACAGCACTTGCATGATCTCACCTTACAGCCGCAGCCCTTGTTGTACGAATGGTTAATGTGGTTCCTTCCTGGCATTGACAGGGAGTTCCATTCCAGTACCAGGTCACATAACCCGACGATAAATCTCCCTTGGCGATCTATGCTGCCTGTTGACAAAACGGACACAAAAAAAACGATGCACATGAAGGACGCATTACATCTATAGGAGTAACAGTTCCAAGTCTTCACATTTCCAGGTGGAACACTGTAATTCAGCAGCTTGAACTATGTGATAGACTCCAGCCCAAGGAGGCCATTGCGCTCCTCAGATTTCACACCGAGCTCTGCAATGCCAAATGATGCCAATCCCAAAAATAAACAAAGCTTGGTGTCCTTGTGTTTTCTACTTTCCCCCCCCCCCCCTTCCCACGCCTCCTCCCCCCCCCCTTCCCACTCCTCCTCCCCCCAAGCCCTCTCTCTTCCACACATCTCCCTGCTCTCAAATGTTGTGTTTGTGTGCTTCCCCTTCTCTCCCCATCTTGTCTTCCGCTCCCTCTTTTTATATATTTTGTTTGTCTGGTTGATTTGTTTGTGAAGTAAATGTTAGCTCTTTCACGAGCCTCGATTCAGTATACAAAAAAAAAAGAAGCTTGGGTGGCAATATCAGGTCGATCAAATACATTGCATTCAATTCTTTTTGCGACTTGCTCCGCTTCATTTTGTCACTTTCCGCCGATGGCACCTGACGAGAGAACCAGCTAGGAAAACCTCTCGCAGAATGGCTCGTATCCCGTCACCACAATTACATCAGAACAGGTGGTTCGGGATGATTACCCCCTCGCCGAAGATCATTAACGAGCCGCCTGGGTTTTTTTTTTTTTTTCCGACATTCCATCAGCAAGATGCTCCTTCTCTTGCTACTAGTTCCGTCTCCAGATGATTCGAATTGACATTCCTAATGCTTGATTCGAATAAAAACTCCTGGTGCTTGATTCGAATTAACATTCCTGATGCTTGATTCGAATTAAAATTCCTGATGCATAATGCGAATTACAATTCCTGATCCTTGATTCGAATTAAAATTCCTGACTCTTGATTCGAATTAAAATGCCTGATGCTTGATTCGAATTAAAATTCCTGATGCTTGATTCGAATTAAAATGCCTGATGCTTGATTCGAATGAAAATTCCTGATGCCTGATTCGAATTTAATTTCCTGATGCTTGATTCCAATTAAAATTCCTAATACTTGATTCGAATTAAAATTCCTGATGCTTGATTCCACTTAAATTTCCTGATGCTTGATTGGAATTAAAATTCCTGATGCTTGATTCGAATTAAATTTCCTGATGCTTGATTCGAATTTAATTTCCTGATGCTTGATTCGAATTTAATTTCCTGATGCTTGATTTGAATTAAAATTCCTGATGCTTGATTTGAATTGAAATTCCTGATGCTTGATTCGAATTTAATTTCCTGATGCTTGATTTGAATTAAATTTCCTGATGCTTGATTCGCATGAAAATTCCTGATGCCTGATTCGAATTTAATTTCCTGATGCTTGATTCCAATGAAAATTCCTGATGCTTGATTCGAATTAAAATTCCTGATGCTTGATTCGAATTAAATTTCCTGATGCTTGATTGGAATTAAAATTCCTGATGCTTGATTTGAATTAAAATTCCTTATGCTTGATTCGAATTAAATTCCTGATGCTTGATTCGAATTAAATTCCTGATGCTTGATTCGAAATATAATTCCTGATGCTTGATTCAAATTCAAATTCCTGATGCTTGATTGGAATTAAATTTCTTTATGCTTTTGCCTTCTTTCTGAAGTGGAAGCAGCAAAAGTTTTCAAAAAAAGTTCCGTTTGGGTCTTGCGAGATCTGTGCTCGACAGATTGCCTCCCCGAAAACGAAGCCGGTGTGGATTCATAGCGACATCTGCCGAGGTCCCCTTGTCCCCATTGTTCGGGTGCTCACTGTACGTCTTGGGTTGTTACTCCCACTGTGAGCAAGCAGCGCACGCACACGTGCAATTACCGCAGTTATGCACTTCGAACATTCTCCGGCATCATTACCCTGCGCACGCAAAGAGAAAAGCAGGATTAGGTGATCGGTCGCGTACGTGTGGTGCACGTGCGGCGTTTGTGCGGCGCACGTGTGGAGTAGGTACGTGCATGTCTGCATTTTTAAAATTCATTTTCTCGGCAACCTTTGGTCCGATGAACATGCTTGTATAATTTATTTTTTTTCATAATTATGACGTCATCGGTCACGTTGTACGGAATCCTGGAAAACCGTTACACCTCCATATCTCCGAAACCGCTCAATGGAAAAAATTGAAACATGGTGCGTTGTCAAGTACTCCTCATGGGGAATGAGATATGTTCATGTTGATGTCATAGGTGCATTCATTATGACATCATAATTCGACAAGTACGCTTAATCCAAACAGTATGAAATTTTTTTTCTCTGCAACTGTTTAACTGTACACTAAATAAATTTTGACCATAGGAGCGCCTCCTCCTGTGGAATTTTTTATGACGTCATAGGTCACTTGGCTCAAGTGCCATCTTGGAAAAACCCCAAAAATCTTGCACCTCTATATCACCAGAACTTCTCCTTGGAAAAAAAAGTTGAAAGATGGCTCAATGTAAAGAACTCCCCATGCGCAATAAGTTTTGTTAATGGTGACGTCATTGATGCCTTAATTATGACGTCATTATTCGACAGGGCCAACGCTTAGTCTGATCAGTTTGAAATTTATTGAGCGTGATCTATGCAACAATTATATTGGAGAATGTAAATGTATGATGTTATTGGTCACGTGGTCTGGCAGCCATATTGGATCAAAGAAAAAAAATAAGAAAAAAAATAAGAGTTGCCTCGCACCAAGTTGACTGCGTGGGGTAAGTATTCTATGAATACCATCTAGTTAAACAGAGGAAAGGAAGACAACAAGTCGACAGCAGACAGCAAATTTAATAATTGCACGCGGTAAGCTCAGCCATGGCTCAGAGCCATTTGCCGCTAAGAGAAAGCGAATTGAAAGTCAGGCCAAATGGTCAAGCGACCGCATTACCATGGCAACCAGCCCTCCAGCGGGCCCGACGGCGCCATGACGGCAAGACCTCACCTCCCAGCAAATATTGCGTGTCTTTCTTTAGAGTGATGCCACAAGCGGCGCTCGAGTATGGTGTGATGACGTTCTTCACCTCCATTTTCCGAATGGAACGGTACATCTGTGAGAAGTGGTGGGGAAATCACGAAAGAGACAAATAAACTAGTAAAACCCAGGGTTACCTGTGATATTTGCTTGGGCCTACAAGGATTTGACTCCACGAGCAACACCTCGAATAGTCGCGTGACGGACACACAAAATGCCGAGATCGACACTCAAAGCGTTGTGTGAATGAAGTCAGATTCCTCTGTTTTACACGCACACGGAGAGAAGGGAAGAGGAGATAGACACACACACGGAGACACTGTCGATTTGTAGATGGAAATGTACAGACATCGATTTGTCTGGTGGTAGTTTATATGAAGCCTGCGGTTGCTTGGCTGCATAATTTTCTGGAAATGCCGCTGATGCAGTGCCCCCCATTACCAGTCAGCTGGTACTCATTTTGCAGACCTGGGAAGGATGACAGGCTGTGTCAACCCACCTGGTGTTATTCAACGGCTTAACAGGGGCTCAAACTCAAGACCAAACAAACAGTGGCTCAAGATCTCAAGCCCACTGCATTAACTGTTAAGCCAATTCAAGACTTTTTCTTTATCTTACTTGGAGACCTGTTGGTCCATTGGACCAAATTTTCATTGGTCTTCACTGCCTTGTTGTATACCTGTCTGCCAACTGGAGGGGATCTTTTGGTTCCTCGGAGTCTTTTGGGTGCTCGGGGCTTTTGGGTCTTCAGGGTCTTTTGGGTCCTCTGGGGCTTTTGGGTCTTCAGGGTCTTATGGGTCCTCTCAATCTTTTGACCCTTCTGCATCTTTTGGATCTGCTGCATTTTTTGGGTCTTCAGGGTCTTTTAGGTCTTCAGGGTATTTTGGTTCTTCAGGGTCATTTGGGTCCTCGGGGTCTTTTTGGTGATCTGGGTCTTTTGGGTCCTCGGGGACATTTAGATCTTTTGGGTTTCGGGGACTTCTTGGTCCTCGGGAACTTTTGAGTCTTTTGGGTCCTCGGGGACTTTTTTATCTTCGGGGCTTTTGGGTCTTCGGGATATTTTGGGTCCTCTAGGTCTTTTGGGTGATTGGGCCTTTTGGATCTTTTTGGTCCTCTCGATCTTTTAGCTCTTCTGCATCTTTTGAGTTTTCTACATCTTTTGGGTATTCAGGGTCTTTTAGGTCTTCGGGGTATTTTAGCTCTTTGGGGTCATTTGGGTCCTCGGAGTCTTTTGGGTGATCTGGGTATTTTGGATCCTCGGAGACATTTGGGTCTTTTGGGTCTCGGGGTCTTTTTGGTCCTCGGGAACGTTTGAGTCTTTTGGGTCCTCGGGGACTTTTGTGTCTTCAGGGCTTTTGGGTCTTCAGGGACTTTTGGGTGCTTGGGCCTTTTGGGTCTTTTGGGTCCTCTTGATCTTTTGGCTCTTATGCATATTTTGAATCTTCTGCATCTTTTGGGTCTTCAGGGTATTTTCGGTCTTTGGGATCTTTTGGCTCTTTGGGGTCATTTTTGTCCTCGGGGACTTTTGGGTGATCTGGGTATTTTAGGTCCTCTGGACTTTTAGGTATTTTGGGTCTTGGGGACTTTTGGGTCCTCGGGAACTTTTGAATATTTTCGGTCTTTGGGGCTTTTGGGTCTTCATGGTCTTTTGGGTGCTTGGGGCTTTTGGGTCTTTTGGGTCCTGTCGATCTTTTGGCTCTTCTGCATCTTTTGAGTCTTCTCCATCTTTTGTGTATTCAAGGTCTTTTAGGTCTTTGGGGTATTTTGGCTCTTTCGGGTCATTTGGGTCCTCAGGGACTTTTGGGTGATCTGGGTATTTTTGGTCATCGGGACTTATAGGTCTTTTGGGTCTTGGGGACTTTTGGGTCTTCTGCATATTTTGGGTCTTCGGGGTCTTTTAGGTCTTTGGGGTATTTTATGTCTTCGGGGTCTTTGATGCCTTTGGGGTATTTTGGCTATTTGGGGTCATTTGGGTCCTTGGGGACTTTTGGGTGATCTGGGTCTTTTGGATCCTTGGAAACTTTTGGGTCCTTTGGGTCCTCTGGGACTTTGGGGTCTTTGGGTCTTGGGGACTTTTAGGTATTTTGGGTCCTCGGGAACTTTTGTATTTTGGGTCTTTGGTGACTTTTGTGTCTTTGGGGTCTTCAGGATCTTAGGGGTCTTAAAGGGTCTTCAAAGGCCGAATGGGTCTCAGCAGTCTAAAGAGTTAAGAAGTACATTTCAATAGTACATAATACGTCATTAATTAATAGACGTAAGTAGGTAAGTAGGTAATACACACAAAAAGTATGCCACACACACACACACACACACACACACACACACACACACACACACACACACACACACACACACACACACACACACACACACACACACACACACACACACACACAGTCTTTTGGGTGCTCGGTGCTTTTTGGTCTTCAGGATCTTTTGGGTTCTCTGGGGCGGGTCTTCAGGGTCTTTTAGGTTCTCTCAAAACGCACGCACACACACACACACACACACACACACACACACACACACACACAATTCATCCATTGATCGTAGATAATCGTTATCCAACACTCAAAGGGAAGTAAAGGGACATCTATATATTACGTACATACAGGAGTGGATTGGTTTTGAAATGAGAAAACACCAATTGAGGAAAGGAAGAGAAACAAGGACTGGGAACCATGGGGAGAGAAGGGAAAGTTTATGGGATCGGAGTAAATGGGGGAGGGGTTCAAATAGATGATCCCTCTCCCGAGTGTCCGTAATCAATATTCTGGGTAAAGTATGCAAGTGGTGTCCGATTTGTATCAATAAATTCAGAAACACTAAAGGATGTCTCTCACCTTGATCTGTTTTACAACAAAGTTTCGAAGCGCACGTTGGTCCTGCGGATGTGGTATCTTTGTCTCTTTAATCACCTTCACTTTGACAACTGCAAACACACAAGAAGCAGAAAATGGATGAAGATTGCTCCATAATCCCAATTCAACGGCAATACCCGTGTGCTTGAGAGATGTTTGGCAAAATGGCCTTAAATAACTTTCCTTGGCATACGTATGTACAGTCTAAACCTCGTTTTTCTCATCAACCACATGTCCGATTGAGACGAAACTTTCAGGGTAGGAGTGACACCCATGCAAAATGTTTTAATGATAATCGTGATGTCATAGGTCACGTGGTGTGGCAGCCACCTTGGATTAAACACAAATAATTAAAAAATGATTTCTCGGAAACCGCTGAATGGAAAAATTTGACACTTCGCACATTGTCAAGTACTTCCAATGGGGAACAACAGCATGATAACGATGGCATCATAGGTGAAGCGGCATACCAGCCAAAAATGTTTTAATCGAATTCCTGATCCTAAAAATCTGAAATTATATGCACATGATCTATGACCCATTTGTATTGAAGTATTAAATTTATGACATCAGAGGTCACATGGTTTGGCAGGCGTATTGGATTGAACCTAAAACCTTTAAATAAAACATCTTCTCCCAAACCACCGAAGCGATCGACTCGAAAGCTTGCGTGTGTCATCGACTAGGCATGGCGATTAAAAGTTGATCATAAAAACCTCATCGGTTACATGGTGTGGCAGCCATATTGGATTGAAGGAAAATGTAAAAAAAATTGTGTTTCAGAAACCACTCACCCTATCAATGTGAAACTTCACAAATGTCATCGAACACCATTGATGTATATAGTTTGAAAATGATGACGTCATAGGTCCTATGGTTTGGCAGCCATTTGGATAGAAAATGAACCTTATCCGATCAACGCAAAACTTCACAAATGTGATTCCCTACCCATACATATACAGAATGTACATTTTTGATGTCATATGTCATGTGGTTTGGCAGCCATGTTAGATTGAAAGCCGATATTTTAAAAAATCCCCTTCTCCGAAACCGCTTCACTGATCGATGTGAAACCTGTCATGTCTGATAAAAATGTGATACTTGAAAACAGTCGAAGGAATTTAAATCAAACTTGTTTGTTTTTAGGACAGTCGATGAGCGCATCTACACGTAGTCACGGGCAGGGACTACGTGGAGGCATATTGATGACACAGTCAAATTGCTCTAGCTTTTAGTCTATTAGAAAACTCTGCTGAGTTTTATTTATTCCGGAATACCTGTGCATGCATAGCCCGATTTGATCCAAACTTGAACATAGGTCAAGAACTTGATAATATTCTCATCCAAGGACATACCCCATTATGCTGAGATTTATTGTCACGTTATAAATATTTGAATGTCCTAGTGATACATGCATCATGCAAAGTCAAATCCACACCAGTCATTGCCACCTGGATCCTGTCCAATACGTGGTGGTGTCTGCCACCGACAAACCTGTCTGTGCCCCAGGTGACAGTTATAGGGAGCAGCCAAGAAAATTAAGACAACTACCTCAGGACATCCCCATCCATACTGATCTCTTGTACCCCAAATGATCCCATTTTCCAGGTTATTGTGATTTCCCCTCTCCACAACCTGTTTTCGCTTAAGTTAGGGTGAAAACATATCCAGTATAATCGCTTGGCCTATTTGAAGTTCTAATCTGAAGACGTCTGTACAGTCGGACCCTGTTATTCAATAACAGATTTAATGAAGCATTTGCATTCTATAATTCGTGGAGGTGACTTGTTTACACATCTGGTGGGATATCCCACGAAGCTTGCTTATAGTGCGGCTAAAATTCGCGCCCGCGAAAGCCACGAAAACGCAAAGCACACAGCATTGAATGCATGGCAATGTACCGTAATGTATAAGCAGGTTATGCTCATGGCTTGTATAAGATGTTTTTCTGCATATGTCCAGCTGCTTTATGCATGGCTGGTAAAAGATGGGTTATATAAATGTATCAAGGTAGCGGCTCATGAAATTTTTTTTGCGCCCTTGAAAAACCCGCGAATTTGCAGGACACAGCCGCGAAAAGAAAAAAAGCGCGAATTCGCGGGACACAGCTGCAAAAAGAAAAAACCGCAAATTTGTGAGACACAGCCACAAAAAGAAAAAAAAAACACGATTTTGCGGAACACAGCCATGAAAAGAAAAAACCCGCAAATTCGCAGGACACAGCTGCGAAAAGAAAAAAACGCGATTTGGCGGAACACAGCCGCAAAAAGAAAAAACCGCGAATTCGCAGGACACAACCGCGAAAAAAAAAAAAACACGATTTCGCGGAACATAGCCGCAAAAAGAAAAAGACCCGCGAATTTGCGGAATATTTTCCCGTGAATAGAGAAACGTCGTATTTTATCAACCGTGAATATGCGGAATCCATGAATAGCGGAACCGTGAATAGTGGGGTCCGACTGTACATGCTGTTGATTTGTCCATTGTATCCTAATATCCATGGAATTTAAGAAAAAGAAGAAGAGGAAGAAGAAAGACTTCTTTGAGAAAGAAAAGTTTGTCCTACATGAAATTTATGTTTAAACTCCTCCATGATACCAATAACACTAAAAAAGAAGAGTTGGTTTATTATATAATTACAACAGTAGTAATAAAAAAGCATCAATTTATTATCTTCCATTTCAAATGTTCAAAACTGGTAACGACAATCTTTCGTTGTCCAGTTTGGATAAGGTGAAGGGTTGAGATTGAAGGGATGTAAAAGTGTCCACTTTAGGAAATCCTTTCCACAGTAGTGCAAGGTTTTGTTGGTGGGACAGAAAATGGAGATGTTATTATCCTGGAGCTTCGAAGGAAGACATTGTCCATTTGAATTCGCTCTAAACCTCGAACAATAATTGTCTGCACCTCGGAGTTGAGCTCGTGTTGGGACAAGACCCGTCCATTAAAGTCGACTCAAGCTCAAAGCCAATTCAATCCTGCCAATAATTCCGAGATGAGTAGCCGCTCAGATGGCGGGGCTTTATCGTGTATTTACAGTTGTCTTCTGGAATAGCAATGCAGACTTTAACTAGAACAACACTCTTCAATTTCACGACATTGACTGATATGCGTCTGATCACATTTTTACATCATTATAATACTTGTACCAAGTTTGATTTAAATCCATTCAGCTGTTCTCAAGATATCACCTTTTTTACCTGAGATGGCCTCTGACCTTTGACCTCTTGTCGCCAAAATTGAATCATTTCATGCTTACATCATTATACATACCTATATCAAATTTTAATTTTAATCCCTTCACCTGTTCACAAGTTATCACATTTTTACCTGGCATGACCTCTGTCCTTGGGCCTTTGACCTCGGGACCCCAAAATATATTCAGTTAATCTTTATATCATTATACACATCTGAACCAAATTTGAATTAGATTGTATGGTTATCAAGTTATAGACCTATTACCGACTTTGACCTTCCACCTCTTGACCGGTTGACCCCAAAACTGAAGGCGACACCAATTAGGATAGCTGCCCATGGTACGACGTTTCCTCTGACGACTGCCACTCGGTATTCAAAATGCCTGACGTAGCCATGCCTGCTCTACAGCTACATTAGAGGGTGGCAACTTCTGATTTGAAGGTTTCTTCCGTCATCCAAAGTTTGAAAGCATCGAATGCCATCCAAATTGGAAGACCGATATCATTTGACCATGCACGGCTTCCTGGGGATCATTAATGAGCCAGCTGGATTGTTTTTTAGCAGACGATGTAATAACAGAATGGTCATTCTGCCGACACCATGCTCAGCTGCTGGAAGTCCAGAATCCCAATCCTCAATATCGATACATCAGGATGACGTCTGGGATACCAATCCAGAGTCTTCGCCATTAAGCCACCTAAACATGTCATTTCCGTTTTTGTCGTGCTGTTAGCACTCAAGCTTTACCGTTGAACTATTGGTAACCCCAAGACCTAAGGAGGTGGTGGTGCAAAATTAAATTTGGCGACCTTCAATATCATTGTAATGAAATTGTGCCTAAGTTGAACCCAGGTGTTATGCGGCCTCTGTCCACTGCGTGGCAGTTACAAGAACTCAGACAGACAGTGCTACGATCATTCCTGTGACATTTATCGTGTGTAATGTTGAGCATACTTACATGGTGCGTATTACTCCTTCATTCCAGGTTTGCTTGTGCTAGTTGCAAATCCATTACTGATTCCTCTGAATGCTGAATATTGATATGTTGCATGTTGGTTTTCTTACAGGTATTGCTAGAGATCGATTCAGAATTAAACTCACGATCTGAGACAATGTTGTAACTCTGGTTTTCACAACAATCATCATCTCGTCAGGGCGTTTCCACCATCGACCGCCATCTTGGTTATTGCCAACTTCGGCACAAACTGCATCAGACACATCCAGCAGATAACCGGGTACACCTGCACGCCTGAAGTTATCGACATGATAACTTTTGCATAAGGCAAGACTTCGGAGGAGATGTTTTTTTTGGGGTTTTTTTTTTTACGAGACTCCGTCAGACCAGTTTAAAGTGCTTGCTTTCTTCATGGGAAGAAGTTTTACAAACACTGTCGCACTTATAATCTGGAGCTTTGTGAGGATCAAGCTTGTCCGCCTGAATAGCCATGCTAATTTGCGCACAGCAATCCGTGTTTGCCAAAGCGATCCTCTTGTGGGAATGGGAATCTTTCCTTCGCTTCGGTGTTGTTGACGCTCACGTGTAGCGCAAGGCGACAGACGTGTTTATTTTGACGAAAGAGCTTCACAAATTATCAAACAGCATTTTGTTCACGTTTGGCCCTGAACCATGTGGCGCAACTAGGGGCGATGCGGAAACTTCAAACTCTCACGGATGATCAAGCTCTTGTTCCCTCCATGCCTTTGGCATCTCACGGGCCGGATAACCCCGGGTCTAATACTTGCTCAACCCCAGGCGACTTGGAGAACTTCGAAATGACAATAGCAATGGCAACATCTTAAAGGCCAAAGCTTTGGGTTTTTGGTATGACCGCCATGCTTTGCAATTTGTACTTTCTTTGGAGTTTTGGAAAGTTTTTTTTACCTTAGGGGATTGCGTACCGCACCGATTTCCAGGTACTCCAAGAAACTTTCCATTTCTGTGGCTTCCAGATTCCGTTGAAGCGACACCATCTCCTCGAACCTGCACTGAGTTTGGTCTTTGATGTGTTAACGCCAGAACTTAAAGATTTGGCAACACAATTGCATTGCATTGTCGTGGAGTTCAAGGAAAAACTTTGGAAAAGCTTCCAGAAAGTTCGACGAAAGTAAAGCAAAGTTTTGAGCTCAAGCCTTACCAATGGTAGATGAGCAGAATTTCATCTGCGGATGAGTCGGATAGCAGGAGCACGCCTGTGTCGTTTGCTGGTGAAGCCACAACGCACATATCGCCAATAGGAAAGCCAACGATCCGGGCATTGCTGGTCTTGCTTTGGGCTGCGCAGAGACCGGGGAACGGGTCGAAGCGACAAATAAGTATGAAAGGAGAGAATGAAAGGAGAGATTCTTTGCCCAAGCACCGAGATGCTCAACTCTTTCCTGAAAACATCTCCTTTCACTCCGATACTTTTATACTTTGGACCACACCCCTTGAAAGTTCTCTCGGCCAATTGCGTCCCGAGCAAGGGACGAGGAGATGGTCCCGATGGATCCTCCTCCCGTCCCCCTTACAAACTCACTCCATCCGCCTCCATCCACACGGGTTCCAGAAGAATATGTGCATAAACCACCGGTTATCCTTATTTTCTAAACTATTTATTTCCAAAATCGAAATGTCAATCGCACTCAAAGTTACTCTTGTACCATGCAGTGTATCTATGACTGCAGCAGAGCAGTCGTGACGTCATAAACCAAGAAAGCCCCCCCCCCCCCACCGAAGTTGGAAGTGGGTATTTTTACCTAAGGGTATTTATTTGGAAAATTTTTGAAAAAACGCATTTGTGCAAAATAATTGTTTGTATTAAAATTGGTGTAAACTATAACAAAACAGCAAATCAGATACAATCATCTATCTATATATTATGTTTTTAATTACGTGGTGGTGAGGTGTTTTTAATTATGTAGTGTTGAGGTGTTTTAATTGTGTGGTGCGGTGGTCGTTAGATGTTTATAATTATGTGGTGGTGAAGTGTTTTGAATTACGTAGTGGTGTGGTGTTTTGAATGACGTGGTGGTGAGGTGTTTTGAATTCGTGGTGGTGAGGTGTTTTGAATGACGTGGTGGTGAGGCGTTTTGAATTTGTGGTGGTGAGGTATTGTGAATTTTGTGGTGGAGAGGTGTTTTTAATTATGTGGTGGTGAGGTGTTTTTAATTTTGTGGTGGTGAGGTGTTTTTAATTATGTGGTGGTGAAGTGCTTTGAATTACGTGGTGGTGAGGTGTTTTTAATTATGTGGTGGTGAGGTGTTTTTCATTTTGTGGTGGTGAGGTGTTTTGAAATACATGGTGGTGAGGTATTTTGAAGTACATGGTGGTAAGGTGTTTTTAATTATATGGTGGTGAGGTATTTTTTAATTACGTGGTGGTGAGGTGTTTTTTATTACGTGGTGGTGAGGTATTTGTAATTTCGTGGTCGTGAGGTGTTTTTAAATACGTGCTGGTGAGGCATTTTGAATTACATGATGGTGAGGTGTTTTTAATTACATGGTGGTGAGGTGTTTTTATTACATGGTGGTGAGGTGTTTTTAATTATGTGGTGGTGAGGTGTTTTTATTACGTGGTGGTGAGGTGTTTTTAATTTCGTGGTGGTGAGGTGTTTTTAATTACATGGTGGTGAGGTGTTTTTATTACGTGGTGGTGAGGTGTTTTTAATTTCATGGTGCTGAGGTGTTTTTAATTACATGGTGGTGAGGTGTTTTAATTATGTGGTGGTGAGGTGTTTTTAATTACATGGTGGTGAGGTGTTTTAATTACATGGTGGTGAGGTGTTTTTAATTATGTGGTGCTGAGGTGTTTTTCATTACTTGGTGGTGAGGTCTCTTTAATTATGTGGTGGTGAGGTGTTTTAATTACATGGTGGTGAGGTGTTTTTAATTTCGTGGTGGTAAGGTGTTTTTAATTACGTGGTGGTGAGGCGTTTTGAATTACATGGTGGTGAGGTGTTTTTAATTACATGGTGGTGAGGTGTTTTTAATTACGTGGTGGTGAGGTGTTTTTATTACATGGTGGTAAGGTGTTTTTAATTTTGTGGTGCTGAGGTGTTTTTAATTACATGGTGGTGAGGTGTTTTTAATTACGTGGTGGTGAGGTGTTTTTAATTACGTGGTGGTGAGGTGTTTTGAATTTCGTGGTGGTGAGGTGTTGTTAATTACATGGTGGTGAGGTGTTTTTAATTACATGGTGGTGAGGTGTTTTTAATTACATGGTGGTGAGCTGTTTTTAATTACATGGTGGTGAGGTGTTTTTAATTTCATGGTGGTGAGGTGTAATTGTGCCAAACTTCTAGTCTGCACCTTCTCCTCCCGTATGTATGTGCTGAGGGGTTCTTTTTTTAATTATTTTTTTTCAACCTAAATCTTCAACCTAAATTGTTTATAAAATTTAAATATCACAAACACTACAAATAAAATTGTGCAAAATTATTGTTTGTATTATGATTGATGTAAATCATGACAACACAGCAACTCAGGTACAGTCATTATCCTCAGCTAAAACAAGCCCGGCCCTCTGTACCGAAGCCTGATGAGGCGAGCGTAACGAGCCAAGCTAGTATATACAATATATCTATACATATAAAAGAACGTTTTTGTTTGTTTGTTTGTTTGTTTGCCTGTGCAAGCTAATCTCCTGAACGGTGAAAGATAGGAGGAAACCTCTAATACAAAAAATGTCGGGACGGGCCCCAGGAAGGTTTTAGGCTCTGTGGCGAGACCGGTCAAGGCCCACCTGAATTATGGTAGTAAATTCACTCAAAAAGAACCAAACATGTCGGGACTTGCCCCGGGAAGGTTATAGGCTAGGCGTCGAGGCCGGTCGAGGCTCACCTCGGCCGGGCTGGGCCCATTTTGCAATTAAAAGCTGAGCTGAATTATCATAGTCAATTCGCCTACGGCCGTGAGTAAAAGCTGAATTATAGTAGTAAATTCATTCAAAAAGAACTTTAAATGTTGGGACGGGCCCCGGGAAGGTTATAGGCTCGGTGGCGAGGCCGGTCGAGGCCACTTCGGCCGAGCTGGGCCCATTTCACAATTAAAAGCTGAGCTGAATTATAGTAGTCCATCTTCTACGGCCACGAGTAAAAGCTGAATTATAGTAGTAAATTCATTCAAAAAGAACCAAAAATGTCGGGACGGGCCCCGGGAAGGTTATAGGCTAGGTGGCGAGGCCGTTTGAGGCCTCATCAGCCGGGCTTGGCCCATTTCGCAATTAAAAGCTGAGCTGAATTATCGTAGTCAGTCTTCTACGGCCACGAGTAAAAGCTGAATTATAGTAGTAAATTCATTCAAAAAGAACCTGGGCAATCACAATGCCTAAAATCACAGAGCGCAATGCCAAGCGTCGGCTGGAGTGGTGTAAAGCTCACCGCCATTGGACTCTGGAGCAGTGGAAACGCGTTCTCTGGAGTGATGAATCACGCTTCACCATCTGGCAGTCCGACGGACGAATCTGGGTTTGGCAGATGCCAGGAGAATGCTACCTGCCAGAATGCATTGTGCCAACTGTGAAGTTTGGTGTGGGTGAATAATGGTCTGGGGCTGTTTTTCATGGTTTGGGCTAGGCCCCTTAGTTCCATTGAAGGAAAATTTTAACGCTGCAGCGTACAATGATATTCTAGATGATTGTGTGCTTCCAACTTCGTGGCAACAGTTTGGGGAAGGCCCTTTCCTGTTTCAGCATGACAATGCTCCCGTGCACAAAGCGAAGTCCATGCAGAAATAGTTTGTCGGGATCGGTGTGGAAGAACTTGACTGGCCCGCACAGAACCCTGGCTCAACCCCATCGAACACCTTTGGGATGAATTGGAACACCGACTGCGACCCAGGCCTAATCGCCCAACGTCAGTGCCTGACCTCACTAATGTTCTTGTGGCTGAATGGAAGCAAATCCCCACAGCAATGTTCCAACATCCAGTGGAAATCTTTCCCAAAAGAGTGGAGGCTGTTATAGCAGCAAAGGGGGGGGACAAACTCCATATTAATGCCCATGATTTTGGAATGAGATATTCGAAGAGCACATATGGGTGTGATGTTCGGGTGTCCACATACACACGCACACTGTACAGTAAACCAGGATGCATATGTAATAAATAGATATGGTCCCACTGTGATCATCCACACAGTGACATAAATCAGCAGATTATGTTGGAAAGCTATCATCAAACGCTTAAACATTTCGTTCCACAAGGTGTGATGCCGACTCATTGGATATACTATTGGATCGGTTGGTGTTGAGATAATATTGGTGTAGAGGTATTACAACACGAAAAAAAATTCACTCTTTCATCACTGATCACTCCCTGTCGAGTGGACCTGAATCGCCATGTGTCGGGACTTTTGAAGGACGTGCAGACATTGTGGCGTCTGCTTCTTCCGCTTCTTCTTATTTACCTGCCACAATTATTCCCATGTTCTTGTAAGTTTGGAGGGGGAAAGTTTTTGGATCAAGTCTTTCACGAACCAGCTACACAGACCTGATGCTCGACTAAGTAGTTGGGGCAGCACATAATGTGCCATTGAGTTCTTCTTGTTTGGTCAATGGGCCTGATGTCCCTTCCCTTTTGCTTCCCAAGCAAAATTAAGGGTTCATTGAATGTTTTTGTTTTGAACCAACCTGCTACCTGTTTCAACAAGAATACCTGGCTGAGTGATAGTAAGTGATAAACACTTATTAAGCGCAACTTTCGTTCTATGAAAAAAAAAGTTGGGCAGCTTTCGTTCATCGTGCAATGTTCGTGTGACTCCGTTATGTTTCATATGTACAAAGGAATATTGCTCGACCAACTCCAAGATCAACAACATCGGAGGGAATTGATGTCAGAAGGCGGTGGAATGTTTGTAAAATGATCGCATTTTCCTGTGGATGTAAAAAAAATTCCGATGGATTGAATTGCATCCTGGTTTCTGCGAGCATGTGGGGTTTCTACTTCCATGGTTTTATGGGCAGAACTTGGGAGTTTTGAAGAAGAAGAAAAAACAGCTGACTAAACAAAAAGAGAGTGAAAAAGGTAACTCAACATTGCTCGCGGGTTGTCGTTACAGGCGAATGACCGGGGCACAGCAGCGGAACACGCAAAAACAGACACACGTGCATACACATGCACACAGACACACAAAATGGCGGTGACGAGGAAGGCGGCATGTGACTTCCCTCTCGCCTTGGATGGAGAGGACCAGGAGCTGTGTCGAATAAATCAGTTTCAGACAGTAAAGACTGACCCAAAAATGGCTGCTTTGATGGGACGAGATGTGCATGAGGTGCTCGGTGTCGCGCCGTCCATGTGCCTTTGGGCGGCCTGGTTCTAGAGCTTGGTGGGACTTGTGGGCCCCCTGCTGCCAGGTGGGAAGACCCAGACTTTGAGGGACCTCCTCCTGTAGAGCTCCGTCCGTTGAGGGTGTGAGAGAACAAGGTGAGATCGAGGATTCGTGTCATATTCGGCAGCTTTGGAGTGCACAGTGGTTTTGGTGGGACGGATGGTTGTGCACGTGGCGCCCAAAATCGTGTGGATTGTCTGGGACACGGCTTTGCTTGGCAGCGAGCTGGGTTTCTCCAACTTCATCATGCTGAGAGTGAAAACCCGGGATTTGGCGACTCCCTTTATGGCATGTTATGCCTGCAGGGAACCTGGCTCCGTGACATCCAGTAATGTGCCGAATACAAGAGCTTTGTGGGTGGCTTTGGTGGGGGCAGGGCGAGGCTCCTATGGCTTGATGGGTTTTTCCAACTCTAACCCGCGTCGAGGAGGATACAGGAGAGCATACCCAGGAGCAGGAAGGAGGAAGAATAGGAACAGAAGGGGAGAGCATACCCAGAAGGAGAGGAGAAAGCAAAGGAGGAGGAGAGGTGAAGAGGAGAGCATGCCTCCACATGTGGAGGGGTGGGCCCTGAAATTTGGCAGACCCGAGTGGAAGGGGGGCCTGAGATTTGGTGGACCTGAGTGGAAGGGAGCCTGAGATTTGGCGGACCAGAGTGAAAGGGGGCCTCAGAATTGGTGGACTAGAGTGGGAGGGGGGACTGAGATTTGGCAGACCAGAGTGGGAGGGGGGACTGAAATTTGGCAGACCCTAGTGGGAGGGGCCCTGAGATTTGTCAGACCCGAGTGGGAGAGGAGCCTGAGATTGTACGGACCAGAATGGAACGTGAGCCTGAGACTTGGCAGACCCGAGTGGAAGGGGGGCCTGAGATTTGGTGGACCTGAGTGGAAGGGAGCCTGAGATTTGGCGGACCGGAGTGAAAGGGGGCCTGAGAATTGGTGGACTAGAGTGGGAGGGGGGCCTGGGGTTTGGCGGACCCCAGTGGGAGAGGGGCTTGAGATTAGTCAGACTCAAGTGGGAGGGGGGCATGACAAAGACGAGGGCTGCTGACAGTGATGCACGCATGCGCACACATGTGTATAGGTCATGATTTGCACATATGTACACATGCACAGTTATGGTTTATACACATGTTTGGCTTGGGTTTTGCTTTTGGTTTTGCTTTAACAGGTTTTGGTTTGTTTTGTGTGACATCATATGCTGTGTATTGTATGCAAACATTATTACCCTTGCCTGAGGAGAGGGTATTGCATTTGAGTCCGTTTGTTTGTCTGTCTATCTGTTTGTCCACATGGCATAAATGATTTTCTCTGCAACCCTTGGTCCAATTGACAGGAAAGTTTCACCATAGGTGCAACGCCACCTGTACAATTTTTAATGATAATTATGACGTCATAGGTCACGTGGTTCGGTCGCCATCTTTGCAAAACCGAAAAACTTTTCACCTCCATATCTCCGAAAGCTCTGAATATAAAAAATTGAGACATGGCTCATTGTAAAGAACTCTTCATGGGGAATAAAATATGCTAATGATGATGTCATAGGTGCCTCCATTATGACGTCAAAATTCGACAAGTACAAAACTTAATCCTATGAACATGAAATTTCTTGAGCTTCCTGTAGGCATAAATTGTTGGAGAAAAAAATAATGATGACGTCATCGTTCACGTGGTTCGGCCGCCATCTTTGAAAACCGAAAACATTTGAACCTCTATATCTCTGAAAGCACTGCATAGAAAAATTTGAGACATAGCCCATTGTAAATAATTGTCCATGGGGAATAAAATATGATAATGATGATGTCATCGGTGCCTCCATTATGATGTCATAATTCGTCCGATCAAGATGAAAATTTTTGAGCATAATCTAGGAACAAATTGGTGGAGAAAAAAAAGAACTATGACGTCATCGGTCACGTGGTTCGGCCGCCATATTTGTTTTAACACAAAAGCGTTGAAAACCACTGAAAATACATCCTGGTGAGGGTTTGCAATCTCTGATTGCTCTTTCTTGTTTTTATCTGTTATATACACATATACATGGTGTGCACATGTTGTATTGTATACATACATGCTGTATGTGGCATGGTGTACAGTGGGATGGTGTGTACACACGTCTTGTGCATGACATATTGCACATATATTGTGGACACATGCACACACCACTCACCCATATACGTGCACGCACGCACGCACACACTCCCACACAGGCTAAGGGAGGTGGATACTTTGAGACCCGGTAGATCTCCGTTCCATCTCCTAAGGCCCCCCCATGTGTGGAGATAGTAGGCAAAAACAACTTGCATTCACACACACACACACACACACACACACACACACACACACACACACACACACACACACACTGTTTGAAATTGAAAGATTTTTTCCAACAGCCCGGATCAGCTGGACTTCCTTATTCATGGGTTTCGATCCTTTCAGTCCAGAACCTCTCCAAACGGTGGGTCTACAACCCCAGCCATGGGTTTACATCAGTAGATTGACAACCTCAGCTGTGTCCAGACAGTTAGTCAACCCAGCAATGCAAGTCAGTAATGTTTTTACCATTTATATTGTATTTGATAAATTCCGTTTGGGTGTTATTTTTTGACCTTGAAGAAAACTTGTTTGAATCTGCACTGTTGCTCCCTCAATCTATTGATAAGTTATGCGCAGTATTAGTAAACTTCTGACTATCTGTTTTATTTGTTATTAAGTTCTTTGCATTGTGTAGTTGTTCTCACATAGTAATGGAGCTGCCGCACACATCTCACACACATGGACATACAGCCGAATACACGACAAATAACACAGGATTGTTAGATGAGACAAATAGCCATTGAGATTGGGGCACTTGAATTGAACGTCACTGCCGGGGCGCTTGGGTACAAGTGACATCACTTCCGGGGCGCTCTGGGTACAAGTGACATCACTTCCGGGGCACTCTGGGTACAAGTGACATGATAACAATAGCGCTGCCTTTATCACCCCACTCATCAGGGAATAGGCTTCTTCGAGTATATTGGTTGGGTTGTGTGTGTGTCATTCTGTCTCTCTGTTGTCTATCTGTCTGTGTGTCTGTCTGTCTGTATGTCAATCACCTACAGGTCACAATTTTTAACCGATCTTTACGAAACTTCACCAAATAATAGAGTTGGTCATAAGGCAACTAAGTAGTTAGGGTGCCCATTTTAGGGTGCCTATTGATTTTGAGGTCAAAAGGTCAACATAGGCCAAAGGTGAACAACTTTGTGAAATTTCTAAAATCCTTAATTTTCATCCAATCGACTTGAAATTTGAAGAAGATTTGCATATCAGGTCACTGAATTCAACGACCAATTATTTTAAGGCCACTATCGGCCAACGGTGAACAACTTAGGTAGGATTTCTAAAATCCTCAATTTTAATCCTATTATTGACTTAAAGTTTGAAGAGGATTTGCATATCACGTCACTAAATTCAACGAACAATTATTTTTGAGGTCTAAAGGATAAAACGTCAATAGGCCGGATTTCTAAAATCGTACATTTTCATCCGATTGACTTGGAATTGGAGGAGGATTTGCATATTTGGTCATTGAATTAAACCACCAAATATTTTAAGGTAAAATTTGTTTTATAAATTTCGCAAGTATTGTGCTATGCAAAACGTAAACTGTTCATCCTAGCGGAGATATGCGCTCTCAACCGTTCTGGTTTCGAATGTTTCTGTTTAAAGACATTCGTACAATCACGGCCGGATTTTAAGCCATCACCAATCTCTCCATAACTGAATTTAGGCCTACTAGGGCATGCCCGTACTATATCTATATCTAAAATTATATCCCCCCCCTCTATTTACATGAAATGGTTTGGTCCAAAGCGAACGGCTTGCGAGTACGGTGACAATCCCCCCCCCCCCCCCCCCCTCTATTTACATGAAATGGTTTGGTCCATTCGCAAAGCCAAAGCGAACGGCAGTTACGAATCGCAGTTACGATGAATCGCAAAGTAGTTTTAATTAGTTTTAAAACATAGTTTAACGCCAACATAGTTTGCCAACGTGAAATAAATGAATACGCTCTCAAATGTGCCGTCCGAGGCAGAGTCTGTTCGGCACGTTCGGCACACGTGATAGCTCGCTGCTCTCTGATTGGTTGAATCGTTTTTTGGACATAGCTCGGTAACTACTTGTCCGATTAATATGAAACCTTGAAAAGGCACATCCTCGGGTCCCCAGCAATATACCTGGCAAGTTTCAAGTATATCGGACCGGTAGTTGTCGAGAAACAGCGGTCGCATACACACACACACACAGACAGAGATTAGTGGAATTATAGATAGATATAGTCAAATAGGTCATTGGATATTGCATTGAACATTTAAAATGGCCTCGGGCCCTGCAATCTCTTATTCTGGCCCTGGTACAATGTCGAATGGAAAGGCATCTTGTTTATCAAACTATAATCAAGTACACACATCACACGTACAGTTTGTCAAATTTATCAAGTCTTTCAAGGCTGGGCTTCAATAAACTTTATCAAGTACATGTAAACATCGGTCGAAGCCAAACACACGCCGATTTTGAATCCAAAATGGTGGCCATAGCAGGATCCGTTTAGTTTGAGGCTCATCAGTTGAATGAACTGTTTCAGATATATTTGTGGAACATTTTGCCAATGTTCTGGTTACCTGTGCCACCAAAGGTAGATGGAGTTTATGTTCTCACCCCTGTCTGTTTGTTCGGACAAAAATGTACAATTTTTGTTATATGCCGGTCTGTGTCATTACTTGGCAAAAAAAACATTTTGGACAAGTATGTTGATCACTCTGGTTTGTGTGTGTGTGTGTGTGTGTGTGTGTGTGTGTGTGTGTGTGTGTGTGTGTGTGTGTGTGTGTGTGTGTGTGTGTGTGTGTGTGTGTGTGTGTGTGTGTGTGTGTGTCTGCTCACTTATACTTTCCTACAGGTCGCAATTTTAAACTGATCTTCACAAAACTTCACCAAATGGTAGAGTTAGAGGACCGACAGAGTCTTATTTATTTTGAGTTCAAAGGTCAAGATAGGCCAAAGGTCAACCACTTTTCTCGAAATTTCTAAAATCCTAAATTTTTATCCCATTGACATGGCAGGAAGTCATTACAATGAGCCATGTATGTATGTATGTATGTATGTATGTATGTATGTATGTATGTATGTATGTATGTATGTATGGTCAACATAGGCCAAAGGTGAACCACTTTTTTCAGATCTCTAAAATCTTCAATTTTCATCCGATTGACTTGAAATTTGAATGGGATTTTCATATCAGCTGACTGAATTCAACCACCAACTATTTTTGAGATCAATGTAGGCCAAATGTCAACATTGGCCAAAGGTCAACCACTTTTTTCGAATTCCTGAAATCCTCAATTTTCATCCGATTGACTTGATATTTGAAGAGGATTTACACATCAGCCAACTGAAGTCAACCACCAATTTATATTTGAAGTCAACATATGCCAAAAGGTCAACATAGGCCAAATTTCTAAAATTGTCAATTTTCATCTGATTAACTTAAACTTTGAAGACGATTTGCATATCAGGTCACTGAATTCAACCACTTATTATTTTTGAGGTCAAAAAGATGCTCCACTGAGTGCCATTCTGCTTTGTTCTCTTTTGCCAAGTGTCGCTCTATGAGTGACTTTTCATTACTCCCGCCAGGGAGTAATGCATTCGATCGTGTCCATGTCCGTGTGTGTGTGTGTGTGTGTGTGTGTGTGTGTGTGTGTGTGTGTGTGTGTGTGTGTGTGTGTGTGTGTGTGTGTGTGTGTGTGTGTGCGCGCGTGTGTGTTCGTGTGTTTCTGAACAATATCTGGAAAGTTCTTAACGGATTTGGATGAAAGTTGGTGGGATGATTGCCCTTGGGATAAGGAAGAATTGATTAGTTTTTGGTGAAGCTCAGGATATTATTCGGGATCCAGGAATTTTTTGAAGGATTGTTCACCATTGGAAGATAGGGCTTTTTTTTTTTTAACATTATCTTCTATATATTCTATATTTAACATTGTGATATGAAAATAGTTTTCATATTTGTTGTAAATGTAGTTTAAACTCGTGGTTATGCGTTAGAGCGGTGTATTTTGTTAGCAGCGTCGTCTTCAACGTTCTTTTTTTTCTAATAAAGACATATTCTGTCATTTTAAAACCACCAAAGTGTGTATTCGGTTTCCCCGTTTCATAAAATGTATCGTTTGATACGTATAATGCTTTAAAACTGGGGTTTTTGGGGGTTTTTTTATACCTCAGAAGAGATATCAACATTTACCTCAGCGAATGTCAATCGCGGTGTCAGTATTTGATGAACTTATAAAGACTTAGGTGACTCATAAGTGTGACAAGCATGTGCACGGGATTCTTCCCAGAAGAATGAGTGGTCGCATTAGCTTGCACGACTTAAAATGAGCGAGTTTTGTTTTGACGTTTGGGCCAGTTTTACATGTTGTATCCCTAAGGAATGAAACGAACGTTTTCCTGGCTTACAATTTTATTTGAAGTCAAACATGCCTCAAAATACACTCACTTTTATAGAATTGAACGCTGAATCCGAAAATGTAAGTGAAATTGCCTTGTTTTTTTAAAACATTATCTTCTATATATTCTAAATATATATGCATTGTCTGTCTTGTCTTGTGTTGTCACTGAACTACTCCCTCAATCTTTTGTGAAATCTTACTATTCCAACTTGACCCACGGCGGGAGTATGCGCTCTACTGAGTCTCGTTCTAGTTTGTCTGTTTGTTTCATTGTCCGTGAGCGTGATAACTCGCGAACTATTCTTTCAGCTATTCTGCGATCTTCATTAAACTTCATCAAAGAGGCTTCCGAAGGACAAAAGTGAGGCTGTCAATGTTTTTTGACTTGGTAGGTCAAGGTTCTCTCGTTTATTTGTCCGGGCGATATCTCAGCCATCCTTTGAACTAGGAAGCTGAAATTTGTGCACAATAGTGAACAAGTGCTTTGTCAAAAAGAGATTTTTTTTTTTCGATTAATCAATTAATTGATTAATTACTTAATTATTATGGATTTATTTAGTACTTATTTATTTTCTATCTCATCTGGGCAATATCTTAAGCACCTTTTGAGCAAGGAAGCTAATATTTGGACACGACAATGACCAAGAGATTTGGCTATAAAGGGTATTCAGATTTATTTATTAATCAATTAATCGATTAATTATTTAATTATTATAGATTTATTAAGTACTTATTTATTTTCTATCTCATTTGGGCAATATCTTAAGCACCATTTGAGCAAAGAAGCTAATATTTGGACACGACAATGACCAAGAGATTTGGCTATAAAGGGTATTCAGATTTATTTATTAATCAATTAATCGATTAATTATTTAATTATTATAGATTTATTAAGTACTTATTTATTTTCTATCTCATTTGGGCAATATCTTAAGCACCATTTGAGCAAAGAAGCTAATATTTGGACACGACAATGACCAAGAGATTTGGCTATAAAGCGTATTCAGATTTATTTATTAATCAATTAATCGATTAATTATTTAATTATTATGGATTTATTAAGTACTTATTTATTTTCTATCTCATTTGGGCAATATCTTAAGCACCATTTGAGCAAAGAAGCTAATATTTGGACACGACAATGACCAAGAGATTTGGCTATAAAGCGTATTCAGATTTATTTATTAATCAATTAATCGATTAATTATTTAATTATTATGGATTTATTAAGTACTTATTTATTTTCTATCTCATCTGGGCAATATCTTAAGCACCTTTTGAGCAAGGAAGCTAATATTTGGACACGACAATGACGAAGATATTTGGCTATAAAGGGTATTCAGATTTATTTATTAATCAATTAATCGATTAATTATTTAATTATTATGGATTTATTTAGTACTTATTTATTTTCTATCGCATCTGGGCAATATCTTAAGCACCTTTTGAGCAAGGAAGCTAATATTTGGACACGACAATGACCAAGAGATTTGGCTATAAATGGTATTCAGATTTATTTATTAATCAATTAATCGATTAATTATTTAATTATTCGATTAATTACTTCATTTTCAAAAACTTACAGATTCCGATTGAAACAGTGGTGGCTTAGCTATGCGATTAGCAAATTGCTTAAGAAATTAATTATTTTACGATTATCATTTATTTATTTTAATTACAGAATCAATAAATCAATCGATTATATTGATTCTCTCGATTTTCATCATACCTGTCAGGCTACCGCTTGACATCCTTTCTCGTTTGTTGTTTGTTTGTGAACAGGATATCTCAAAAAGTTGTGGACGGATTCGAACGAAACTGCGTGGACAGGTTGCGTGTGTGACAAGGAAGAATTGGTTCGATTTTGGTGAAGATCTGTAATCCTTTTACATATCTGCCCCAACGTTACCACCACAAACAGAAACACAACCCGATCTTCTTAGGTTCTGTTTGCTTTGTAAGACAGCTCTCATGACGTCATTGACGAGTTCAACATGCTTGTTGCATCCCCCACCCCATCTCTCTCAGAGCACGTGCATTTGATGCTGCAGCTGCTTAGGATTCTCCTTGGTTTGCCATGGAATGCCAGGAATTCCCAGCGAAAAGTTTTTTTGCTTTGCACTTTGAACCCACGTGGTCATTGTTTGGGTCACGGGATTTTGAATTTTTTTTTGACTTTTATGCGAATCGAGCGATGCTTCTGACGATCAAAAATGATTTCAATGAAGATCACACGCTCTGTATTTCCAAGATGCTCGAGTTTACAAGGAGAAGCAAAAAATGGTCATTTCACATTTAGATGATGGAGTTTCAACCACGTGATGTTCTCCCATTTGTCAAGAACTTGTGATCCGTATAGGTCTTTTTTGTATACTAAGTCGAGGCTCGTGTAAGAGTTAAAACTTGGTTTTTATCCCCATCAGAGAGCATGTACTGTTAACTGAATTGGTCGTTCTGGTGCACTACCTGTTGGGGGTGCTGCACCATGGAGCACTCCGTCCAGTGTGTGCGACACCTTTCGGCTGGTCACGTGACCAAATATAACGTGTTAATGTGTTAAATGAGATAGGCATGTTAGGTTTAACGATTCGAAAGTAGGTGTCGAATGTGTCAAGGAATAGTTAACAGAATCAGTAAGGTAGCTACAATCAGTTGCATTACTTGTGACGTCATGTGTATGTGTTTTTTATTTATTTATCTCCAACAGACAAGCCCGCCATCGTTCCCCGCAGTGGTGAAAATTGGTCAGGCTCACGCAGGCATGGGAAAGGTATGTTTATTTGCCTTTGATGTGAGTTGTGTTAATGGACAGCATTTCGATCCAGGGTCAGCAGGGACAGGTGTAACTAATCATCGGTACTCTGTTCGGCGAGTGGAGATGAGCACATGCCCCTTTTGGTCGATGCTGTGCACAAGCACGACAATGCAAAATAGGCTTCCCCCTCCCCCCTTGCAGGTTCTATAACTAACTACATAACTACTGTCATCAAACTAAAATATTCCAATTCTATGTTTGTATTTATGTATGTATTGTGTATGTATGTATATGTATGTATGTATTGTGTATGTATATGTATGTATGTATTGTGTATGTACGAGTATGTATATGTATGTATGTATTGTGTATGTATGTATATGTATGTATGTATAGTGTATGTATGTATATGTATGTATGTATAGTGTATGTATGTATATGTATGTATGTATAGTGTATGTATGTATATGTATGTATGTATTGTGTATGTATGTATGTATTGTGTATGTATGTATATGTATGTATGTATGTATGTATGTATGTGTATGTACGTATGCGTATGTATGTATATGTATGTATGTATGTACTGTATATGTATGTATGTATGTATATGTATGTATGTATATATACAACTAATTGTGTATGAACGTATGTGTATGTATGTATTGTGTGTGTATGTATATGTATGTATGCATGTATGTGTATGTATGTATTGTGTATGTACATATGTGTATGTATGTATTGTGTATGTATGTATGTGAATGTATGTATATGTATGTATGCATGTGTATGAATGGTATTGTATATGTACGTACTGTATGTGTATGAATGGTATTGTGTATGTACGTATGTGTATGTATTTATGTATGTACATATATATATATATATATATATATATATATATATATATATATATATATATATATATATATATATATATATATATATATATATATCTGTGTATGGATGCATGTACATATTTACTATATGTGTGTACGCATGTATTATGTATGTATGTATGTATGTATGTATGTATGTATGTCGGTAGACATGTATATTTATGTAAACGGCTTGGCCGATCTCAACCAAATTTTGCATAGGTGCTGAGGGTTCATGTGAGTCGGTCATGGCTCATGGGCACAATTAAAATTGACCATTTACCGGCTGAGCCTGATGAGATGACCCAGACAAAATGGCAGGTATTGTGTGCATATTATTTCAGGTCAAATTATAATATAAAGGGGGTAAGTGATACCAGAATAATTTATATAAAGGGGATAGTGGAGGGGAGGCGGATGCTGTCCAGATAGCATTGTGCAAGGTAGTTGACTGACACCGTAATTCGCTCCTGGGGGTAGCAGGTATATTTACCAGTTATAATAATTTACTCGTTATGATTCATCCTTGCTGGTTGTGCCCACTTATGCCCTGTTGCCCCACTATCAGCTCAACCTAGCTTTACCACGAGTCTCGCTCTTGTAGGGAAATAAACAATTGTGATCCTTCACGGATGCTCCTTTTAGAGATGCACTTTGCAGACACCGGACCGAATGTGCTGAAAAATTTATCATTTTTCCCAGAATTGATGTGGCTCCTCCGCTGTTTACTCAAGACTCAAAATTGCTGCTATAAATCGCTAAGGAATTGCTTTTCCTTTTTTTTGCTTTTCGCTAAGAATCGAGTCGGGCTTGTAGGACTAAATGCACAATGAGCCTCGGTGTTAAACGTTTCCCGTGCCCCGAGATTGAACCGGGAGCATAAAGGCAGACAAAGGTATCCTGACAACGCGACATCACCCTGACCCGGCAAGAGCAATGCTACTTGCAAACAGAGTATGAGATTTGGTTTGGAAGAAGTTTTGCTGTTTTGTCCCACTGCTTTCCTTTTGATCCATTTTGTCTGTTTATCAATTTCCAATGTGATTTTGCTCTTCTATGAGTCTCCATGCCTGAATATTGTTTCAAATGAGATACAACTTTTGAGCTGTGATCAGAGATCGTTCCCGGTATAGACATCTCAATAGATTATCCAATTGGTTGAAATTTTCCCTTGAACTTTTAAAGTTTTTTTTTCAAAAAGCGCCACACCAAGACTAAACACCTAATACCTCCCTCCGGGAACTATAATAATTGAAAATTAGAAAAATTAAATAACCAAAAATAAAAAAAATTTAATTGAAAATTTAAAACATTAAAATTTAAAAATTTTAAAATTAAAATAATAATTGAAAATTGAAAAAATAAATAATTTTACAAACAAATATTTAAATAAATGAAAAAAAAAATTTAAATTTGAAAAAGATTAAATAATTTAAAATTTGAGGAAAAAAAATAATGGAAAAATTAAATATTTAAAAATAGTACTAATGAAAAATTATACTTTAAAAAGCTGGATACCATGGACACCAAGACGAAAAACTTAATGAAAAAAATAATTAACAATTGAGAATTTTAAATTAAAAATTTTAAACGTTAAGATTAAAAAATTGAAAAGGATAATTGAAAATTGAAAAAAAATGTAAAACTTGAAAAAAAAAATTTTTTAATTTTAACAAATATTTAAATAGATTTAAAAAACATAATTGAAGTTTGAAGGAGATTAAACAATTGAAAATTGGCTGAAATACAATAATAAAAAATTTGAAGGAAAAAATAATCGAATAGTTAAATAATTAAAAATCTTAATAGTGGAAAATTATTCTTCAAAAAGCAGTATACGATGAACACCAAGACAAACCACTTAATTTTAAAAACAACTGACAATTAAAAATATTGAATTCTAAATTTAAAACATTAAGATTCAATAATTTGAAATTGAAAAAAATAATTGAAAATTGAAAAAAAATGGAAAACTTGAAAAATGAAAAAATAAATAATTCTAAAAACAAATATTTAAATAAATTATAAAACAAATAATTGAAATTTAAAAAGATTAAATAATTGAAAATTTGAAGGAAAAGAATAATGGAAAAATTAAATAGTTAAAATTAGTACGAATGGAAAATTTTTCTTGAAAAAGCTGGATACCATAGGCACCAAGATGAAACACTTAATGAAAAAAATAACTAACAATTGAGAATTTAAAATAAAAAATTTAAAACATTAAAATTAAAAAATTGAAAATAATTATTGAAAAAAAATGGAAAACTTGAAAATTGAAAAAATAAATAATTTTAAAAACAAATATTTTAAATAAATAAATAAACAAACTTGAAGTTTGAAGAAAATTAAACAATTGAAAATTGGGGAAATTAAATATTTTAAAATTTGAAGGGAAAAAAGCAAATAATTAAATAATTAAATAATTAAAAATATGAATAGTGGAAAATTATTCTTCAAAAAGCTGGATACCATGGACACCAAGAGAAAACACTTAATGAAAAAACTAACAATTGATAATTTTAAATTTTAAATTTAAAACATTAAAATAAAAAAATTGAAAATTGAAAGAAATAATTGAAAACAAATGGAAAACTTGGAAATTGAAAAAATTAATAATTTTAAAAACAAATATTTTAAATAAATGAAAAAATAAATAATTGAAGTTTGAAGAAGATTAAACAATCTAAAATTGTGGAAAATTAAATAATTGAAAATTTGAAGGGAAAAAATCAAATAATTAAATTAATAAATAATTTCAAATATTAATAGTGGAAAATTATTGTTCAAAAAGCAGGATACCATGGACACCAAGACAAAAGACTTAAAGAAAAAAAAAGAACACAATTGAAAATTTTTAATTTGAAATTTAAAACAATTGAAAATTGAAAAAAATATATGAAAATTGAAAAAAAATGGAAAACTTTAAAATTGAAAAAATAAAACATTTACAAACAAATATTTAAATAAATGAAAAACAAATAATTGAAATTTGAAAAAGATTAAATAACTGAAAATTTGAGGAAAAATAAAAAATTGTGCCCAAAAATTTAATTGTGCCCAAAAAGCTTTGGCCTAGAAAAATAAAAAATAAAACTCTACCGAGTGCCGTTCTAGTTGATTGTGTATCATGATCCCCCTTGATAACTACCTAGCCTCATTGGAATGTTTCCTGGTGTATAACTTCTAAGGAGGCTCAATGGACTGTGAACCTCCAGGAAAATTAGAAAAAACTGTATCAGACTCTCAAGTCCAGACACAGACTGTTCCACTGTTTCTTCCAGGTGAAGGTGGAAAATGCACAGGATTTCGAAGACACTGCCGGTCTGGTTGCTCTGGCCAAGACCTATGCCACAAGCGAGCCTTACATCGATTCAAAATACGACATCCGTATTCAGAAGATCGGTCAAAACTACAAGGCCTACATGTGAGCCACACTTCCTGCTCATGCACCACTTTAGTCGCTCATCTGTTGCATGCAATTACGAGCAAAGCAATTTAACATTCTGGAAGCCGGTAACAACTCCCTTAATCCTGACACTTGTGTTTTGGGTTAACTGGTTAATTGGAGTCAGAGGTGAAGTCGTACTAGGAGGTTGCTCCTAAGTGTGTTCATGGAGGAACTAAACTCACCTACTTATGCGGATACTAACTCACTACATTTACCTAAGCAGTTATTATCACACTAGTATAAAAGCCCGTCAAAAATGACGGGTTGGATCAATTTATTTGACGGTGCAGCCTCATGAGCATGCCAAAGTCTGAAGCCTCGGCCTAGTGTCAGGTGTGCTTATATCTTCTTTATTTATTGGACATCATACGGATGTAAATGAATACTCAGTTTACGCTGCGTGGATTGCACATCATGTGCAACAAAGTTGACCTCCCTGCGCATTGTATTTATTGTTATTTTTAAAAACGCTTCTGTACACCGCCCATGAGGCTCAGTTTGCAAACCACCGTCTACATTTTCAATACAAGAGACACAATTACTCTTTTATGGAAGATGTTTTTCGAGTTTGTTTTATCCTCAAAAATAGACCGTAGTGAACACACATTCATGTTAAAGGATTGGTCCTCCTCAATGAGGATACAACAAGAATCCCTCCTCTCTTTAGTCCTCTGATGGAGCTGCTCTCTGCTCTTCTGAAAAGCAAATTGAAACGACAAATTCCCCCAAAGATGCACCCCTCTTTACTAAATCATTAACATATTCCTAGTTAGAGTGAAGTTTATCAAAACACGTGGCTTGTTAAAAAGTTCAAATGGATGGGAACTGTTCGCACTGTTTTTTTATATTGATTTTTGATAACTTATCAGATGTATGGTTTAACAACAATTGTTTTCCTGGATTTTTGTCCTTTTAGTTATATGGAGGAAGCAGGTAGAGGATCAAAAAATGATTTTTCAATAAATGATCAATTTTTCAAATTATTGGAGATATTTACGCATTTTAAATAATAATATTGAAGACCCATACTTTTGACAGAGCTTTGGGACAACCCCAATCCTGGACTTCCAGGTGAAGCCACTCTTGCCGCAGAATATCCGACTTTTTAATGTTGGAGGCTCCAGGCACGGACTATATAGCCCTCATCGAGGGAGACTGGTGATGTACGTGACTGTACATCACTTACAGTCACGTGAGAGCATTAAATAATAGAGAAGAAAAGTGTCTGGTGTTTGTTTGCGAGAAAGAGAGATTAAAGCTAGCCCGGTAGCTATAGTTTGAGTGAGACAGAAAGTAAGACCAGCAATCCTGACACGGAGAGCTTAGGATGGCTCCGGGTACCACTTTAACGCTCCTAAGTCAGAACGGTAGTACCACCCTGGGTGGTTGCTGTCTACAATATACTACCTAAATGGTAGGCCACCACCGTAAACTGAAGATAACAGGAATGTTGTAATTTCTCCAGGGTGCCGGCGATAACTCGGCTACACTTTGTGAAATAACGCTATATTTAATCATCAATACTCCTGCCATAAACTAAGAAACCAATCCAATGTTTTCGATGATAGGCCACCATCGAAAACAGTCTTCCTTATGTAGCTGTAAAATAGCAAACTTGTGCACAATTGAGGAACAGCACAGCCTGGACAAGGCCTGAACTCCTATATTGGCACACCTGAACTACTATCCACCTTGAAAGGCCCGACTAAGGGAAAACAGGCAGGTTTTCAAGAAGGAAATAATTAAAAGCATTTTATTGATCAACACACTAGAAATTATTGGATGTTTTGGAGCAAAAGTGAAGATTTTTGTGACAAACAACATATCTAGAAGAAGCGGAACGAGTTACGCAACTGGGAATTAAGAATCTGCCATCAATCTTTGCTCCGCAAACAGGAGAACGTCCATCTGCGGAAGCTGGAAGGCCAACACGGGATCGGCTATGCTGGAACAGATTGCGATGGTCGAGCGGTAAGATTTGTCTCGGTTGTGTATTCTGTGCGGCTGGTCATGAGATGTGCCAGCAAATAGGTTCTTCCTAATCATTTCCTGGTGACCTTTATATTAAATTTTTTTTTTGCTCTATTCCCAAATAAACAAGTCCTCCTCGTACTCCTGAAATGGAGAAATGCACTCCATTCAGGTCGTTTGCGACCACAAAATCCTGTTAATGTCCGTTTAACCAGGGAAAGTGTTTGTGGCAACTACCCCCAAGTGTGTCTATCTATAATGGAGTGAGATAATTTTTTCCCTCTGTGTGCATGTCTGGAAGTCAAACAAATTTTAAAACAAAAAATAGCTAAATTAGAGATTGCAGACCCTCACCAGGACGTTTGTAGTTTGTGTGGTGTTTATTACCTGCTGTGTTTGTGTTGTTTATTGATGACATAAATTTATGTTCAACCGGATATGACGGCTGAATCACGTGACCGATGACGTCATTAATTTAATTCTCCCATCCAATTTTTGTGTAGATCATGCACAAGAAATTTCAAACTGATCGGATCAAGCATTCTACTTGTCTAATTATGAGGTCATAATAAAGATGCTGATAACATCGTCATGAATATACATACAGTCACGTGAAAAAGTAAGTACACCCCATGTAAAGTTTTGACTTTTTCAACATATTTAAACATACCGCTATTTAATCTTCATTTCAACAATAATGATAGATAAAGGTGATATATTATAACAAATATCATGAAACATTTACATTTTGTAGTCCATTGTAAAATTTAAATAAACATAAATGCACATTTCGCATGTGGAAAAAATAAGTACACCCTTGGCTCTAATAGGTGGTCTTGCCCCCTTTAGCAGAAACAACCTCAAGTATGCATTTCTTATATAACTGTTAACATCGACTGGGAGAACTTTTTGCCCACTCCTCCATGCAGAATTCTTTCTGCTGTGTGATGTTTGAGGGGTTTCTTGCATGCACAGCTCATTTCAAATCCCCCCACAACATCTCCATGGGATTTAGATCCGGGCTTTGACTTGGCCATTCCAGAACCCTCCATTTCTTTCTTTTCAGCAATTCCTTGGTGGATTTACTGATTTGTTTATGGTCATTGTCATGTTGCAAGATCCACCTTCGGTTGAGCTTCAACTTTCCGACAGATGGCCTCACATTATCCTCAAGCACCCTCTGGTACAATGAAGAATTCATAGTGGATTCTATGATGGTGAGCTGCCCAGGCCCTGATGCAGCAAAGCTGCCCCAAATCATAATATTTCCACCACCATGCTTTACAGTTGGTATCAGGTTCTTGTGGTCAAATGCTGTCTTTGGTTTTTGCCAAACATGTTTTCTGGTACTGTGCCCAAATAGCTCTCTCTACCTTTGACTCATCTGTCCAGAGCACATTGTTCCAGAAGTGCTGGTCTTTGCTTACGTGTTCATTGGCAAACTTTAGTCTTGCCCTGATGATCTTTCTGGACAGCAAAGGTTTCCTCCTGGCACACCTCCCATGTATATCAAATTTGTGCAGCCTCTTTCTCATCTTTGTGCAGCCTCAAATTTGTGCACTCATCTATCCAGAGCACATTGTTCCAGAAGTGCTGGTGTTTGCCTGCGTGTTCATTGGCAAACTTTAGTCTTGCCCTGATGATCTTTCTGGACAGCAAAGGTTTCCTCCTGGCACACCTCCCATGTATATCAAATTTGCGCAGCCTCTTTTGCACTTGTTTGCACGGTGGACTCGTGCACTTTGACATCAACAGTGACAAGAGCTACCTGTAGGTCCCGTGATGACATTCTGGAGTTCTTAGAGACTTATTTCAGCATCTTGCGGTCTGCTCTCGGGCTGAACTTGCTGGGGCGGCCTGGCCTGAACAAGTTGGCAGTTGTTTGGAATCTTCTCCACTTCTAGATGATCTTCCAGACAGTCGAATGATTGATTTCAAATTGTTTGGAGATCTTTTTAAATCCCTTCCCAGACTCGTAGGCATCTATAACCTTCTTTCTGAAGGCCTCAGAGAACTCTTTTGATCTAGGCATGGTGACGCCGCACACTTCAACAACAAAGAGCAAACCAAACTAAATGTCTGAGGTTTAAATAAGACAGGTTCCTCCAAGATCCTCTCGAACGATGTTCTAATCATTTGCACCTGAGCTGGTGCACCTCATTCTAATTTTAGGTATTTGAAGTAGTGATAAATATAGGGGTGTACTTACATTTTCCACATGCGAAATTTGCATTTATGTTTATTTAAATTATATAATGGACTACAAAATGTAAATGTTTCATGATATTTGTTATATTATATCACCTTTATCTATCAATATTGTTGAAATGAAGATCAAATAGCTGTATGTTGAAATATGTTGAAAAAGCCAAAACTTTACATGGGGTGTACTTACTTTTTCACGTGACTGTATGTTGTTCCCCATGGATATACCTGACAATGATCCAAATTTCACTTTTAGCCGCGTCGCAGACGCTGCTAATAGAGTGCCCTCTGCTGTTGTTGTTGTTGTTCTTCTTCTTGTTCTTGTTCTTGCAGAGAAGACAAAACCTCAAAACTCCACCCATTCTGCGAACCATAGCTCCACCCATTGTGGGAGAGGCTTCATATAAACAAATATCCACCATTTTATTAACTCGCATAGCTTTGAGGCCTGTTTTGTAGGCCCGTGGTGTCTTCCTCTCTCACACAGTTTTATTTCAAATCAAATTCGATATATCATTTCATTTTTCACAGTCGCTAACATAGTTTTAGACTCGGTTGAAAAAAAACGGGAAGAAAATCCGATGGAAGTTGCCCTTTATAGAACGAAATGAATTCTCAAAGGCCTGTAACTTCAAGTCCATTGAGATTTTTTTTTTTAAATCGCGGCATGGTCAGTCATACACCGCCCGAAATAACAGACGGGAAAATGCCTAGATATATATATTTTGTTTAAATCGCGGCATGGTCAGTCATACACCGCCCAAAATAACAGACGGGAAAATGCTGAGATATATTAAAAATTCGTCCATTTGATGACAATCGTCACGATGAAATATTTAATTTATACGTCGTCACAATAATGTGGAGAGAGGAGCATAGCTTCGTTCACATGTCGCCACATACGGGAAATTGCCGAGATATATATTTTTTAAATCGCGGCATGGTCAGTCATACACCGCCTGAAATAACAGACGGGAAAATGCCGAGATATATTAAAAATTCGTCCATTTGATGACAATCGTCACGATGAAATATTTAATTTATACGTCGTCACAATAATGTGGAGAGAGGAGCATAGCTTCGTTCACGTGTCGCCACACACGGGAAATTGCCGAGATATATTTTTTTTAAATCGCGGCATGGTCACTGGTCAGTCATACACCGCCTGAAATAACAGACGGGAAAATGCCGAGATATATTAAAAATTCGTCGCCACACACGGGAAATTGCCGAGATATATTTTCACTTTGCACAAAAATAACATCAAGTAATCGAATCAATAGGAATGTCCTGTGCCTATAACATCGACGTTATAGGCACAGCTGCATCTAGGCATTGTGTAACATCGACGCGGCTTTTGTTTTAATTAAACCTTTTTGTACTTGTTTCCTATGGAGTGGTTTCAGAGATATAGAGGTGAAAAGCTTTATGGTTTTTCCAAGATGGCGCCAGTACCACATGACATATGACATCATAATTATCATTAACACAATTTTACAGGAGGAGGCGCCCCTCCAGTGAAATGTTCTTGTCAATCGGACCAACGGTTACAGAGAATAGCATACTCGTTCTGTGCAAACAACCAGACATACAAACAAACAAACGGACCCAAATGCAATACTCTCTCCTCTGGTGAGGGTAAAAATTATGGGGGCCGAACCACGTGACCGATGATGTCATTATTTATTTATTTTTCTCCACCAATTTATCCCCAGATTATGCTCAAGAAATTTCATCCTAATCGGATGAAGTCTTGTACTTGTCGAATTATGACATCATAATGGAGGCACCTATGACATCATCATTAACATATGTTATTCCCAATGGAGAGTTCTTTACAATGAGCCATGTGTCATTTATTTTCTACGCAGCGCTTTCGGAGATATAGCGGTTCAAGGTTTTTTGTTTTATCCAAGATGGCGCCCGCACGACGTGACCTATGACGTCATAATTATTATTTAAAAATTATACAGGAGGAGGCGCAGCCATGGTGAAAATTGTAAAAGACGCTGCATCGACGGCGGTAAACTTTAAGAATTTTTTTTCTACAACCTTTAAAACCTTTATTTTATTTAAATTTAATTATATACTGTACTTGAATGCTGTAGAGCACAAACTGCCTCATTGGCGCCTTCCAAACCCTCCCTTTAGCAGTGCTATACTTGGGACAAAATATTATGGCATTTTACGTCATCACGACCAATCAAAAATTTGCCTCTCGCAGACCCTGCTCATATCCTTGTTTCTCAAGATTGAGTGTGATAATGTGTTCTATGAACTCTCTGGTTACCCTGCGCTCGCGTAGCGAAAAGTGCGGTTAAGCGATCGGGCATGTCCGTGCATGTCTGTATCTTTAAAATAAATTTTCTCAGCAACAGTTGGTCCGATTGACACGAAATTTTCACCATAGTATTCGTCTACTCGTGTCGAATTTTTGTGATAATAATGACGTCGTAGATCACGTGGTATGAGTGTCATCTTGGTTAAATTCATTTCCTCGGCAACCGTTAGTCCGATTGACAAAATTTTCACCGTAGTATGCGTATACTTGTGCAGAGTTTTTTTTATTGATAATTATGACGTCATAGGTCATGTGGTACCGGCACTATCTTGGCAATAAACTAACAACTTTTGACCTCTTACATCTCCGAAACTGCTCCATAAATATTTTTTTTGAAACGTGGCTCATTGTGAATAACTCTGCATGGGAAATAAGTGTTGTTAACGATGACGTCATTGTAGCCTTCATCATGACATCATAAGTCGACAAGTACAACGCTTAGTCCAATCAGTTTGAAATTTATTGAGCGTGAGCTACGCAACAATTATATTGGAGAAAGTAAATTTATGACGTCATCGGTCACGTGAACTGGCAGCCTTTTTGGATCAGAGGGAAAAAAACTTTAAAAACCATACAGTTGGCTCGCACCACGTCGACTCTGCAAGGTAAATATTCTATAAATACCGTGTAGTTGATTTTGTGATGTAGCTGTGCATTAATTGAATGGTCCAATGACACTACATGACCAGATGGTTCCCCAGATAGTTACAACTCCATGACACTTTCAGTTCCTGCTCAATAACAAGGTGAACATCAGTTTCTCCAATTAACGCAATTGCATCTGTTGATACAGCTGGTTATTGTGAAAGCGGCTTCTTATAATATAACTACAAAATGCGATTGAACAGAGTTACTTTGTTGTTTTTCTCGACAAGACCATGGCTCATGGAAGAGCATCGGGTGGAGGGTAGGAAATTATTGCGGGACAGTGGAGCAACTGCTCGACTCAATTAGCAAAGGAATGGACAAGCAGGTAATGAGGAGGCAAGGAGGGATGGAAGCACAGGAACCTGCAAGTAGCAACGTTGGGATAGGAAAGGTAAATGGGGGTAATAAAGATTGTGGATAAGGATGTGGGGGGGATGACAGGAGCATCCTCTTGTGACTCATCTAAAAACTGTTCACAAAACTCTATTTGGCAAAGTGGATCATTCATTAAATATTGAGGGTTGCACCTGGTGCCTGTACCTTTTCAACTTGACATATTTAGCCCTGCCTGTCTGTTTGTCTGTACGTCTGTTGGTGAACAGGATATCTCAAAAAGTTGTGGACGGATTCGGATAAAATGTAGTGGAGAGGTCGCGCATGTGACAAGGAAGAATTGATTAAATTCCGGTGAAGATCCGAATCCGGATCCGGATCAGAGATTTTTTTTTTTCGTGATTCTTCCTTTCAAAAATTTGTGGACGAGTGATGATAAAACTTGGTGGATGAATTGGTTAGGTGACAAGAACAAGCCGATAGTCACACATCTCTACATATCTGTCTTAAAAACTAGAACGGCACTCAGTAGAGAGCATACCTCCACCAGGTGAACAGTTTACGTTTTTTATCCCAGAGTAGACCAGAAAATCACAACACAAAATCACAATTAACAAAATCATCCGTCCATAACTTTTTGAGATATCCTGCTTTGTATCGTTTTTGGCCCTATCTCCCAATGGTGAATAATCACTTAAAATTTTCTTCTAGCAGGATCTGGATCCCGCTCTTCACCAAAATTGAATCGATACTTCCTTGTCACACACACAACCTGTCCACCAAGTTTTGTCCAAATCCATCTGTAACTTCTTGAAATATCCCGCAATGTATAGTTTTTGGCCCTATCTCTCAATGGTGAAGTCACTTAAAAAATTTAATAATTCTCATATCCGAATCCATATTCAGATCTTCACCAAAATCTAATGGAATCGTACTTGTCCGACACCCAACCAGTCCACCAAATTTCGTCCAAATCAGTCCATAACTTTTTGAGATGTCCTGCTATGTATCGTTTTTGTCCCCGTCTCCCAATGGTGAAGAATCACTTTTAAAGTTCTAGTATCCGGATCCGAATCCGGATCTTCACCAAAATCTAATCATTTCGTCCTTGTCACATACGCTACATCTCTGCCGAATTTCCTCCGAATCCGTCCATAACTTTTTGAGATATTTTGTTCACAAGCAAACAAACAGACAACCAGACAGGGGTGAAAACATAACCTCCATCCACCTTTTGTGGCCGAGGTAATAAGAAATATGATCTCCTGCCTCAATGTGAAAATCAATGAGTTTCACTTGATCTCGGTAACCTAGGTTTTAGGCCACCCTGGATATCCAGGTCCAAACCTGCTCTACGCATGAGCTACTGAAGCAGTTTCTTGCCTCGGACTGCAATCCTGGATGGGTCGCCACTCCAACACAGGAAGTCATGGCAGGAATTTCCAATTTGATAGCTCGCCTTCTCCTCACGAAGTACACCATGGGATCTTTAACTTCCACCAACTAATTCCGGCAGACGGGGCGCCCAGTATAACGTCCACCCTGGGTATGGAAAGATCAATACCTACGTTACCCTCAAGCTCTCCTCTAGTTTTAGACGCATGATTTTCCCTTTTGAGTCAAAGCTTTTGTTTTTGCCTTCACCGGAGAATTCTTTACGACCTGCCGTGCAGCAAGTACAGGACATCATTCTCAATTGTATCATTCCTGGAAACACGTATTGCCCCAAAGGTGCTCTTCGGCAAACAATTAATCGATCACCGAACTGTCTGTAAGTTTCAACAGCATTGACGTTTTCGTTCACCAGAAATTTCATAAGCATAACGCTTGTCCACCCATTTATCATTACCCCACCTGCCGCCATCTTGATTTTGAGCAGACGCATTAAAAGCAGGAAATGCACAATTTAAGGGGAAGATGAATTCTCTCCAAATTAATGAATCATCTTTATCTATATTCCAAACAGGAGTGTCTGTCTGTCTGTGTGTCTGTCTGTCAGTCCGTCCCTTCTAAGGTGGTGGGAAGTTTCATAAATGTCTCAATATAATTATGATTTTTACATTCGTACAAAGCGTTTCATATCCGCGCTTTCTCACGGGCAGATTCGTCTGTATGGGTTACCACGTCAGATCGGAGTCTTTATATTTGTTTACATCACGAGTGTTTTAAACATTGTATTTTGTTATAATAATGTTATATTATTAATTCGTGATTGGAATGATGCTGTTAGGAATGAAAATATAGAGAGATTTCGTTTAAAGCAGAATGAGGAATTTACGTGAGGGTTTCCACCCGTGACATTCGTGGATTTCGTGAATTCGTGAATTCGGCATTTGTAGTTTCGCCATTGACCGCGTGTAGAAACATTCAATTGCAGTACGTTTTTTGCCCAAGTCTTTCACGAACCGGCTGCCCATGCCTGACGTTCAACTGAAGGTTGCACAGGAATGTGGAATTAATTGGTTCATGGTTTGCCATTCACTATTTCTGCGTTATCTGTTTGCTTTTGGCCTCCCACCTGTTCGTAGCATGAATACCGCGCTAGCCTCTTTATTTTACAAGTCCTCTTTGTCTATTCGCTTACGACTGTTCTCTCTGTCGTGCCATCCCTCGTTCTTCAGATCAGCAGGTTGCAGCCTCTTCCCTTTCTCCAGACCTTGACCAAATCACAAGCTGGTCAAACACTTGGAATATGTCTTTCAATCCGGATAAATTGCACATTCGCACGATCTCCGAAAGAGCCGTCTGGCAAACCCTCATGTCAACTTTCTTAGCAATCCTCTTGAGGAAGTTCAGTCACTCAAACTCCTGGGTCTCACTATCAGCCACGATCTTTCTTGGGTAAACGACATTTCAAAGATGGCCTCCAACGCCAGTCACCGACAAAGTCCTTCCTTGGGACACCTGAACGCCTATCCACCGACAAGGCCTTCATCCGGAAGCTTGATGGAGTACTGCTCTCCTACTCTGGGCTGGCGCTCCTGCCTCACACTTTGCTCAGATTGACTGCATGGAAACTAAGGCCTTCAAGATCAATGCAAATCACCCCAATAAAGGTTAGTTATGGACCGATCACTTTCCCACCATAGACAGGACGGTGGTCTCTCTGTCTTCTGCCACCTCTCCTTTCTTGTCTTGTACCCTCTGCTATTTCTGAGCTTCCCCTCCCCCTCCCCCAGGTTTATGTAGGGCACACGTTGTCCACCAGCAACCCCCTTCTGGTGAAACCCCCAAAATCTAGAAATTCCACTCATTCGTTCCTCTTTTTTCCCACCTGTGGAATGAACTTCCAATCTCAGATCATCCTCTCATCCAAAACCATGATCTTTTCTTCCCCCGTCAACCCTTTTACTCCACCCAAACTCACCTCTTTCCAAATTTCCAGTTTTTCCTTCCTGAATTTTCTTCCGAATCCATTTTGTCCAACCGGTGCATCCTTTCCTACCCCTCACTCTTCCCCACATCCCATATTTGTCCAAGTCTCCCTCAATTTTGTCCCTCGTCACTGCTGTTGGTGTGTTTCCTCTCTCTCTTTCCTTTTGTTCCTTCTATTCTGTCACATCCTGATATGTTCTATGTTCTAGCTCCTCCATGACCCTCCACATTGTATCCGCAAATAATCCACTAAAATTATGGAGCCATTTATAAACAAATGTCCAGATCGATTTTGAACCACTGTGCAGAATTTTTTGTCTCTTTAATTTAAAAATAAATCTCAAGCATGTTGTCCTGAAAGCTTGTAGTGACGTCAGAAGAGGAGCACATGGCTAGTAATGAAATGACGATGTCCAGACTAAAGTCAATTCAGTGTACTAATATAATTATGGAATGGTGCTCCTAACTCTTATCTACGAAGCCATTTCCTCAGAAGCCGGCTTTATGGCAGGCAAATGAAATTCTCCCTCCGATCATAGACAATTAATGAAAAGTCCTCATGGTTCGAAGACTTTTGTAGGGGGATTGCAGGCAGCGAGGGACGATTGCTTCGGGATTGGAAATGATGCCGGAGCTGGCACTAAATGCCTCCGCGTGGGTGTACGATGCAGGATGAGAGCGGTGACCTGGATACATGATCTAAACTCCCAGGTAGGCGTCCTTTTCACACTGATGTGGGAAGACTAAAATAAGCTGAAAAATTCCAAAATGCTCCAAAAGCAATGATCTCACTGACGTAAACAGGAATCCCACTCTCTCAGTAGTATTGGAATTTCCTGCAATGAGGCCGAAACACAAGGTCTGTCGCTATTGCATCGCACGCAGGTCTATGGCCTGTCTTTTATTACCTCCTCTCCTCCGGTATAGCTCCCTCTGCTCCCGAAGCCCTCCATTACTCTCGCTCTTCCAATATAACCTCCTCCCGGTGAAATTCCCAAAATCCAGGCTGACTGCACAGCTCAACTCTTTCGTTCCCCCAGCAATCATTTATCCCCACATTAACCCTTCCTAACCCAAGCTTCAGTACTTTCCGGTCACCGTGTTTCCTCCCCTCCTCTATTTCCACCTTTTCCTTTTGCCTCATACTCCTCGCTCGAGTCTTCATGCGTGCTCCCATACCCACTCCTGATTTTTACTGCTCCTGTGGACCTTCCTGATCTTTACTGCTCCTGTGGACCCTCCTGATATTTACTGCTCCTGTGGACCCTCCTGATCTTTGCTGCTCCTGTGGACCCTCCTGATCTTTACTGCTCCTGTGGACCCTCCTGATCTTTACTGCTCCTGTGGACCCTCCTGATCTTTAACTCCCCCTGTGGACCCTCCTGATATTTACTGCTCCTATGGACCCTCCTGATCTTTACTGCTCCTGTGGACCCTGCTGATCTTTACTGCTCCTGTGGACCCTGCTGATCTTTACTGCTCCTGTGGACCCTGCTGATCTTTACTGCTCCTGTGGACCCTCCTGATCTTTACTGCTCCTGTGGACCCTCCTGATCTTTACTGCTCCTGTGGATCCTCTTGATCTTTGCTGCTCCTGTGGACCCTCCTGATCTTTGCTGACCGGCTGACCGTCTCCCCCTTTTCCTCTGCGCCACTCGTACATTCATTCATTTTGCGGTATCCGTGTCTCCTTGTATTCCCTCCTTGAACACGTCCATGAGGTGTCATTTAGCACCTCCATAAGCCTATTTTTCTACATCCATAAAAACCTAATAAAATGCAGTTTATAACAGAGTTATGGGCTCTGGTGAATAACCCAGCATCTGGTAAGGGAATGTACTTCCTTGTGATGCAGCTAAATTATGTATGACCCATTCGGTGGGAAGAAAAATATCGCTCACGCAACAAGCCCACTTCTGTCTCAGTCGATAATTCCCGCTCTGTGAGTGTTCGGTAGTGTCTGCATGGACGACTTACGCTGACACTGCGAACATGATCTTAGAATATCAACTTAGGGTGCAGATCGCATGTTGTGTGAGATGCATTGCACTAAATTATCTTCTTCTTCTCCTACTTTCGTATGCACCACCAACTTTGGGTGCAGATCGCAGGTTGTGTGAGATGCATTGCACTAAATTATCTTCTTCTTCTCCTACTTTCGTATGCACCACCAACTTAGGGTGCAGATCGCATGTTGTGTGAGATGCATTGCACTAAATTATCTTCTTCTTCTCCTACTTTCGTATGCACCACCAACTTTGGGTGCAGATCGTATGTTGTGTGAGATGCAATGCACTAAATTATCTTCTTCTTATTATTTCGTATGCATCACCAACTTAGGGTGCAGATCGTATGTTGTGTGAGATGCAATGCACTAAATTATCTTCTTATTATTATTTCGTATGCATCACCAACTTAGGGTGCAGATCGTATGTTGTGTGAGATGCATTGCACTAAATTATCTTCTTCTTCTTCTTTTTTTTCGTATGCATCATCAACTTAGGGTGCAGATCGTATGTTCTGTGAGATGCATTGCACTAAATTATCTTCTTCTTTCATTTGCATCAAGTGGCTGCAAGAAGCACCATTGACTGAGGGCACGGTAGTGCCACTAATGCAATTCCTTCTGCAGGTTAGAGCAGAAAATTGGAATTTGGACAATGTGCTGGGGATAGCTCGCCTGCTCTTGATATGCTATCACACACTGTTGAATTTTTGCCGAATTCATGATTTATCAGGGCGCAAAGTAAATTTGTAATTTATTTGTGGGATTAAATATTTTTGTATGCACCTGCTGCTCTATTTGTGCTTCAAACTGTGTATTTCGGTATAAAATGGAGGGTTTCAGGTTTCTCCTCCAGCTGCAACTCGGTTATTTTATAGGTCAACTCCTTATCGGCAATGAGTTCACGGCCACATGGGTGTGGGACTTCAACTATCAAACAGATCATCACTAGGCACAGGTCCCATTGGTGAAGCCATATTTGGTCACCAGGTATACCAGATGAGTGATCGAGTCAGCTCCATGTGCATTGAACAGTTTGAGAAGCTGGAGGCAAAATGGCGGCCGTGCTGTCAATCTTGAGTTCTGAGGTTTTAGGGGACCCGTCTTGCTGAACCCTTGGACATCCCCAGTTGTTTCTGGAGGACGGTGAAAACTCTGCCTTGAGAAATTCCATGTTCCGTGGATATTCCGTTGACCATAATGGCGCTATCCTCCATTATTGAACTTAGCCCGAAACAGGGGCTTATGGATTGGGTCTCGTCCGTCCATCCGTGCGTGTGTCCGCAACCATATCTCGGACATGTATGGACCGCTTTTGTTCACACTTTGCACAAATACAATACATGATGGTGTAGCGGTTACCGCTGGATGTACATAATCGCCTTGCACCGGCCAGAACACGGCCAGACGCGCCTCTCCCGGGCATGCCCGGACTCACTGTTCCCGGGCACGCCCGAACCTCCCGGGCACGCCCGGTCTCGTCTTTCCCGGGCATGCCCGCTCTCGCCTTTCCAGGGCTCGCCCAGAGCGTCCGGGCATGCCCGCTATCGCCTTTCCAGGGCTCGCCCAGAGCGTCCGGGCATGCCCGCTATCGCCTTTCCAGGGCACGCCCAGAGCGTCCGGGCATGCCCGCTATCGCCTTTCCAGGGCTCGCCCAGAGCGTCCGGGCATGCCCGCTATCGCCTTTCCTGTGCTCGCCCAGAGCGCCCGGGCACGCCCAGCCTCGACTTGCCAGGCCGCAGCCAAACACGCCCGGGCAGATCCAGACTCGCCTTTCCAAGGCTCGCCCTTGATACCCGGGCATGCCCGGTATAGCTTTTGCCGGGCAAACTTCCCGACATAAATGTGTATATATATTGTTGCCCGAAAAACGGGCTTGTCAGAATACCTGAGCTGTTTTGTTTCAATAAAGCAACTCGGACGAATTCGGTCTTTGGTCGCGTCAATTCTTTCGACTCGCGTTGGAGCGCAGTTCCTTCATTGGTGACCTACCGACATGGATACGGCAGTGACGCTTAAACTGCCTACCTTCTGGGAGACTCACGCGGCTGTTTGGTTCGCCCAGGCGGACTCCCAGTTCGCCCTGCGAGGCAACACCGCGGACGACACCCGCTTCCACCATGTTGTGGCGGCGCTCGGCTCCGCCACCGCGGCCCACGCCTTGAGCCTCCTCCAGCACCCGCCGGCTGCTGACAAATACGACGCGCTGAAGACGCTCCTCCTCGGCGCTTTCGCCCTCTCACCGACAGCACGCGCATGGCGCCTGCTTGACCTGCCCGAGCTCGGCGACACGCGCCCGTCCGAGCGCATGGACTATATGCTCTCGTTGCTCGGCGAGCACTCTCCGGCATTCCTGTTCCGGGAGCTGTTCCTCCGTCAGCTGCCTAACTCGGTACGCCTCGCCCTGGCTGGCACGTTGATCACGGATTCCCGCGCCCTCGCCAGGGAAGCCGATAAGATCTCCTCGGCAGGCCAGCACATCGGCGCGGTTACCTGGAGCCCGCCGCCGTCCGAGGCGACGCCCACGACGCCCGAGCGCCCTGCGCGGTTGGAGGCCGAACTGCCGGTGCAACTGGCGGCCGCCACGCCGCACCGCCCGCTTCCGACACGACGGCTGGGGCCTCCACCTGAACCGGGCGTGGTGTTATTACCACGCCAGGTTCGGACACAAGGCTCGGACGTGCCGGCCCCCGTGCACTTTCGGCAGGTCGGGAAACGGCCTGGCCGGCGTTCATTCCCAGCCATGAGCGCCGGCCACTCGGGCAACTTGCTGTTTATTCGGGACAAAGCGTCTGGACGGCGTTTCCTGTGCGACACCGGCGCCCAACTGAGCGTCATACCTGCCTCCGAGCAGGACAGGCTGGACGCAGTTTGCGGCCCCTCTTTGGTCGCTGCTAATGGCTCGGCCATACGCACTTTTGGCCCACGCGTCGTCACCCTCTGCTTCAGCAGCCAGCGCTTTCAATGGACTTTTGTTACCGCCAGCGGTCCCGTGGCTTTGCTGGGCACCGACTTCCTCTGCGCGCACGGGCTGCTGGTCGACGTCAAACGACGTCGCCTTGTCCACGCCGAGACCTTCAGCTCCCTGGCGTGCACAATGAGCAGCACCGCGCCGACCGAACTGGCGTGCGCCCTCCCGGCAACGAACGAGTTCGCTCGCCTGCTCGTGGAATTCCCGGCCCTCACGCGGCCGACGTTTTCGGCCGTCACGGTGCGGCACGGGATCGAGCACCACATACCCACTACGGGCCCGCCGGTCTACGCCAGGGCCCGCCGCCTCGACCCAGCCAAGCTTGCCGTGGCAAAGGCCGAATTCGACGCGTTGGAGCACCTCGGCATCGTGCGGCGCTCCGATAGCGCGTGGGCCTCGCCACTGCACATCGTGCCAAAGCCGGGGGGTGGATGGCGCCCGTGTGGAGACTACCGCCGTCTCAATGACGCTACCACCCCCGACAGGTACCCGATCCCGCATATTCAGGACTTTTCCGCCCGTTTGGCGGGACGGGTCATCTTTTCGAAAATTGACCTGATACGGGGCTACCACCAGGTACCTGTCCGGGCGGCCGACGTCCCGAAGACGGCCGTCATCACGCCGTTCGGCCTGTTCGAATTTTTGCGGATGCCGTTTGGCCTCAAGAACGCGGCCCAGGCGTTCCAGCGCTTGATGGACAGCGTGCTGCGCGACCTGCCGTTTCTTTTCGTCTATCTGGACGACATCCTCGTCGCCAGCACGTCCCGCGCCGAGCACCTCCTCCACCTCCGAACACTGTTCGGTCGCCTCAGCGAGCACGGCTTAATTGTCAACCCGGTCAAATGCCACTTCAGCGCGACGACCGTTGACTTTTTGGGCCACCGCATCACCAAGACCGGGGCCGTGCCGCTGCCGACCAAGGTCGAGGCCATCACCACGTTCCCGCGTCCCCGTTCCATCAAGGCCCTCCAAGAGTTCCTCGGCATGGTGAATTTTTATCACCGATTCGTGCCCCGCGCTGCTCAGCTCATGCGGCCCCTTTACGAGGCCCTCCGGGGCAAGCCGGCCAAGCATGACATTGTTTGGTCCGCGGCCATGGACGCGGCCTTCGCCAGTGCCAAATGGGCCCTCGCCGACGCAACGCTGCTGGCTCACCCGGTGCTCAACGCGCCCATCGCCCTCACTACGGACGCCTCCAACTACGCCGTGGGCGCCGTCCATGAGCAATGGGTGGACGGGGTTTGGCAGCCACTTGCTTTTTTCAGCCGGCAACTCCGGCCGAACGAGTTAAACTACAGCACGTTCGACCGCGAGCTGCTCGGGCTATTCCTGGCCGTTCGCCATTTCCGACACCTCCTGGAGGGCCGCCCGTTCACGGCTTTCGTCGACCACAAGCCGTTGGTCTATGCAATGGCTAAGGTCACGGAGCCGTGGTCGGCCCGCCAGCAGCGCCACCTCTCCGCCGTGTCGGAGTTCACCACGGACATCCAGCACATCGCCGGCAAAGACAACGCCGTGGCCGACTGCCTTTCGCGGGCCAGCGCGAACGCGGTCCACCTCGGCGTGGACTTCACGCTCATGGCGGCCGACCAGACCACCGATGCCTCGGTGCAGGCACTCCGCGTGGCGGACACGGGCCTCCGCCTGGCCGACATCCCCTTCGCGGGCACCGTCCTGCTCTGCGACGTCTCCCAGGGCCAGCCTCGCCCCATCGTGCCCGTTTCCTGGCAGCGCCGCATCTTCGCCTCCATCCACGGCCTTTCTCACCCGGGCCGGAAAGCTTCTCAGAAGCTGGTGTCAGCACGTTTCGTCTGGCACGGCCTTCGACGAAACATCCGCGACTGGGCCAACGCCTGCACGGCCTGCCAGCGAGCCAAGGTCCACCACCACACCCAGGCCCCGCTGGCACCTTTCGCCGTGCCTGAACGGCGTTTCGACCACGTCCACGCGGACCTGGTGGGTCCCCTGCCTCCCTCGCGGGGGTTCACCCACCTGCTCACCATGGTGGACAGGACCACCAGGTGGCCGGAGGCCGTGCCCCTCACCTCCACCACCACCGCCGACGTGGCACAGGCGTTCATCGCCACCTGGGTCACGTGCTTCGGCGCACCAGCGGACATCTCGTCCGACCGCGGCCCACAGTTCACATCTGAGCTTTGGGGCGCGGTCGCCCGTTCGTTGGGGGTCACGCTGCACCGCACCACGGCCTACCACCCCCAAGCCAATGGGTTGTGCGAGCGGTTTCACCGCTCCATGAAGGCCGCACTCATGGCCGGCCTTCAGGACGACGGTTGGGCCGACCGGCTGCCGTGGGTCCTTTTGGGCCTTCGCACGGCCCCCAAGGAAGACCTCCAGGCGTCCGCCGCCGAGCTCGTCTACGGCCAGCCACTCCGCGTCCCGGGCGAATTCGTGCCTGACGCTACCAGTCCCTGGTCCGCCGCTCGCCAGCGTCGGACCTCCAGGAGGCCGCCCGACGATTTGCCCCCGTGCCGACGTCCCGCCACGGTGGCCCCCAGTCCTACGTCCCCTCAGCGCTTCGCACAGCGGAGTACGTCTTTGTGCGTCATGACGCGCACCGGGGGCCACTCCGGCCACCGTACGACGGGCCCTTCCGGGTCCTGCGACGGGGCGACAAGTCTTTCATCGTCGACTTCGGCGGCCGGCCGGACCGGATTTCTGTGGACCGCCTCAAACCGGCGCACATGGACGTCGACCGACCACCACGGTTGGCCCTTCCTCCGCGGCGAGGCCGCCCCCCGTCCACAGTTCCCCCCGCTCGACCACCCACCACCACGTCAGACCCCTCCCCACGACCCTCCAGGGGTCGCTTCGGCCGGGTCATCCGGACCCCCCTTAAATTGACCCTGCCGGTGCAGGTCGATTCTGGAGGGGCGTGGGTAGCGGTTACCGCTGGATGTACATAATCGCCTTGCACCGGCCAGAACACGGCCAGACGCGCCTCTCCTGGGCATGCCCGGACTCACTGTTCCCGGGCACGCCCGAACCTCCCGGGCACGCCCGGTCTCGTCTTTCCCGGGCATGCCCGCTCTCGCCTTTCCAGGGCTCGCCCAGAGCATCCGGGCATGCCCGCTATCGCCTTTCCAGGGCTCGCCCAGAGCGTCCGGGCATGCCCGCTATCGCCTTTCCAGGGCACGCCCAGAGCGTCCGGGCATGCCCGCTATCGCCTTTCCAGGGCTCGCCCAGAGCGTCCGGGCATGCCCGCTATCGCCTTTCCAGTGCTCGCCGAGAGCGCCCGGGCACGCCCAGCCTCGACTTGCCAGGCCGCAGCCAAACACGCCCGGGCAGGTCCAGACTCGCCTTTCCAAGGCTCGCCCTTGATACCCGGGCATGCCCGGTATAGCTTTTGCCGGGCAAACTTCCCGACATAAATGTGTATATATATTGTTGCCCGAAAAACGGGCTTGTCAGAATACCTGAGCTGTTTTGTTTCAATAAAGCAACTCGGACGAATTCCGTCTTTGGTCGCGTCAATTCTTTCGACTCGCGTTGGAGCGCAGTTCCTTCAATGGTATACATATGCAACATCATTTGGGTTCATGATGAAAATACATATACGTCGGAACGTTATTACGTCTATAAAATACATACAATTTGAATGCGAATCCACACAATAAAAACGAAAAGGTCTGTTTGTACGATGTATGAACATAAACCTCCGTCATCAATGCATCGTCCACACACCACGCACACACACCAGCACAGAAAATACAACACACAAAATACACCGCCCAAAACAAGTCTGAGCGAGGGTTTGAAATCTCCACTTGCTCTTTCTAGTTATGTGATTTTTTTTTTGTATACAGAATCGAGGCTCGTGTAAGACCGAACACATTGAACATGAAAACATGCACAGACACATAAAACATGCAATGAAGGGAGTGGGAGACAAGAGGGGGCGAGAGGGATGCACACAAGCACAACAACAGTAGAGAACAGAGACGTCGGTAGATCTGTGGAAGGGGGAGGGCTGGGGAAGGAGGGAGGGGTACATGGCATAAAGCAAATGAACACTACTAGGAATTTCAGGAAAGAAGTTGGGGGTTGATAGAGGCGGATTTGGGGTGTTTTGGTGAACGGGGGTAGAAAAGATCAAGGTTTTGAATGGGGGAAGATAAGAGATGGTGGTGAACAGCTGTTTTTAAGACTTGGGGGGGGGGGAGAAGAGGATGGAATTACAACAAGGAATTCCAACAAGGAACGTTGGCGCACGAGGAGGTCATTCGGACCATCATGCCTGTGCTACACCAACACACCATACACAAAGCTTCCGCAGATTACTCTGAAATACCAAACATGACAATAACGAAACTAAAGGCGAATAACAACCATGCACGTAAATTTAAAAATGAGAAACATAACTGCAGCTCATATGATTTGCCCCCATTTTCATAGAACCTTCTCGATTTACCTGGATCTGATAGGTAGATAATGGTGGATCCAAACAGCTTTCTGTCCTTTTTACTTCAAACCTTTTACTCGATAGTTTGTAAGTGGGGAAGGTGAGGACACTTTGTGCTTGTTGACTGTGTGAGTGTTGCTGCTCCATTTCCTGCTCATACATGGGCAATGAATTGATGGGTCGACATCCAAGACGACCGATGACGTAGGCCTTATTATAACATTGTGAATTCAAATAAGCATGGATTTTATGGTTGATCCGCTCTCACGTCACTCATCGAATAACCTTTCTCCATTTCAGGTACAAGGTTTGGGTTGACACCTGCGCTGAGATTTTTGGAGGTCTTGACATCTGCGCAGTCAAAGCGGTTCATGGGAAAGATGGCAAGGACTACATAATCGAGGTGAGAGCCTGTTGGTCGAGAGGAATTTGTCATAAAAATGCAAATCTTAAATATTTAAAAGAAAAATTGATTGTAAATGTCGTGGTAATCTGTCATGGCCACATCATGGCGAATCCTCGGGAAAAAAAAAATCCTCCATGCTTTCACATCTCAATGTCACACACGTTTAAAAATATATACATACATGAGAGGAGGCAGAGGTTGCTAGGACCTCCCTGCCTGTTTCAGCTAATCTTAACCTCCTCGTGACGCCCTGACATCAGATACTGTTTGGAAACATCAAATGCTGTGTGGAAACATCAAATGCTGTGTGGAAACATCAAATTATGTGTGGAAACATCAAATGCTGTGTGGAAACATCAAATGCTGTGTGGAAACATCAAATACTGTGTGGAAACATCAAATGCTGTATGGAAACATCAAATGCTGTATGGAAACATCAAATACTGTGTGGAAACATCAAATACTGTGTGGAAACATCAAATGCTGTGTGGAAACATCAAATTCTGTGTGGAACATCAAATGCTGTATGGAAACATCAAATGCTGTGTGGAAACATCAAATACTGTGTGGAAACATCAATTGCTGTGTAGAAACATCAGATACTGTGTGGAAACATCAAATGCTGTGTGGAAACATAAAATTCTGTGTGGAAACATCAAATACTGTGTGGAAACATCAAATACTGTGTGGAAACATCAAATGCGGTGTGTAAACATCAAATAATGTGTGGAAACATCAAATACTGTGTGGAAACATCAAATACTGTGTGGAAACATCAAAAACTGTGTGGAAACATCAAAAACTGTGTGGAAACATCAAATACTGTGTGGAAACATCAGATACTGTGTGGAAACATCAAATACTGTGTGGAAACATCAAATACTGTGTGGAAACATCAAATGCTGTGTTTTAACATCAAATACTATGTGGAAACATCAAATACTGTGTGGAAACATCAGATACTGTGTGGAAACATCAAATACTGTGTGGAAACATCAAATACTGTGTGGAAACATCAAATACTGTGTGGAAACATCAAATACTGTGTGGAAACATCAGATACTGCGTGGAAACATCAGATACTGTGCCGAAACATCAAATACTGTGTGGAAACATCAATACTGTGTGGAAACATCAGATACTGTGTGGAAACATCAGATACTGTGTGGAAACATCAGATACTGTGTGGACACATCAGATACTGTGTGGAAACATCAAATACTGTGTGGAAACATCAAGTACTGTGTGGAAACATCAATACTGTGTGGAAACATCAGATACTGTGTGGAAACATCAGATACTGTGCGGAAACATCAGATACTGTGTGGAAACATCAAATGCTGTGTGGAAACATCAAATGCTGTGTGGAAACATCAAATACTGTGTAACATCAAAAACTGTGTGGAAACATCAAATACTGTGTGGAAACATCAAATACTGTGTGTGGAAATTCATAATTCGTGGCTCATCGTCCGTCCATCAGTCTGTCAGTCCATCAACACTTGCTACTTCTTCTCTGAAACTGCTGATGGGATTGTGACCAAACTAGGCACAAATGATATTTGATATGTGGCAACTCAAGCTTGTTCACGGCATTAAGAAAATCGACGTCTAAGGGTATTTATGGGCGGTGCAACGTGAGTCTGGGTTTGACCCCCCAAAATAGGTATTTGCTATCTTCTCTGAAACTACACATACAATTCCGATGAAACTTGACAACAATGTTCCTGGGTCATTTTGGGTCTTTGGGGTGCTCAGGATCTTTTGCATCCTCATGATCTTTTGGGTCCTTGGGGTCTTTTGGGTCTTCAGGGTCTTTTGTGTCTTCTGGTTCATTGGGGTCTTTTAGGTCATTTGAGTCTTTTGGTTCCTCTAGGTCTTTTGGGTCATTTGAGTCTTTTGGTTCCTTTGGACTTTTGGGGTCCTTGGGAATTTTCGATCCTCTGGGTCTTTGGGGTATTTAAAGGCCTTTTCAGTCTTTTGGGTCTTTGGGGCCTTTATGGGTTATTTAAGAATTTGGGGTCTTCAGGGTATGTTAGGTTTTTGTGGTCTTTTGGGTCTTTAAGGGTTTTGTGGTATTTTGGGTTTTTTGTGTCTTTGGGGTATTTTGGGTCTTTGGGGTTTTTGGGGTCTTTGGGTTATTTTGGGTGTTTGGGGTCCATTGGGTCTTCAGGGTCTTTTCGATATTTTGGGTCTTTGGGATATTTTAGGTCTGCATAGTATTTTGGGTCTTCAGGGTCCTTGGGGTTTTCTGGGTCCTTGGGGTATTTGGGTCCTCTGGGTTGTTTGGGTTTTTTGGATCCTTGGGGTCTTTTGGGTCTTCTGCATATTTTGTGTCTTCTGGTTCATCGGGGTATTTTGGGTCATTTGAGTCTTTTGGGTCCTCAAGGTCTTTTGGGTCATTTGAGTATTTTGGGTCATTTGGACTTTTGGGGTCCTTGGGTCTTTTTGATCCTCTGGGTCTTTGGAGTATTTAAAGGCTTTTGGGGTATTTTGGGTATTCGGGGTATTTAAGGGTCTTCTGGGCCTTTTGGGTTGTGGGCTCTTTTCAGTCTTCAGGGTATTTTTGTTCTTTGGAGTCTTTTGGGTCATTTGAGTCTTTTGGGTCCTCTTGGTCTTTTGGGTCCTCTAGGTCTTTTGGGTCATTTGAGTCTTTTGGGTCCTTTGGACTTTTGGGGTCCTCGGGTCTTTTCGATCCTCTGGGTCTTTGGAGTATTTAAAGGCTTTTGGGGTATTTTGGGTAATCGGGGTATTTAAGGGTCTCCTGGGCCTTTTGGGTTGCAGGCTCTTTTCAGTCTTCATGGTCTTTTGGTTCTTTGGAGTCTTTTGGGTCTTTGGGGTATTTTGGGTCTTGGGGTCTTTTCAGTCTTTTGGGTCTTTGGGGCCTTTATGGGTCTTTGGGGAATTTGGGGTCTTCAGGGTCTTTTGGGTTTTGTGGTCTTTTGGGTATTTAAGGGTCTCGTGGTATTTTGAGTTCTTTTGGGTCTTTGGGGGTATTTTGGGTCTTCAGGGTATTTTGGGTCTTTGGGTTATTTTGGGTGTTTGGGGTCCATTGGGTCTTCAGGGTCTTTTCGATCTTTTGGGTCTTTGGGATATTTTGGGTCTGCAGGGTCTTTTGGATCTTCAGAGTCCTTGGGGTCTCCTGGGTCCTTGGGGTCTCCTGGGTCCTTGGGGTATTTTGGGTCCTCTGGGTTGTTTCGGTCCTCAGGGTTGTTTGGGTCTTTTGGATCCTTGTTGTTTGGTTTAGGTTGTGTTTGGGTTGTGTTGTGGGTTTATGAGTTGTGGGTCTTTGAAGTCTTTTAGGTATTCTGGGTCCTTGTGCCTTTTGGGTCTTTGGGGTCTTTGGGGTATTTTGGGTCATTTGGATCCTCGGGGTTGTTTGGGTTTTTTGGATTCTTGGGGTCTGTTGGGTCTTCTGGGTCCTTGGGATATTTTGGGTCCTCAGTGTATTTTAGGTCTTTTAACCGGTGGACACACAGTCGTGTTCAAAGATTGCCCATTAAAACCCCCCACTCAAATCCCTCCTTCAGCACTACTCAAAGCCTTTAAAACCTACCCCTATGAAGGGGGACAGACACACACACACAAATACACAAACAATACACATTGTGTTTTATATCGAAGATAGTATGAGTTTGAACATGCCATTACTATAATCTATAGTACAAGGTTGAACGCGGTTTTGGAGATAGTACTGCTTGAGCAACGTGTAAAATTGTAACGCTCCAGTAAGTAGATACGGCACGACATATTCAGGTTCTCATGCTTGCCGTTTACCATGTTGGTACAGCAGAATGTACCCTTTTCATTTCAATGTGGAGCCTAATATTGTGGAAGTGTAATGCACTCTTTCATCGTGTGAGTGTAAAGATAATTAGTGGATGTGGTATTTAATCACTCAGACTGCTGCGGTTTAAATCAAGTCCTGCGGGGAGACACTTAACTGATTATTTTGCCCAAGGTGTACATCTCCCTCTCCTTAACTTTCATTCTCTTCTCCGATGGGTGGTTCAGTTGTGGGTCTATGATTAACTGTTTGTTGTGGGGTATGTTTCTGCCCACAGAATGACCTCCAGCAGTAGTAAATGCACTGAACTCACTCAATGTGTCGTAGTGGAATATTTACCTCCGCCACCAAAGGTGGATGGATGATGTTACGTTTTCACACCTGTTTGTCTGTTTGTCCGTTTGTCTGTCCCTTTGTGAACAAAATATCTCAAAAAATTGTGGATTGATTCGGACGAAATTTGGCAGAGATGTAGCGTACGTATGTGACACGGACGAAAGGATTAGATTTTGGGGAAGATCCGGATTCGGATCCGGCTACTAGAATTTTTTTATTTGATTCTTCACCATTGGGAGATAGGGCTAAAAACGATACGTAGAAGGATATCTCAAAAGGTTGTGGACGGATTTGGACGAAACTAGGTGGACCGGTTGGGTGTCTGACAAGGACGATTCGGTTCGATTTCGGTGAAGATCTGAATATGGATTCGGATATGAGAGTTATTTAATTTTTTTAAGTGATTCTTCACCATTGGGAGATAGGGCCAAAAACGATACATTGCAGGATATCTAAAAAAAGTTATGGATGGATTTGGACGAAACTTTTTGGACGGGCTTTGTGTGTGACAATGAACAATCGATTCAATTTTGGTGAAGATCCAGATCCGGCTAGTAGAATTTTTAATGTCATTCTTCACCATTGAGGGATATGGCCAACCAGGCAGAGGTATGCTCTCTACTGAGTGCCCTTCTAGTTTCTTAAGTGAAATAGTCACGTAATATGTACTTTTGTGTCTTTGGGGTATTTTGGGTATCTTGGGTCTTCAGAGTCCTTGGGGTCTTCTGGGTCGTTTGGGTTCTCGGGGTTGTTTGGGTGTTCTGGATCCTTGGGGCCTTTTGGGTGTTCAGGGTCTTTCAGGGTCTATGGAGTATTTTGGGTCCTCGGTGTGTTTTGGATCCTTGGGTTTGTTTGTGTCTTATGGATCCTTGGGGTATTTTGCGTCCTCTGGATCGTTTGGGTCCTCGGGGTTGCTTGGGTCTCTTGGATCCTCAGGGTCTTTTGGGTCTTGTGGGTCCTTAGGGCCTTTTGGATATTTGGGTCTTCGGGGTCTTTCAGGGTCCTTGGAGTATTTTGGATCCTCGGTGTCTTTTGGATCCTCGGAATCTTTTAGATCTTTTAACCGGATTTATGATATTGTTTGCTTTGTTCCATGACCTGTGAAATCCATGATCCGGTTGGCATTGCCACCTTGTGGTTGTCTCTTTCTCCCTCACTTTAATCAGGGGAGTCATAACCCCCTTGTGGTAGGTGAGCACCAGTAGTCGGAAACTGCTGGTTTAACGTCATCTTTTATATTATTCTGTACCAACGTTAGTTGGTAGACCTCTCGCACGCAAAGCGAAAAGTGGGGTTAAGCAATCGGTTCATGTCCATCGGTCCGTCTATCCGTCTGTCTGTCTTATCAGTTTATGTCCATCGGTTTATGGTTGAAGAACAACTTGTTTTGAATTGAATGTTATATTTTGAACACGAATCGGAACATGAATCGGAAGACGGGTTTTCCGTTTGAGCATACTCTGACTTTTGATTCATCCTGATCGAGCACGCGTGTGGAGGAGTAAGATAGTATTTTTACTCTGTCTGTCTGACAGTCAAACAAAATTGAAAATCATTCAAAACACGAAGCTTACTGTTTCTAAAGACGTCATAAAGGACAAAAACAACATGAATGAAGGACTAATGTAACGTGTTAGATATGGTGATGTAATAGACACTGGGTAAAATGGCGGTAAAACCCAGATTTAATTTACTAGTACACCCGCTAACTACAGGAGGGGCAGAAAGGGTCATTCCTCTTTGGCGTACATAGATTACAGTCGAGCTATGGTCGGGTCTCAAGAACATTGGGTGTGTGTTCATTTACCAAGTTTCTTGTGGAGAGATCGCCATTTGGTTTAAGCATTCGAGCAAGCACTCCATTCAAAACCGTTAAGGAACGGCTGGCTTGGCAAGCGCTAGCTAGCTGCTTGGTAAATGAGCACACCCTGGGCTTCCTCCCTTTCAGTTTCGTGTTAAACAGAAGGAGCGAGTTTCAAAAGTTCACTACGAAAAACGCCACATTAGCGGCAGAAAGGGTCATGTTATTAACCCAACACTTATGGGGTACCTAGAGTACAGTAGATCTTCGCTCAGTTCTGTAATGTAAAACTTACCTCACGCATGTCGGGATTCCTCCAAATTTCTTCATTTAGTGTTATAAACAGCATTAGCAACTGTTTAAAAAGCTAATCATACGTGTTTTTGGTTCATAATATTCATTGCTGTTCATTACCTCTGAGGCGTGTGCGATTTGCACTTCTGGAAGAGGAAGAGACTTCCGGAAGACTCTTCCGGTCGTTCGATTTGGACTCTTCTCTTCTCGGAAGCTCTTCTGCCTCTTCCGTTATCCAGCAGAAGAGGCGGTTAGAAGAGGAAGAGGAAGAAGAGGTGGAAGAGGCAGAAGAGAAGAGGTTATACTTACGCAGCAAAACTTGCAAGTGAAAACACAATCTGGATATTTGCATCAACTTGTGATGTTGTGTCATCTTTGTCTAATTCTTCCATCATGAGCGTGAGTAATACATGTTTGGCCGCCATCTTGCTTCTCTTCTGCCTGTTCGGCGCAAAGCAATCTTCCGGAAGAGGCTTCTGTCTTCGGAAGAGACCAAATCGCACGCGCCTCTGCTGGAGGCCGTTGCTCCCACAAAAACGCCATGATAAGCTATTTATATACATTGACTCTCCGGAAAAACCCCTTGGGGAGGTGGGATATTATTGGTATTAATATTGTTTTGTAATAACATTAATATTACGCCATTATCGTTAGTTTTGTTATTCGAAGCTACCTTGGAAAAACGCCACGATAAAGCTAACTTAATATGGATATGCACCTCAACACGCAACCCATTGAACGCAATGGCGGGGAAAACCAGCTCTGGGGAGAAAACCCCCTTGGGGGGGGGGGCAAATTAATGCGCTACAACCTTCTTTATGTAACCCTTGGTCATCCTGTCAAGTTTGGTTGAGATTGGATAAGTAACGACAGAATGTATTGGCGTCAAAAATTCATCAGACAGACAGAAATGGCGTATTTTAGTATGGTTTATACACCCGTAAATTTTTATTGAAAATGAATTATAAACTTGAACAATGTAGATCATAATTCGCCTTCATAATACTTCCAGAAACCATGATATATATCGATAAGTAGCCCGAGAGAACATGCACGGGTGTGTTGAGTTGCCACGAAGCTAGCGCTTGCCAATCCTGCCAAACAAGTGGTCAAACAAGTGGAACATGTCTTTCAATCCTGACAAATCTCACACTCTTACAATGTCTCTCCGAAAAAGACCGACTGGAAAACCCTCCCATCTACTTTCTCAACAATCCTCTCCAAGAAGTTCTGTCGCTCAAGCTTTTGGGTCTCACTATCTGCCATGATCTTTCTTGGGAAAACCACATTTCCAAGCTGGCCTCCAAAGCCAGTCGCCGACTGGGCATCCTCCGTTGTGCGAAGTCCTTCCTTGGCACACCTGAGCTCCTCACCACATACAAGGCTTTCATCCGCAGCTTAATGGAATACTGTTCCCCCCTCTGGGCCGGTGCTCCTGCCTCACACCTAGCTCGGCTTCACGCTGTTGAAACCAAAGCTTCCAGAATCATTGGAATCTCCTGCGATGAAGCTAACACCGAGGGCCTTTCACTCACTCACCGCAGGCAGGTTGGTGGTCTTTCTGTCTTCTACCGACTCCTCTCCGGCCTGCTCCCCCAGCTCTCTATGGGCTCTGTCCCCCTAATATTCCTAGAGGTCGCACAAGATCTGCCAGCAACCCTCTTATGGTTAAACTACCAAAATCTAGGCTCTCTGCTCACCTTCACTCTTTCATTCCCCTTTTCTCCCGCCTCTGGAACAAACTCCCCCACTCTCTTCAATCCAACTCCTCCCTCCAGGTCTTTAAAACAGCTGTTCACCACCATCTCTTATCTTCCCCCATCCAAAACCTTGATCTTTTCTACCCCCGCTAATTCACCCCAGATACACTTTTTTTTTCTTCTTTTTTTTCGAAATTCCAACTTCTTTCCTGGAAGTCCTTGCAGTGTTGATATGTTTGAAACCTCTACCACCTCCCCCCATCCCCCCCCCCTCCCACATTTCTCTCGGTGTCTTGCTCTCAAATGTTGTGTTTGTGTCTTTCCCCCTCTCTCCCCATCTTGTGTTCCGCTCCCCTTATTTTGTGTTTTATGTGTCGGTTGACTTTTTGTGTGATTAATGTTAGCTCTTTCACGAGCCTCGATCTTGTATACAATTTTAAAAAATCCTTATCAACGGTTTGCAATGGAGTGCTTGCTTGAGTGTTTAAGCCAATTTGAGAGGGCTCTGCAAGAAACTTGGTAACTGAACACAACCCAGTATCGTGGTGATGAAGAAGCTGCCATTTGGCTATTGACGATACTGATTAACGCTGTGTTCTATGGTGATCAATAAAGCCTCCATCTCCTAAACTACAGGCAATCTACTATACAAGAGAGCCGTTTGTGTGTCTGTGTCTGTGTGTCTGTCTGTGTCGCCATTTTTCTGAGATGGCTGAACGGATCTTCGTCACACTTTCAGAGATTTATCAGTGAGTGCCTGGGAGTGTTTTACGTAACAAAAAAAAAAATGGAAAAAAGAAAGGTTGCTTTTTTGGATTAAAAAAAAATAAAATCGCTCGATAGTGCTGAAGCGTTTCTTTTAATTAATGACAGTTATATACAAGTACTCATTCGCATAAATAAATACAAAACAATCACCAGACATTTGAACACAAAAAAAATCAAACAATTCCGGAAGTGTACGAAGTTGGTAGTAAGGCTTCTTCTTCTTCCTGATCGGCATCACACTTGACTCAGAAACGTGATGAACGGCACATTCACCAGCATATATTCCACGAAAAGGTGGTTAACCCCCTCCCAGTTCCCCCACTCCCTTCCTCACCCCTCCCTCTCCTGCCTCCTCTCCGCCTTACCCTCCCCCCCCCCCCCCCCCCCGCTCCCTCCGCCCCTTCGGGTACTCCTGCTAGTGTATCATACATACGACTGCTTCAATAGCGCTAAACTTCTGGATATTATTTAATGATCTTTTAAATTATTATTTTATTAACATGGAAGTAAATACTTGAACACTGTGCGGGGTATTATGTTTTATGAACCCTCTAGTTCTTTATTTATGCCTCAGCCGACTAAGTTGCCGGAGGTTGTCCGTCAGGCTGTCCGTCCGTCCATTTGTGTGTCCGTCTGTGATATGTCGGTTTTCATTACCACGATAACTTTAAAACGACTGGAGGGATCTAAGTGAAACCTGGTACACATATGTACAATGATGCAAAGATGAACGGATTACCTTTTTGGGGTCAAGAGGTCAAAGGACAGAGGTCCTGTTTGGTAAAAATTATGTTACTGCGTTAACTTGTGATTTTGATCAACAATTGCTAATTAACAATTGATAAATTAACAGTGATGGGATTTTGACCAAACTTGGTAAAAGTATATATTATGATGCAAAGATGAACTGATTCGATTTCGGCATCAAAGGTCAAAGGTCAGAGGTCATCTCAGGTTAAAGTGGGTTGCTTGAGAACAGCTGTATGGATTTAAATCAAACTTGGTACAATTATATATAATGATGTAATTATGCAGGGGAAGGCATATCGATAGACATCGCGACATCGAAGAGTGTCGGTCTAGTTGTTTTTACTTTAGTGATTTAGTGCAAAGCATGCTGCAATCCATATTGCTTTAGCTTGCAGTGCTATTAGTGGCAGATTAGTGTGTAACTGTAATGGTTATATTTAGAAGTGTGTGTTCTAAGGCCTACTTGTGTGTTATTCGACCTACTCGTTTCAGCGGTAAGTCGAGTGGTGCGTTATTTTATCCCGGGGATTGGATTTGTCAGTCGGAAGTGGAAAAATAAAGAAAGGAGGTGAAACGATCACGATGAAATGAGTCAAAAGAGAGTGAGACAACAGTGGAACAAGGAGAATAGGAGTTTATAAACAATGTGATAAATGTTCTACGCGGACAGTATTGGGGACGTGATGGCATATAACAGCTTATACTCCGATAAAACATCCTATAACACTCTAAAAAGTCACTTTTGTGGAAAACAAGGCACATATTAAAGAAAGTCAAAATAGTTTTTGGCCCTATCTCTCAATTTTGAAAAATCACTTTAGAAACTAAGATATGCTCGTATCCAGATCCGGATCTTCACCAAAATTTAATCGATTCTTCCTGGTCAAACACCCAACCTGTCCACCAAGTTTCGTCCAAATCCGTCTATAATATTTTGAGATATCCTGCTCACAGACAGACAGACAGACAGACAGATAGACAAGGGTGAAAAAAATGAAGATATTTGAAAAAGAGCAGAGCAAATTTCAGTCAGTGCAAGAATATGGAAATGTAGACACAAATGGTTTGGACATGTTGAAAAAATTGGGGAGAGGTTCCGTTTCGTCCCGGTTGCCCTGGCGTGTCATCTCTGCACAACCATATCGATCGACCGTTTTAGATCTTACCCGCCAGATCTCACGTCTAAGTGCCACAATAGCATGCAGATTGGAAGTCCGAATTTCGCCAATTAGGCATCCCACGTGGTATGCAAATTAGGCTGAGCAAGCCTGATGTGCGACGTGGTCTGGGTGTGCGTTGTTGAATTACTGCGGCCCTTAATGGAGCTTCTCCAATCACCCCGGGGGAAGCCCGACAGCCAGGATTCACCCCGACAACAGGTATATTTCATTGCAATTGGCAGGGGGAAGGAAACGTGAGGAAGCAATAACAGGTACCTAATAAACGAGATGGTATTCATAGAATACTTACCCTGCGCAGTCAACTTGTTGCGAGCCAACTCTTCTGTTTTTGAACATTTTTTTTTCTTTGATCCAATATGGCTGCCAGACCACGTGAGCGATGACATCATAAATTTATATTCTCCAGTATAATTGTTGCATAGATCACGCTCAATACATTTCAAACTGATCAGACAAAGCGTTGTGCCTGTCGAATTATGACGTCATAATTATGGCACCAATGACGTCATCGTTAACAACACCTATTCCCCATATGGAGTTATTTACAATGAGCCATGTTTCCATTTTTTCCATGCAACAGTTTTGGAGATATAGAGGTACAACATTTTTTGTTTTTTTTCCAAGATGGCGCCTGTACCGCATGACCTATGGCGTCATGATTATCATTAAAATATTCGAAAGGAGGAGGCGCTCCTATGGTGAAAATTTCATGTCCATCAGACCAACAGTTGCTGAATTTTTTTTTTAATAATGATCGGATAAGTGTTGTACTTGTCGAATTATGACGTCATAACGAAGGCACTGATGACATCATCATTAACATATCTTATTCCCCATGGGGAGAAGTTGACAATGAGCCAGGTCTCAATTTCTTCCATTGAGTGGTTTCAGAGATATAGAGGTGCAAAGTTTTTCCAATATGGCGCCTGTACCACGTGACCTATGACGTCATAATAATAATTAAAATATTCTACAGGAGGAGGCGCTCATATGGTGAAAAATTCATGCAATTCGACCAACAGTTGCCGAGAAAATGAATTTTTAAAATGCAGACACGTACTGCACACGGCACACGGCACACGTACGTATGTACCTGAATGCTTAACCCCGCTTTTCGCTTCGCGAGCGCAGGGTAATAAACAATCCCATTAACCATCTACAGATACGCACCTATGAACCAAATGAATGAACGGGAGATCCTTAAATACCCGATGCCTTATCTGTGCCCAATCATTCACACCATGTGAGAAAGGCAATGTGGGGGTGACAAGACAGAAGAGCGTTGCAACAATCCCGATGCAAAGCCTGCAGAATGTGTATAAGCAGGCTGGGGAGGTTAATGTCTTGTGCCATGGGCTGAGGAGAAGTAGAGAGAGGCGTGACTCTGACAGGGTGGGGATGTGGCTTCAGCGCTTTCTCCTCCCATTTCCTTCGCTGCCCCCACCTTTAGGCCCTCGGGCCGATGCAACACAGATGATGTGTCATGCCCCTCCCCTCTCCCTCACCATTGGCCGCTGCTCAGCCGGGTGGGTGCAGCAACCCCTCCATGAACTCTCACTCCTGAATTCTCAGAGGTAACCAGGTCTTGAGCCAACGCCCGAGCGGTACACCAAAAATAACACAAATGACAGATTACAGAGGGCAGATCTGTAAAAATGGGGTCAAGAGGTTTGATAATTTCAGTCACAGACATTGGGAAAGGGAGACGTGGTCTAACTAGACATACAAGTGACGCATATCTAATATCACAATTAATTACTTAATGCTTATGATAAACATTCACTTTAAGGAAATAACTGCCCTATTTTACACATTGTTTACCCCAAGGAGCCATTTCCATTACAATATCAAAGTAGGATGACCAGAAGAATGGACAAACCAGTGAAGATGGTCAACAGGAGCAGGTGCCACGGCATTTGAATAAAGAAGAGGAAGCTTTGTACTGTAGTAAGACAAGCATTGAGAGTAGTTAATGCATTGAATTGTTATATTGAGGGAGCTGCGCTCCAACGCGCGTCGAAAGAAGTGACGCGACCAAAGACGGAATTCGTCCGAGTTGCTTTATTGAAACAAAACAGCTCAGGTATTCTGACAAGCCCGTTTATCGGGCAGCAATATATATACACATTTATGTCGGGAAGTTTGCCCGGCAAAAGCTATACCGGGCATGCCCGGGTGTCAAGGGCGAGCCTTGGAAAGGCGAGTCTGGACCTGCCCGGGCGTGTTTGGCTGCGGCCTGGCAAGTCGAGGCTGGGCGTGCCCGGGTGCTCTGGACAAGCACTGGAAAGGCGAGAGCGGGCATGCCCGGACGCTCTGGGCGAGCCCTGGAAAGGCGATAGCGGGCATGCCCGGACGCTCTGGGCGAGCCCTGGAAAGGCGATAGCGGGCATGCCCGGACGCTCTGGGCGAGCCCTGGAAAGGCGATAGCGGGCATGCCTGGACGCTCTGGGCGAGCCCTGGAAAGGCGAGAGCGGGCATGCCCGGGAAAGACGAGACCGGGCGTGCCCGGGAGGTTCGGGCGTGCCCGGGAACAGTGAGTCCGGGCATGCCCGGGAGAGGCGCGTCTGGCCGTGTTCTGGCCGGTGCAAGGCGATTGTGTGCATCCAGCGGTAACCGCTACACACGCCCCTCCAGAATCGACCTGCACCGGCAGGGTCAATTTAAGGGGGGTCTGGATGACCCGGCCAAAGCGACCCCTGGAGGGTCGTGGGGAGGGGTCCGACGTGGTGGTGGGTGGTCGAGCGGGGGGAACTGTGGACGGGGGGCGGCCTCGCCGCGGAGGAAGGGTCAACCGTGGTGGTCGGTCGACGTCCATGTGCGCCGGTTTGAGGCGGTCCACAGAGATCCGGTCCGACCGGCCGCCAACGTCCACGACAAAGGACTTGTCGCCCCGTCGCAGGACCCGGAAGGGCCCGTCGTACGGCGGCCGGAGTGGCCCCCGGTGCGCGTCATGACGCACAAAGACGTACTCCGCTGTGCGAAGCGCCGGGGGGACGTAGGACTGGGGGCCACCGTGGCGGGACTTTGGCACGGGGGCAAATCGGCGGGCGGCCTCCTGGAGGTCCGAGCGCTGGTGTGCGGCGGACCAGGGACTGGTAGCGTCGGGCACGAACTCGCCCGGGACGCGGAGCGGCTGGCCGTAGACGAGCTCGGCGGTGGACGCCCGGAGGTCCTCCTTGGGGGCCGTGCGGAGCCCCAAAAGGACCCACGGCAGCCGGTCAGTCCAACCGTCGTCCTGAAGGCCGGCCATGAGTGCGGCCTTCATGGAGCGGTGAAACCGCTCGCACAACCCGTTGGCTTGGGGGTGGTAGGTCGTGGTGCGGTGCAGCGTGACCCCCAACGAGCGGGCGACCGCACCCCAAAGTTCGGACGTGAACTGTGGGCCGCGGTCGGACGAGATGTCCGCCGGTGCGCCGAACCGCGTGACCCAGGTGGCGATGAACGCCTGCGCCACGTCGGCGGTGGTGGTGGAGGTGAGGGGCACGGCCTCCGGCCACCTGGTGGTCCTGTCCACCATGGTGAGCAGGTGGGTGAACCCCCGTGATGGGGGCAGGGGACCCACCAGGTCCACGTGGACGTGGTCGAAACGCCGTGCAGGCACGGTGAAAGGTGCCAGCGGGGCCTGGGTGTGGCGGTGGACCTTGGCCCACTGGCAGGCCGTGCAGGCGTTGGCCCAGTCGCGGACGTTCCGTCGAAGGCCGTGCCAGACGAAACACGCCGACACCAGCTTCTGAGAAGCTTTCCGGCCCGGGTGAGAAAGGCCGTGGATGGAGGCGAAGATACGGCGCTGCCAGGAAACGGGCACGATGGGGCGAGGCTGGCCCTGGGAGACGTCGCAGAGCAGGATGGTGCCCGCGAAGGGGATGTCGGCCAGGCGGAGGCCCGTGTCCGCCGCCCGGAGGGCCTGCACCGAGGTGTCGGTGGTCTGGTCGGCCGCCATGAGCGCGAAGTCCACGCCGAGGTGGACCGCGTTCGCGCTGGCCCGAGAAAGACAGTCGGCCACAGCGTTGTCTTTGCCAGCGACGTGCCGGATGTCCGTGGTGAATTCTGACACGGCGGAGAGGTGGCGCTGCTGGCGGGCCGACCACGGCTCAGTGACTTTGGCCATTGCGTAGACCAACGGCTTGTGGTCGACGAAAGCCGTGAACGGGCGGCCCTCCAGGAGGTGTCGGAAATGGTGAACGGCCAGGAATAGACCGAGCAGCTCGCGGTCGAATGTGCTGTATTTTAACTCGTTCGGCCGGAGCTGCCGGCTGAAAAAAGCGAGTGGCTGCCAAACCCCGTCCACCCATTGTTCATGGACGGCGCCCACCGCGTAGTTGGAGGTGTCCGTAGTGAGGGCGATGGGTGCGTTGAGCACCGGGTGAGCCAGCAGCGTTGCGTCAGCGAGGGCCCGTTTTGCGCTCGCGAAGGCCGCGTCCATGGCCACGGACCAAACGATGTCATGCTTGGCCGGCTTGCCCCGGAGGGCCTCGTAAAGGGGCCGCATGAGCTGAGCAGCGCGGGGCACGAATCGGTGATAAAAATTCACCATGCTGAGGAATTCTTGTAGGGCCTTGATGGAACGGGGACGCGGGAACGTGGTGATGGCCTCGACCTTGGTCGGCAGCGGCACGGCCCGGTCTTGGTGATGTGGTGGCCCAAAAAGTCAACGGTCGTCGTGCCGAAGTGGCATTTGGCCGGGTTGACAATTAAGCCGTGCTCGCTGAGGTGACTGAACAGTGTTCGGAGGTGGAGGAGGTGCTCGGCGCGGGACGTGCTGGCGACGAGGATGTCGTCCAGATAGACGAAAAGAAATGGCAGGTTGCGCAGCACGCCGTCCATTAAGCGCTGGAACGCCTGGGCCGCGTTCTTGAGGCCAAACGGCATCCTCAAAAATTCGAACAGGCCGAACGGCGTGATGACGGCCGTCTTCGGGACGTCGGCCGCCCGGACAGGTACCTGGTAGTATCCCCGTATCAGGTCAATTTTGGAAAATATGACCCGTCCCGCCAAACGGGCGGAAAAGTCCTGGATGTGCGGGATCGGGTACCTGTCGGGGGTGGTAGCATCGTTGAGGCGGCGGTAGTCGCCACACGGGCGCCATCCGCCCCCCGGCTTTGGCACGATGTGCAGTGGTGAGGCCCACGCGCTATTGGAGTGCCGCACGATGCCGAGGTGCTCCAACGCGTCGAACTCGGCCTTTGCCATGGCGAGCTTGGCCGGGTCGAGGCGGCGGGCCCTGGCGTAGACCGGCGGGCCCATAGTGGGTATGTGGTGCTCGATCCCATGCCGCACTGCGATGGCCGAAAACGTCGGCCGTGTGAGGGCCGGGAATTCCGTGAGCAGGCGAGCGAACTCGTTCGCCGTCGGGAGGGCGCATGCCAGTTCGGTCGGCGCGGAGCTGCTCATCGTGCACGCCAGGGAGCTGAAGGTCTCGGCATTGACAAGGCGACGACGTTTGACGTCGACCAGCAGCCCGTGCACGCAGAGGAAGTCGGCGCCCAGCAAAGCCATAGGGACGCAGGCGGTCACAAAGGTCCACTGAAAGCGCTGGCTGCCGAAGCAGAGGGTGACGTTGCGCGGGCCGAAAGTGCGTATGGCCGAGCCATTAGCAGCGACCAAAGAGGGGCCGCAAACGGCGTCCCGCCTGTCCTGCTCGGAGGCGGGTATGACGCTCAGTTGGGCGCCGGTGTCACAAAGGAAACGCCGCCCGGACGCTTTGTCCCGAATAAAAAGCAAGTTGCCCGAGTGGCCGGTGCTCATGGCTGGGAATGAACGCCGGCCCGGCCGTTTCCCGACTTGCCGAAAGTGCACGGGGGTCGGCACGTCCGAGCCTTGTGTCCGAACCTGGCGTGGTAATAACACCACGCCTGGTCAGGTGGAGGCCCCGGCCGTCGTGTTGGAAGCGGTCGGTGCGGCGTGGCGGCCGCCAGTTTCACCGGCAGTTCGGCCTCCAACCGCGCAGGGCGCTCGGGCGTCGTGGGCATTGCCTCGGACGGCGGCAGGCTCCAGGTAGCCGCGCCGATGTGTTGGCCCGCCGAGGAGATCTTATCGGCTTCCCTGGCGAGGGCGCGGGGATCGGTGATCGACGTGCCAGCCAGGGCGAGGCGTACCGGGTGAGGCAGCTGGCGAAGGAACAGCTCGCGGAACAGAAAATCCGGAGAGTGCTCACCGAGCAACGAGAGCATATAGTCCATGCGCTCGGACGGGCGCGTGTCGCCGAGCTCGGGCAGGTCGAGCAGGCGCCGTGCGCGTGCCGCCGGTGAGAGGGCGAAAGCATCGAGGAGGAGCGTCTTCAGCGCGTCATACTTGTCGGCAGCGGGCGGGTGCTCGAGGAGGCTCAGGGTGCGGGCCGCGGTGGCGGAACCGAGCGCTGCCACGACGTGGTGGAAGTGGGTGTCGTCCGCGGTGATGCCTCGCTGGGCGAACTGGGAGTCTGCCTGGGCGAACCAAACAGCCGCGTGAGCCTCCCAGAAGGTAGGCAGTTTAAGAGTCACTGCCGTGTCCATGTCGGTAGGTCACCAGTGAGGGAGCTGCGCTCCAACGCGAGTCGAAAGAAGTGACGCGACCAAAGACGGAATTCGTCCGAGTTGCTTTATTAAAACAAAACAGCTCAGGTATTCTGACAAAAGCCCGTTTATCGGGCAGCAATATATATACACATTTATGTCGGGAAGTTTGCCCGGCAAAAGCTATACCGGGCATGCCCGGGTGTCAAGGGCGAGCCTTGGAAAGGCGAGTCTGGACCTGCCCGGGCATGTTTGGCTGCGGCCTGGCAAGTCGAGGCTGGGCGTGCCCGGGCGCTCTGGACAAGCACTGGAAAGGCGAGAGCGGGCATGCCCGGACGCTCTGGGCGAGCCCTGGAAAGGAGATAGCGGGCATGCCCGGACGCTCTGGGCGAGCCCTGGAAAGGCGATAGCGGGCATGCCCGGGAGGTTCGGGCGTGCCCGGGAACAGTGAGTCCGGGCATGCCCAGGAGAGGCGCGTCTGGCCGTGTTCTGGCCGGTGCAAGGCGATTGTGGGCATCCAGCGGTAACCGATACAATATAAATAAAATTTTCATTGAGGAAAGTTTGAGAAGAAAAGTTTATGGGACAGAGTGGAGGGTATGCAGGTGTAGGGGGAGAAGGGGGAAAGTTTGCGAGATACTGCAGAAACTGAAGGGAAGGGTCATGCCTGGAGCAGAAGAGGAGGGTGGTGAGGGTCGATATTTCCATCACATTTTGCGTACGTAATAAATATATGGGCGGTGCGCGAGGCTGGTTAGAATTGCACACCGGTGGCCTGGAGGGGAATTTTGAGTTGCCTAAAGGAGATAATTGCAAAGCCACACCTTTCAATTTAACCTCATGGTATTTTGTGAATTACTTTGACACAAGTGATGAAATAATCTTTTTTTATATAAATAACTCACTCTCTTCTTCCCTCTACCTTTTTGCCTAGATTTATTTATTTGTCAATGTCTCTGCATTGCATACTTTGTATGTAACTTTCATCAGTTCTCCAGGGCAGTTTTAACAAATGTAAAGCCGTAAAGGCCATTATACTGTATGTGAAGATGAGTAGGTGATAACGTCACAGTGCTGGACGTTTTTGCACCTATATATGTCACGATCAGTGAAATGTATTGTTTTCCCCTTTTGGGGGGGGGGGGGAGGGGAGGGGTGTTCTTATTTTCTTATTTTGGTTTGTCTTCGTGTGTCGATGAGTGTCCTGTGAGACTATCATACAGCAAAGCGATGATGCAAGTGATGGCGGATTGCACGCTTGTGCGTGAGATTACTTTTTATGTGCGGACGAAATTTGGCGGAGAGGTTGGGTATGTGACAAGGACGAAATGATTAGATTTTGGTGAAGATCCAGATCTGGATCCGGCTACTATAATTTTTAAAGTGATTCTTCACCATTGGGAGATAGGGCCAAAAACTATACATTGCGGGATATCTCAAAAGGTTATGGACGGATTTGGACGAAACCTGGTGGACAGGTTGGGTGTGCGACAAGACTGAATCTATTCTATTTTGGTGAAGATCTCAATATGCATTCAGATGTAGGAATTATTTAATTTTTGAAGTGATTCTTCACCATTGAGTGATCGGGCTAAGACCGATACATAGCACGATATCTCAAATAAGTTATGGACGGATTTGGACGAAACTTTTTCGACAGGTTGTTTGTGTGACAAGGACGAATCGATTCGATTTTGGTGAAGATCTGAATATGGATAAGGATGAGGATTATTTAATTTTTGAAGTCATTCTTCACCCTTGAGAGATCGGGTAAAAAGCGATAGATTTATAATTATATATATATATATATATATATATATATATATATATATATATATATATATGTATATATATATATATATTGTTACGGATTCGTCACTTCCGTTGTTGTGGTTCCGATCCACTGTAAACATTTTTGGTTGCATGTACTACTATTGTTGTCGTTTAAGTGAAATAGAGATTACTATTTTCAAAAGGTAAAGAAAGTTAATGTTTTAAAAGAAACCGGAACCGGACGAAGACGAAGAGGAAGAAGAGGAAAAGGAGGCGGAGCGAGTGAGTCGGGCAAGAAGCCGAGCTGCTTCGAGGTCGTGAGCAAACGTTGGCGAACGAGGGTCACGAGTGAACTTCGGGTTTCCCGGGAAAGGGATTCCTGCAACAGAGTTGTTATCGCTGTGACAGATCAACCTGCGTGTCAGGTTTTGCGGTTGATTCCGAAGAGAATCGTTGTTTGAGGGCAGTTGCGCCTCGAGAAGAGGCCCGTTGGCCGTTTTTGTCTCGCGCCTGATTTCGCATCACTCTGGGCTCTTTGCCTCGCTTCAACCATTTCACCGCATCCAGAAGTTAAGCTGGTGTGTGTGTCACGTGGATTTTGAGTGAAAATTTGCGGTTCGACGTAAAGGGAGCCGTTGAATGTCCATATCCAAAGGGGTGATTTCCCAGTCGCCTTGACGGCACTTTTACGCATCTTTGGCAGCGTGACTGTCACTGTCAACCGAACGGGATTCTGGTCTCGATTCGACATCGTTCTGACGATCACTGGAGCGTGGAACAACTTTGGCTTGAAGCCGGGATAGAGACATTGGGGATGTTATTTTCACTCACTTGGAGCACAGTGAGTTATATTGTACGAAACTGATGGTACCATCATAGGAATGATATATTTGTTGTACAATTGATTACTATTGTTTTTTGTACTGTTATTCTTGTGTGATCTTAATACAATTCTTCTTTGTTGGTAACAATTGGTGTGGTTTCACCATTGATCTTTGACATACAGAATAACACATCTTTCTGCCGTGACTCCTCTCGGGGCTCGGGGGTACACCGTGACCGGGGTTTGGGGAGGAGCACGTAAAAGAAATTGGGGGCTCGTCCGGGATAGAATTCCCTAACATTACCAAAATTCCCAAATTTGGAATTTGTCTAACATTCCCAAATTAAAAAAAAAAAAAAAATTGAAATTTTTTGTGTGACGGTTAACAGGTGTTAACTGATAGTCACCATGGTGTTTGATGCAGAAAAGTTTGCGGCGTCCCCTAATGAGGCACAGTTCCAGGCGTTAAAATGATCGGAACTCATGATATTGGCCAAATATTTTAACTTGGAGATCCGAGTTAATATGAAACAAGCGTGACGCCTTGGTCCCCCATCGGGGAAGTGATGTGAGTTGACAAAGTGGAAGACGCAGAAAACATGCTATGATATGATATTTCGCTCACAAGGTTCAGACATACATGGAGGTGGCCATCTTGCATTTTGACGTGGCGACCCAATTTTCGATAGCGTTCTTCATTTGGCCGGGTTGACAATTAAGCCGTGCTCGCTGAGGTGACCGAACAGTGTTCGGAGGTGGAGGAGGTGCTCGGCGCGGGACGTGCTGGCGACGAGGATGTCGTCCAGATAGACGAAAAGAAATGGCAGGTCGCGCAGCACGCCGTCCATTAAGCGCTGGAACGCCTGGGCCGCGTTCTTGAGGCCAAACGGCATCCTCAAAAATTCGAACAGGCCGAACGGCGTGATGACGGCCGTCTTCGGGACGTCGGCCGCCCGGACATGTACCTGGTGGTATCCCCGTATCAGGTCAATTTTGGAAAATATGACCCGTCCCGCCAAACGGGCGGAAAAGTCCTGGATGTGTGGGATCGGGTACCTGTCGGGGGTGGTAGCGTCGTTGAGGCGGCGGTAGTCGCCACACGGGCGCCATCCGCCCCCCGGCTTTGGCACGATGTGCAGTGGTGAGGCCCACGCGCTATTGGAGTGCCGCACGATGCCGAGGTGCTCCAATGCGTCGAACTCGGCCTTTGCCACGGCGAGCTTGGCCGGGTCGAGGCGGCGGGCCCTGGCGTAGACCGGCGGGCCCGTAGTGGGTATGTGGTGCTCGATCCCATGCCGCACTGCGATGGCCGAAAACGTCGGCCGTGTGAGGGCCGGGAATTCCGTGAGCAGGCGAGCGAACTCGTTCGCCGTCGGGAGGGCGCATGCCAGTTCGGTCGGCGCGGAGCTGCTCATCGTGCACGCCAGGGAGCTGAAGGTCTCGGCGTTGACAAGGCGACGACATTTGACGTCGACCAGCAGCCCGTGCACGCAGAGGAAGTCGGTGCCCAGCAAAGCCATAGGGACGCAGGCGGTCACAAAGGTCCACTGAAAGCGCTGGCTGCCGAAGCAGAGGGTGACGTTGCGCGGGCCGAAAGTGTGTATGGCCGAGCCATTAGCAGCGACCAAAGAGGGGCCGCAAACGGCGTCCCGCCTGTCCTGCTCGGAGGCGGGTATGACGCTCAGTTGGGCGCCGGTGTCACAAAGGAAACGCCGCCCGGACGCTTTGTCCCGAATAAAAAGCAAGTTGCCCGAGTGGCCGGCGCTCATGGCTGGGAATGAACGCCGGCCCGGCCATTTCCCGACTTGCCGAAAGTGCACGGGGGTCGGCACGTCCGAGCCTTGTGTGCAGTAATAACACCACGCCTGGTCAGGTGGAGGCCCCGGCCGTCGTGTCGGAAGCGGTCGGTGCGGCGTGGCGGCCGCCAGTTTCACCGGCAGTTCGGCCTCCAACCGCGCAGGGCGCTCGGGCGTCGTGGGCATCGCCTCGGACGGCGGCAGGCTCCAGGTAGCCGCGCCGATGTGTTGGCCCGCCGAGGAGATCTTATCGGCTTCCCTGGCGAGGGCGCGGGGATCGGTGATCGACGTGCCAGCCAGGGCGAGGCGTACCGGGTGAGGCAGCTGGCGAAGGAACAGCTCGCGGAACAGAAAATCCGGAGAGTGCTCATCGAGCAACGAGAGCATATAGTCCATGCGCTCGGACGGGCGCGTGTCGCCGAGCTCGGGCAGGTCGAGCAGGCGCCGTGCGCGTGCCGCCGGTGAGAGGGCGAAAGCGTCGAGGAGGAGCGTCTTCAGCGCATCATACTTGTCGGCAGCGGGCGGGTGCTCGAGGAGGCTCAGGGCGCGGGCCGCGGTGGCGGAACCGAGCGCTGCCACGACATGGTGGAAGCGTGTGTCGTCCGCGGTGATGCCTCGCAGGGCGAACTGGGAGTCCACCTGGGCGAACCAAACAGCCGCGTGAGCCTCCCAGAAGGAGTTTAAGAGTCACTGCCGTGTCCATGTCGGTAGGTCACCAGTGAGGGAGCTGCGCTCCAACGCGAGTCGAAAGAAGTGACGCGACCAAAGATGGAATTCGTCCGAGTTGCTTTATTAAAACAAAACAGCTCAGGTAATCTGACAAAAGCCCGTTTATCGGGCAGCAATATATATACACATTTATGTCGGGAAGTTTGCCCGGCAAAAGCTATACCGGGCATGCCCGGGTGTCAAGGGCGAGCCTTGGAAAGGCGAGTCTGGACCTGCCCATGGCGTGTTTGGCTGCGGCCTGGCAAGTCGAGGCTGGGCGTGCCCGGGCGCTCTGGACAAGCACTGGAAAGGCGAGAGCGGGCATGCCCGGACGCTCTGGGCGAGCCCTGGAAAGGCGATAGCGGGCATGCCCGGACGCTCTGGGCGAGCCCTGGAAAGGCGATAGCGGGCATGCCCGGACGCTCTGGGCGAGCCCGGGAAAGACGAGACCGGGCGTGCCTGGGAGGTTCGGGCGTGCCCGGGAACAGTGAGTCCGGGCATGCCCAGGAGAGGCGCGTCTGGCCGTGTTCTGGCCAGTGCAAGGCGATTGTGGGCATCCAGCGGTAACCGCTACAATATAAATAAAATTTTCATTGAGGAAAGTTTGAGAAGAAAAGTTTATGGGACAGAGTGGAGGGTATGCAGGTGTAGGGGGAGAAGGGGGAAAGTTTGCGAGATACTGCAGAAACTGAAGGGAAGGGTCATGCCTGGAGCAGAAGAGGAGGGTGGTGAGGGTCGATATTTCCATCACATTTTGCGTACGTAATAAATATATGGGCGGTGCGCGAGGCTGGTTAGAATTGCACACCGGTGGCCTGGAGGGGAATTTTGGGTTGCCTAAAGGAGATAATTGCAAAGCCACACCTTTCAATTTAACCTCATGGTATTTTGTGAATTACTTTGACACAAGTGATGAAATAATCTTTTTTTATATAAATAACTCACTCTCTTCTTCCCTCTACCTTTTTGCCTAGATTTATTTATTTGTCAATGTCTCTGCATTGCATACTTTGTATGTAACTTTCATCAGTTCTCCAGGGCAGTTTTAACAAATGTAAAGCCGTAAAGGCCATTATACTGTATGTGAAGATGAGTAGGTGATAACGTCACAGTGCTGGACGTTTTTGCACCTATATATGTCACGATCAGTGAAATGTATTGTTTTCCCCTTTTGGGGGGGAGGGGGGGGTGTTCTTATTTTCTTATTTTGGTTTGTCTTCGTGTGTCGATGAGTGTCCTGTGAGACTATCATACAGCAAAGCGATGATGCAAGTGATGGCGGATTGCACGCTTGTGCGTGAGATTACTTTTTATGTGCGGACGAAATTTGGCGGAGAGGTTGGGTATGTGACAAGGACGAAATGATTAGATTTTGGTGAAGATCCAGATCTGGATCCGGCTACTAGAATTTTTAAAGTGATTCTTCACCATTGGGAGATCGGGCCAAAAACTATACATTGCGGGATATCTCAAAAGGTTATGGACGGTTTTGGACGAAACCTGGTGGACAGGTTGGGTGTGCGACAAGACTGAATCTATTCTATTTTGGTGAAGATCTCAATATGCATTCAGATGTAGGAATTATTTAATTTTTGAAGTGATTCTTCACCATTGAGTGATCGGGCTAAGACCGATACATAGCACGATATCTCAAATAAGTTACGGACGGATTTGGACGAAACTTTTTCGACAGGTTGTTTGTGTGACAAGGACGAATCGATTCGATTTTGGTGAAGATCTGAATATGGATAAGGATGAGGATTATTTAATTTTTGAAGTCATTCTTCACCCTTGAGAGATCGGGTAAAAAGCGTTAGATTTATAATTATATATATATATATATATATATATATATATATATATATATATATATATATATATGTATATATATATATATATTGTTACGGATTCGTCACTTCCGTTGTTGTGGTTCCGATCCGCTGTAAACATTTTTGGTTGCATGTACTACTATTGTTGTCGTTTAAGTGAAATAGAGATTACTATTTTCAAAAGGTAAAAAAAGTTAATGTTTTAAAAGAAACCGGAACCGGACGAAGACAAAGAGGAAGAAGAGGAAAAGGAGGCGGAGCGAGTGAGTCGGACAAGAAGCCGAGCTGCTTCGAGGTCTTGAGCAAACGTTGGCGAACGAGGGTCACGAGTGAAATTCGGGTTTCCCGGGAAAGGGATTCCTGCAACAGAGTTGTTATCGCTGTGACAGATCAACCTGCGTGTCAGGTTTTGCGGTTGATTCCGAAGATAATCGTTGTTTGAGGGCAGTTGCGCCTCGAGAAGAGGCCCGTTGGCCGTTTTTGTCTCGCGCCTGATTTCGCATCACTCTGGGCTCTTTGCCTCGCTTCAACCATTTCACCGCATCCAGAAGTTAAGCTGGTGTGTGTGTAACGTGGATTTTGAGTGAAAATTTGCGGTTCGACGTAAAGGGAGCCGTTGAATGTCCATATCCAAAGGGGTGATTTCCCAGTCGCCTTGATGGCACCTTTACGCATCTTTGGCAGCGTGACTGTCACTGTCAACCGAACGGGATTCTGGTCTCGATTCGACATCGTTCTGACGATCACTGGAGCGTGGAACAACTTTGGCTTGAAGCCGGGATAGAGACATTGGGGATGTTATTTTCACTCACTTGGAGCACAGTGAGTTATATTGTACGAAACTGATGGTACCATCATAGGAATGATATATTTGTTGTACAATTGATTACTATTGTTTTTTGTACTGTTATTCTTGTGTGATCTCAATACAATTCTTCTTTTTTGGTAACAATTGGTGTGGTTTCACCATTGATCTTTGACATACAGAATAACACATCTTTCTGCCGTGACTCCTCTCGGGGCTCGGGGGTACACCGTGACGGGGGTTTGGGGAGGAGCACGTAAAAGAAATTTGGGGCTCGTCCGGGATAGAATTCCCTAACATTACCAAAATTCCCAAATTTGGAATTTGTCTAACATTCCCAAATTTAAAAAAAAAAAATTTGTAATTTTTTGTGTGACGGTTAACAGGTGTTAACTGATAGTCACCATGGTGTTTGATGCAGAAAAGTTTGCGGCATCCCCTAATGAGGCACAGTTCCAGGCGTTAAAATGATCGGAACTCATGATATTGGCCAAATATTTTAACTTGGAGATCCGAGTTAATATGAAACAAGCGTGACGCCTTGGTCCCCCATCGGGGAAGTGATGTGAGTTGACAAAGTGGAAGACGCAGAAAACATGCTATGATATGATATTTCGCTCACAAGGTTCAGACATACATGGAGGTGGCCATCTTGCATTTTGACGTGGCGACCCAATTTTCTATAGCGTTCTTCCTTTTGCCTAGATACGCCCACACACCAGATTAGAAGTTGGTACTTCGCTTATTTTTCAAGATATTCCGCTCACAAGGTTCAGACATACATGGCGATGGCCATCTTGGATTTTGACGTGGCGACCCAATTTTCAATAGGCTTCTTCCTTCTGCCTAGATACACCCAAACACCAGATTAGAAGTTGGTACTTCGCTTATTTTTCAATATATTTCGCTCACAAGGTTCAGACATATATATGGTGGCGGCCATCTTGGATTTTTACGTGGCGGCCCAATTTTCAATACCCTTCTTCCTTATGCCGAGATACACCCACACACCAAATGAGAAGTTGGAACTTCGCTTATTTTTCAAGATATTCATCTTACAAGGTTCAGACATACATGGCGGCGGCCATCTTGGATTTTGACGTGGCGACCCAATTTTCAATACCCTTCTTCCTTATGCCGAGATACATCCACACACCAAATGAGAAGTTGGAACTTCACTTATTTTTCAAGATATTCATCTCGCAAGGTTCAGACATACATGGCGGTGGCCATCTTGGATTTTGACGTGGCGACCCAATTTTCAACACCCTTCTTCCTTATGCCGAGATACACCCACACACCAAATGAGAAGTTGGAACTTCGCTTATTTTTCAAGATATTCATCTCACAAGGTTCAGACATACATGGCGGTGGCCATCTTGGATTTTGACGTGGCGACCCAATTTTCAATAGCCTTCTTCCTTATGCCTAGATACACCTACACACCAGATTAGAAGTTGGTACTTTGCTTGTTTTTCAAGATATTCACCTCACAAGGTTCAGGCATACATGGCGGTGGCCATCTTGGATTTTGACGTGGGTTGCACCCACACACCAAATTCGAATGCGGTCCTTCGCTTACGCACGCACGCATGCACGCCCGCACGCACGCACGCCCGCATGCACACCCACACGCACGCACGCATGGACGGACGGACGGACGTGCGGATGGACGGACGGACACACGGACGGAGGGGAAAACCATAGTCCCCCTTTCGCTCCGCTGTGCGACGGGGGACAAAAAGCAGAGACGCAGACATTGGTGGTAGAATCTCTGGTGGGACAAGGAACATGGAATGAGGTAGCCTTGGATTGGTTACCCGAGGAAAAAGGAAATGTGGAGCTCCGGGAAATGGAGCTGCATCTGCAGAGCCAGGAAAGGTTAAAAGAGTTGGAATGGAAAGCGGAAAAAGGAAAGAGCAGAACGAGAACGAGAACTCGAGGAGAGAAGAGCCAAGGAAAGAGCAGAGGAAAGGAGAGCTGAAAAGGAAATAACAGAATAGGAACGAGAACTCGAGGAGAGAAGAGCAGAGGAAAGGAGAGCTGAAGAAGAAAGAAGAGCAGAGGAAAGAGCAGAGGAAAGGAGAGCCGAAAGGGAGTTAAAGGAACGGGGCATGGAGTATCAGAAGGAACTTAAACTCAAGGAGCTGGAATTACTGGGGAACGGAGAGAAGTAGTATCCATGCCGGCTAGTTAGACAACTAGTCAGAACTCTTGGGATGTTGGTAGGCACGTGAGGCTGGTTCCACCCTTCAATGAAAAGGAGGTAGCCAAGTTCTTTTTACATTTTGAGAAGGTGGCTCAAATGCTAAAATGGCCTGTGGGGTCCTGGACTATGTTAGTGCAACGAGTTTTGGTGGGTAAAGCTCAAGATATCTATTCGGCTTTACCGATTGACCAATGTGCAGATTATGAGAAAGTGAAGAAAGCCATTCTCAAAGCCTATGAATTGGTCCCTGAAGCTTACCGGCAAAAAATCAGGAATGCCAGGAAGAGGGAGAGTGAGACCCATGTGGAGTTTGCCAGAATGAAGGAAACCATGTTTGATAGGTGGTGTGACTCGAAGGAGATTGGGAAAGACTTCAACCTGTTACGACAATTGATCTTGGTGGAGGAATTCAAACAGTGTGTCCACGTGGACATTAAAGTACATCTGGACGAGAAGAAAGTACCAGAGTTGTATGAGGCAGCAAACGTGGCAGATGACTATGCCTTGACACACAGGATGGGGTTCCACAAACCTAACTTCCCGCCTAGAGTTAGCCAGGGCAGTTATGGTAAATCAGGTTCGGAGAACAAATTTTCATGGAGGCGGCCTAGAGAGGACGATGGGGACAAATCTGATACTGCGACTTTTAGGGGTCAGAAGACTACAGTTCCAAGACAGACTTATCTTCCGGGGGGCCCGAGGCAGACCAGGAGTTTTTCCTCCAGGCCGACTTGCGCTTTTTGCAAGAAACTTGGGCATTTGATGTCCCAATGTTATGCCCTGAAAAGGAAAAATCAGGAGCGGAGTCAGACTAGTGCAACTCCGAATGCATTGGCCAATGCGAGAAATCTTCCTTGGAGGACAGTGCCTTGTGAAGGTTCCCATGCCAAAGTTACGGCATCACAGAACGACCTTGTTCAAGAGGGTTACAAACGTTTTATTTCAGAGGGGTTGTGTCGCTGGAGGGGACTTGACTAACCAGAGACCTGTTAGGGTATTGAGGGACACAGGAGCACATCAATCTTTGATGCTTGTTAGGATTTTGCCATTGTCAGAGAAGATGGCAACTGGTGTTAGTGTTCTTTTACAGGGGGTTGGTGGCTATGTTAAAGCTCCTCTTCATGTCATCCATTTGAAGTCTGATTTGGTATCAGGACCGGTCACCGGAGGTTTACAAGCCACTCTTCCTGTTGAGGGAATCTCTTTTGTTATCGGGAATTATTTGGCCGGTGGTCGAGTTTCTGGTAATCCGATGTTTGTTGAAAAGCCTAGTATGGAAAATAACACCGCACAGTTAGAGCAGGAGATTCCGGGTATCTTTCCATCCTGTGCCGCGACTCGTGCTATGGGTAGGAAGCACTCTGAAGAGAAGGAGAAGGTACTTACGTCACGCTTTGCACAGGCACTTCTTGTCGAGTACCCTGAAACTGAGTGTCAGCACACACAAGTCATGGATGGAGGCAATGTTGGCAAGCTCTTTGTCGGTGGACTGAACCTTGACACAAGTGAAGATGTTCTGGACTCTATCTTTGGCAAATATGGACCACGCTTGGAAGTGCTGCTGATAAAAGACAGGGAGGCGCAAAAGTCGAGAGGGTTTGGCTTTGTCACGTTTGAAAACACAAAGGATGCCAAAGATGCAGAAAAGGATTTGAATGGCAAGGATTTGGATGGTCGGACCATAACAGTAGAGAAGGCAGGCCATGGGCATTGAGGGGGCTACAGAGGAGGAAAACGTGGAGGTAGTTTCAGGGGTGGCTATGGCTCCCGGGGTGGGAGTAGTAGTTTTGGTGGCGGCCGCAGTCGTGATTAATACGGAGGCTCCCAGCAGCAGCAGCGCAGGTTTGGCAACTCTCGACGGGATGACTATTACGGTGGTAGCCGAGATGGGGACCGCTACTCACATGACTACAGCACCCGACTCTGCAACCGTGATTATGATTTTTATGATCAATAGAAGAGTTGGAAGCACTGAGTGCTCAGGAGCAGCCGAGCCAAGATTCCTACACAGATTAACCCGTGAACTCCACGTTCCTAAATGCGTCCATGCAGTGAATACTTCCAGGCCTCACCACCCAACCACCATGAAACCTGGCTCTCAGCTCGGCCTCCTTCAAAAAGTGCTATCGATTTGCTTTGCTTTGGATTTTTGATCACAACCCCTTCACCTTCATTCAAAAAATGAAAAATAAAAATAAACGGTTGATGAGATGGAGTTTGGCTTTGCAGGAGTTCAACTTAGAAATTGAGCATGTAAAGGGCAGGGACAATGTCGTTGCTGATGCGTTATCCAGAGTGAACTAACTTTGGAAATTCCTGTAGGTTGTTGGAAGTTTTGTTGCTTTATTTTGGGGAATATTAATTACTAGCAGAAGTACCCGGCATTGCCGGGCGGGGGAGGGCAGGGGAGGGGGAGGGGAAGGGGGGAGGGGGAGGGGGAAGAGGGGAAGGTGGAGGGGGAAAAGGGAGGGGGAAAAGGGAGGGGGAAAAGGGAGGGGGAGGGGGAAAAGGGAGGGGGAAAACGGAGGGAGAGGGGAGAAGGGGAGGGGGTAGGGTGGAGGGGGAAGGGAGGGGGAGGGGAGGATGGAGGGGGGAGGGAGACGGGGGAGGGAAGGGGAGGACCAGTCAACAATGACGTTGCAGTTCTCATGGTCGGAGAGCAGCACAACAATCGCGACATCGTCCTGAATCTTCGCAACAGCACAAAGCGGATTTTGGAGACTCACCGATCCTGTGACGCCCTCCAGTACCGGCGTTGCTGGGTGGGGGAAGGGAGACCCGTACATTCCCAACCCGTACATTCGCCCTCTCGACTCAAGCTCACTCGGACAAAAGCCTCGCACAAATTACACCGTGAAGGCCCAATGGCCATGTCTATGCCACAAATCAAGTACGTAAGCGAGTCGGGCGCACTGAATTGAAAATATATAGAACGCTCATACTCCGTGAAAAGTGAAGCCAACTGGCGGCGGGGATGGAACATCACGTGATCGCTCTGAGCGAATCAGCGCGCTGCTCTGCCACTGGTCAGAATCCGTGTATAATATTCCTCGCTGAAAAAAAATCTATGTGAAACATGCTACTATCTATGCTAAATCATGCTAAATGCTAATCATGCTAAAATCTATGCTACTCGCTGTGAGTTTATGGCGGCAAGGAACATCACGTGATCGCATCACGAACATCATTCGTGATCACGTCATCACGTGATCGTGATTGTCATCAATGAGCGCGAATGAGCGAATCAGCGCGCTGCTCTGCCACCAATTCAGATTCCGTGTGTAATATTCCTTGCTGAAAAAAAATATGGATCTAAAGATGAAAGAAAAAAAAACCTATGTGGTGTGAATGGCAATATTCCTCACTGAAATGTGAAAAAACGCAATCGCTTTTTGCTCTGAAGTACATGCGAACGCGTAACTGAGTTAATGGCGGCAAGGAACATCACGTGATCGCTCTGAGCGAATCAGCGTGCTGCTCTGCCACCGGTCAGATTCCGTGCATAATATTCCTCGCTGAAATGCGCTGAGGTAAAAATATGGTAAAAAAATATTATGAAATCAAATTTTTTAGGTCGGCCATGTTCTTCCCAGGCTCAATGGCCATGTCTGTGCCAAATATCAAGTACGTGAGCCTCTCCGTTTAGGAGTCTATCGGTAACATTACACACACACACACACACACAAACTGTGTTTTATATATATAGATTGTTGTTCACGTGAATTGATCTTTTGGGTGTGAGTTTTACTTTTGTTTGTTAAAAGAGTTTTTGCATGCAAAGAAAGTTTTCACAATGTTCAAACTTCCTTTCTTGAGGGGGGGAAGTGTTACGGATTTGTCACTTCCGTTGTTGTGGTTCTCATCCACTGTAAACATTTTTGGTTGCATGTACTGCTGTTGTTGTCGTTTAAGTGAAATAGAGATTACTATTTTCAAAAGGTAAAAAAAGTTAATGTTTTAAAAGAAACCGGAACCGGACGAAGACGAAGAGGAAGAAGAGGAAAAGGAGGCAGAGCGAGTGAGTCGGACAAGAAGCCGAGCTGCTTCGCTGTCTTGAGCAAACGTTGGCGAACGAGAGTCACGAGTGAACTTCAGGTTTCCCGGGAAAGGGATTCCTGCGACAGAGATGTTATCGCTGTGACAGATCAACCTGCGTGCCAGGTTTTGCGGTTGATTCCGAAGAGAATCGTTGTATGAGGGCAGTTGCGCCTCGAGAAGAGGACCGTTGGCCGTTTTTGTCTCGCGCCTGATTTCGCAACACTCTGGGCTCTTTGCCTTGCTTCAACCATTTCACCGCATCCAGAAGTCAAGCTTGTGTGTGTGTGTAATGTGGATTTTGAGTGGAAATTTGCGGTTCGCCGTAAAGGAAGCCATTGAACGTCCATATCCAAAGGGGTGATTTCCCAGTCGCCTTGAGGGCACCTTTACGCATCTTTGGCAGCGTGACTGTCACTGTCAACCGAACAGGATTCTGGTCTCGATTCGACATGGTTCTGACGATCACTGGAGCGTGGAACAACTTTGGCTTGAAGCCGGGATAGAGACATTGGGGATGTTCTTTTCGCTCACTTGGAGCACAGTGAGTTATATTGTACGAAACTGATGGTACCATCATAGGAATGATATATTTGTTGTACAATTGATTACAATTGTTTTTTGTGCTGTTATTCTTGTGTAATCTTAATACAATATTTGTTTGTTGGTAACAATTGGTGTGGTTTCACCATTGATCTTTGACATACAGAATAACACATCTTTCTGCCGTGACTCCTCTCGGGGCTCGTAGGTACACCGTGACCGGGGTTTGTGGAAGAGCACGTAACAATATATATATATATATATTGTTGCGGATTTGAGAACCCACACTTGTGTAAATATGATATTAAAGGGTTAAAGGTTGCACCCCATAGTTGGTCCACAAGCAACACGTAGGCCACCATAGGACGTCAGTTATTTCATTAGTATGTGTATATGTAAGGCCATCTTTCCAATAGTTGAATCTGCGTTGTGTCAATCAAATAAGAAGTAGGCCCCAATCCGTCCATTTTGAAAGCCTCCCTCTCCAAGCGATGCCATTATGCGCCCTCCATTTTGCCCATGGCCCCTCCCAAGTGTTACGCGCCTCGGACAGCAGCAGCTGCCTTAGCGCTCGCTCAACGCCGCCATAAGCCACGTGGCAAGGCCCGAGAAAGGGGGCGGAGCACCAGGAAGAAGGTGTGGCCACGTCACCCAGCTGTCAAAGGTGGAGCCGGTAAGCCCTAACCAGCCAGCCAGGGCTGAAGTGACATCACCGACAGGCATGGCTTTGGGGCTCGCGGAGCGATCGCTTGGTTGAGTTATAAAAGCGAACGCAAAACCCTTTCACGGGACTTACTGGGAAACGCGCATTGCAAGAGGACTTGGAGAACTGCGTCATATGACTGGCATTGTAAAGGACTTACTGGGAAACGCGCATTGCAAAAGGACCTTATTAAAGAAGGGCTTATCGGGAGAGCGCACCTTTGTGAAGAGATATACGGCGCACTTGATGAGAGAACTGTCCAAGACGGCGTCGTACAATTGGCGTTGTAAAGGACTGTTTGGAAATGCGCTGTGCGAAAGGACCATGGAGAGAGGGGGCGTTTGGCACGAGTGTGCATTTATTACATACGCCATAGGACACCAGCTTCCCCCCGTTATATAACTTGTCCGGTCGAGTTCCACTACACGCGGAGAGCTGCTGCCGTTTTCCATCTGCTGCACGATACGAGTCGGGGACCGGACGAGGTGGACGCCATCGCCGGACCCTCTACCTGTTCCATCAACCATCTACAATCCCCATGTGAGTGTGTATGTTTGTCCTGGGTACTAAGAGTAAGACTGTCTAAGGCTGCCCTGTGTTCTGCTTCTTCCTCTTCCTATCCTGTACATTCTTTCGTTTCCTCTTCTCCTTCTTGTACATTGTGAATAAATTGCCCTGTTCTTTCTTGGTTTCCTCTTATCCGATCGCATCCGTCTTTTCTCTCATTGGGTAAACGTGGCACGATCGGAACTGCCATAATCGGGTTTAGTCCCTGTTAATGGCCCGAATCGCGGCTCGCTTCGCTCGGCATGTCCACTAACGCCGTGGTTCGGGCAGGAGTTATTTCTCTGCTTCGTGGTCGGTGTTCGTAATTAGGTATTTGGGACTAAATTGACCAATAACCCTACCTAATACCGACCAGAAGGAGCGTATAACTTCCAGGACACGGGTCGGCCAGATAAAAGGATAAGGGGATTAACCCCCCCTTGATAACGGGAGAGCCGACGTCCGAGATCCGCAACAATATATATATATATATTGTTGCGGATATGAGGACTGTATATTTTTTTGATTGTGTAAATTATTATTATTGTTTATTCTGCGCCCCCCTGCCTCCGGAGCTGTGTAAAGGTGAAAGGGCATCCCATAATTAGTCCACAAGCATACACGTCAGCCAAATAATAGAATACCCCTGTTTGATAGTTATATCTTATTCTGTGTTTTAGAGTAAGGCTGTGTCTCCCATTAATTGAAGTACTCCATTGCACCAGTGAAAGAGAATAGATCCCCTTTCATTCCCATCCCCAAAATCCCCATTTCCTTCACATCCCCTTTCGTCATTGCCGAGCCTCGATTGCCAATTACCTCCCCTCCAAAACCACCATTGGCCACGAGGCTCGGGTCGGGGAAGAAAGGCGTGCCCGCCCATCGTCATCAAGGGCGGAGCTAGAGGGCCGTGCCGACCAATCAGGGCCGAGGTGAGCACACCGATGGGCGTGTCCTGAAGGCCGGCGGCTTGATCGCTGGAGGCGCTATAAAGGCGCGCGCGCAAGAAGCGTTGAAGGAGTGAGAGGGAGTCAACCAGAGTGAGTCGTGAGTTGGTCGTCAGAGGAGGGTCAGGGGTTGCGTTGGTTGCGGTGGTAAGAAGTCGGTGGTGAGAAGTGGTGGCGTCGAGTGGTCAGTGGTTGCGTTGGTTGACGTTGAGTTGTCGATGGTGAGGAGACACCAGGGCCAAGAGAGGGAAGGTTCCAGGTCAATTACCAGCAGTTGCGCCAGAAACGGCAGACGCGCCCTGAGGTGAGCCAGAGAAGCAGCTTTGGCTCCACAAGCAGCGTCGACTCCACCAGGCAGCTTCAACCCGTTACCCCGCGGGGACCAGATAGCGGTGGCATCGGTGGCCGTCGAGGTCCAGCCGACGTCCCGTGCGGGATCAAGCCCGAACCATCTGCCCCAGCTGAACCTTCCCATTCCTCCTTCCAGCATTCATTCCTTTCCTCCACCCTTCTTGTGTACGTGAGTTTGTTCTGTGTGTCTTGTCCCTGGGTTAATTAAGTCTGTATAAGCTAATAATTGCACTGTGTCTCTGATTCTTCTGTATATTATTTTATTATCTTTCCTTCTCCTTGGTTACTTTGAGCATGTAAATAGTAGGAATAAATTTAGTAGTATTTCCAACCTTTTTGTCTTCTTCTTCTTCTTCTTCACATCCGTGTCGCCTTTGTCTTTTCCCTATTGAATAGCTGCGGTGCGATCCGGCCAACGTTTGGGTGGAATCGGGTTCTAATCGGGGAATAACTGTTCGGTCGCGGAGCCTTCGCTCGGCAAAGTAACATCTAAACCGCGATCAGTAACAATTGGTTGTCAGGAGTTGGGATTCGGACCTGGGACTAAATTTGTTAGGCCCAAATTTTGGAACACCAATTGTGTTATTAAGTAACAATTGGTGTCGGGAAGTGGGATCGGACCCGAAGCGCGCTTAACGCGCTCAAAATTACAAGCTGCTGGAAATTTGTGTTGTTTTACAAAAACCCGAATTTTGAAATCGCGCCATGGCTGGTCAAGGCGATCGGATGCCGGTGGGTGAGCTAGAGGAGGGGTTAGGGGTAACCCAGGATCAAATGGAGGGGAGCAATGAGGAGGCGGTCGAGGGAGTATCAGGTGCACAAAATGGCGTCCTCGTGCACGTGGTTGTAGCGGCACCAAATTTTGCCGCGCCCGTGACCGAAGCAGCACCAAATTGCGCTGCGCACGTGGTCGCGGCAGCAGAGCCGGAGATACCAGGGTACATGCGATTTTTTATGGACCAATTGATGGCAAAAATGGATGCTCATGGTGAGCGAATGGAACAATGGGGAAACCAAATTGAAGCAACAACGAACGGAATGAGGGCCGATAGGGAGGAAAGGGAGCAGAGGAACAGAGACCGCAAGTTGGGCGAAAGGGTCCCAGGGGTGCACGAGGAGTTAACGCGGGTCGAGAAGCGCCGGTTGAGCGAAGCGGAGGAAAGCACGGGTACAATGACGGGGGTAGAAATCGCGACACGGGGTTTGGAAAAGCCGGTGACCGATGAGGTAGAGGGAATTTTATTAAAGCCAACGGTCGTCGAGGTGAACAAAGAAATTATGGGTATAGTTGAAATTGGAGAGACCGGGGACTTAAAGTTAAAAGAGCAACAATCGGAGGAAGGAATGGAAATTGCTCAAAGTCTAAATGCACATCCTGATGCTGTACTCGCTAATCCAAATGGAAGTTTGCAGGTTTTGGTGCAGGGAGGAAGAAGAACCCCGAAGGTGAGACGTGCTGTTGTGTATTGTGCTGGGAGATTTTGTAAGAGGATGTTTAGCGACAAAAGAATTGTCGCGCGCTTGGGATCGAGGAAGCATCCGGGCGTTGGTGAAGGGTCCCGTATGAGTGGAAATGGCACGCGTGTGAGGAAAAAGTGTGCGTCGGCGAGTGGGTGTGTTATAAAGTGTGGGAGTGAAACCGAGTGCGAGCGAGAATGCACGTCGGGGTGTACGGAGTGTGACACGGGGAGTGAGTTGGTGGTGGAGCGGGTGCGAGGATGCACGCTTGGAATGGTTGGGGGTGTGCGAGGAAGCACACCTGAGTTAGTGGTAGCGCGGGTGTGGGAGAGCCCATGTGAGCGCGTTAGTGGGTGGATGCAAGAGTGCACGCCCATGGCGAGTGTTACGGAGGACGTAACGGAGGAGAGGTGTGGACCGAGGTGTGCGCGAGAGGTGTGGTGTGTAACAGGGAGAGCGTTGGTGGAATGTACGGACGGCGTTGGAACGCCAGGTTTTGTGAGGGTGAAAGGGGTAGCGTATGCGTGTGAGCATGCAAGTGAAGCATCGACGGTAACCGGGTTAGTGGTTAGGGCGACGGATAGCCGATGCGAGCACTCGGGGCGCGGTGTGCTTTGTTGGGTGCAGGGCCCGGCGCGGATCGAAGCTGCGTCGCTTCTCTTTGAAGCGTCATTGCCGATTCGGGCTTGGCCCCGCCCCGCACGGTCGAGTCCGGGCCTTGGCGGGCGAGGCGACCGGTCCAGTTCAAGGGCGAGTGGGAGGAAGCGGAATGGTGCCCCCTCGTGGGGACGGGGTTCCGACCGGGGGAGATTGAGCCAGCGGGCCCGGGACCGCAAGGTGCCGCGCCGAGATGGTGCGTGGAACCTCGGTCCAACCAAACCACCTCCCTTGAACCGAAAGCCGGACGGATTCAACCTGCAGGTGACCAAACCACCCGAATTCATTGCTCGGCTTTACGAACTGAGTTTAATGATGTCACGACGCACCGAGGCTAGGATATAGTGGACTGTGATGATGGTGATAGTGATAGTGATCGTGATTTGATACGAAATTTATAATAGTGGGTAGAATTGGCAGTAAATGGAAAATTTTTGAATTGGTTGGATTTGGACGAGCGAAATTGATAGGACCTCCCCGATGTGGTGGGATGGCAAATCCACCATCCCTCACAACGAGGGGGGCAAATGCGCTATAGTTTATGGGGTGTATGGCAGTGAAAACTAGCCCGGGTGGGTTAGGATATTGTGTGTAGGGCCCTAGAAGATGACATTAGGTGACATTAAGGTTAGTTAGTGACTGATACCTGTAGTGGGGACGCAGGTAGATTAGCGTGGATGATAATGACGTGGGAGCGCAATAGTTAAAGGGACGACTGGGAAGCGCAAGTTTCAGAGGGGAGTAGTTAGCTGAGATGATGCCGTGTGTTTGAGGATTGAACAGGTGAGATTGAACAGGTGCAACTGAACAGGTGTGTGGAGCAGTGTATGAGTGAGTGAAGGTGATTGTGTATTGTGCTGACCCAATGGTCCAGGAAGAGGAGGAGGGTGCAGGTGGCACCAGGTATGATTGCACAGGTGTGCAACGACAGGTGAATGGAGGACAGGTGTATGGAATAAATGGTAGTGTGGAGTATATGGAGAATTGGAATGGATGGTCGTGGAGTGAGTATGGTGGAAATTGTGGAGTGGAGTGGATGGTGCGATGGTGTGAATGGGGGAAGAGTGGACCCCATCACGGATACCCGGGGCGGGTAGTGTAAGTGTTAGGTAGAGGGTATAGGTAAATTGTGGTTGGATATTGGCATCTGTGGTGCGGGTGGAAGAATGGTCTTTGGATGGGTGCATTAGTGTTGTGGAAATGGCTGGGCGTGTAGCCTGTTAGTGTGTGTAGTTGGTTTGGGCACTACACCACTGTGAGGATGTCGGCCAGGTGAGGCCACAGGTGGGCTCTGGGAGCCGGTAGTAGTTGTTGTGGATGGGGCCCGAGGATCCGGAGGACGGACCCGGGTAGCCCAGTGCCAGAGGGCACCGAGTGGGGTGACAGAGCCAGGAGGGGCTTTCCCCAGTTAGTTAGGTTAGGGTGAGGAGCTAGGTAAGCTCGGTTGGCAACTGCAGTGGTGGAGGTGTGCAGGTGGGTAGACTGAGCTACACGTCGCAGCCCAGAAATTGTGCGAGGGCACCGGGAGATGAATCGGGGGAGTGAGACCCCAAATTGAGAAGCACCACAGTTTGGTCAATGGGAATTGGTTTTTAGAACCCAAAGTGTAAGTTGGCCAATGGATTGGCAGGGAGAGACCCCGGGTAGTGTAAAGTGTGTTAAAGTCATTTAGAGGATAGTTAGGATGAAGGATCTCCTCGCACCATCTGCATCCACTCACCTGAGATGAGGTAACTCCACACCATGCCATGTTTTATTATTTTTCATTAATGCAAATGTTTGGATTGTGAGACGCATCATGACATGGGTGTGACATTGTGCTTGATGTTCCATCTCTTCCTCCTTATGAGGATTGACGATGAATTGGGTAATGGCAAATTTTGGCTAGAGGGATTGTGGAGACGAATTTGGTGTCGAAGAAATATGGGGAAGACAAGACGAAGTGACGAATTTGTAAATGGGTAGATTTTGTAAATATGGGGTAAGGGCAAGGGTAGTGTAGGTGACAGGGGGGTGACGTACGGTAGGGACGAGCTTTCTCACTTCGCCCTCCGTACGCATTTCGCCTTGCATTGCCTTATTGATGTGTACCCTTGTGACCTTACCCCTCGCTCAATTGTCTCTTTTGTCTCCCACATGACCTGTGCGCCATTGGGCGCCGAGGGGAGCGTGCGTGGGTCGGCCATTGTGCGCCCGAAATTCCCAGAACCAGCTGTCTGCATCGATGCACCACATTATGGACCACATGTCTGTGGCCAAGCACCACTTATGGACCCCATGGGTTGGGGCATGGCCCCTCTGCTGGAACCGGCCATGAGGGCCCGACATCTTGCTGGCGGACCTTGGCCACGGGGCACCGATGCCCCACAGGTGAACCACACGTAGTCGGCCCTGTGGGCCATAAATAAAATAAATAAAAATGGACACATTAGGTGCAAGTTTTAATACAAATAGGCCGCCAGTAAGCAAAGCAAAAGAATGACAACATCTGGAAGACCAAATAATAATAACCAGCAGAGGGAGCCGAAGAGCAAGAGATCACCTGCAGGGTTAGGGGTTGTTGATTTATTTTTTATTCTTGAACAGTGATGACTGCACCGATTGGTGCTTGGGTGTGTATTGGTGCGTTTTTGGGTGCTTTAATGGTGCATTGATGCAGAGCAGACTGTCTCCCCCCCAGAAAGAACAATCACAGGTCCTGGGTTAGTTTTGTAAATAAAAATAGCGTCATTGTAAATAATGCTTCCCACCGTCAGTGTATAGTTTGAAGACCATTCCGCAATTCGGTTAACTGTGGGCGTAAGTCTGTTAGGCAGGGTGCAATGGAGCAGCGGGACACATTTATTTATGTTTTAAAACTGTCGCACTCAGGGTCAGGTTAAAAGTAGAGGGAACTACACCTACGTGTCACACTAAAAATAAAAGTTGTAGGCCCGAGTAGTGCCTAAGAGGAGGAGGGTGCAGTGTTGCGGATATGAGGACTGTATATTTTTTTGATTGTGTAAATTATTATTATTGTTTATTCTGCGCCCCCCTGCCTCCGGAGCTGTGTAAAGGTGAAAGGGCATCCCATAATTAGTCCACAAGCATACACGTCAGCCAAATAATAGAATACCCCTGTTTGATAGTTATATCTTATTCTGTGTTTTAGAGTAAGGCTGTGTCTCCCATTAATTGAAGTACTCCATTGCACCAGTGAAAGAGAATAGATCCCCTTTCATTCCCATCCCCAAAATCCCCATTTCCTTCACATCCCCTTTCGTCATTGCCGAGCCTCGATTGCCAATTACCTCCCCTCCAAAACCACCATTGGCCACGAGGCTCGGGTCGGGGAAGAAAGGCGTGCCCGCCCATCGTCATCAAGGGCGGAGCTAGAGGGCCGTGCCGACCAATCAGGGCCGAGGTGAGCACACCGATGGGCGTGTCCTGAAGGCCGGCGGCTTGATCGCTGGAGGCGCTATAAAGGCGCGCGCGCAAGAAGCGTTGAAGGAGTGAGAGGGAGTCAACCAGAGTGAGTCGTGAGTTGGTCGTCAGAGGAGGGTCAGGGGTTGCGTTGGTTGCGGTGGTAAGAAGTCGGTGGTGAGAAGTGGTGGCGTCGAGTGGTCAGTGGTTGCGTTGGTTGACGTTGAGTTGTCGATGGTGAGGAGACACCAGGGCCAAGAGAGGGAAGGTTCCAGGTCAATTACCAGCAGTTGCGCCAGAAACGGCAGACGCGCCCTGAGGTGAGCCAGAGAAGCAGCTTTGGCTCCACAAGCAGCGTCGACTCCACCAGGCAGCTTCAACCCGTTACCCCGCGGGGACCAGATAGCGGTGGCATCGGTGGCCGTCGAGGTCCAGCCGACGTCCCGTGCGGGATCAAGCCCGAACCATCTGCCCCAGCTGAACCTTCCCATTCCTCCTTCCAGCATTCATTCCTTTCCTCCACCCTTCTTGTGTACGTGAGTTTGTTCTGTGTGTCTTGTCCCTGGGTTAATTAAGTCTGTATAAGCTAATAATTGCACTGTGTCTCTGATTCTTCTGTATATTATTTTATTATCTTTCCTTCTCCTTGGTTACTTTGAGCATGTAAATAGTAGGAATAAATTTAGTAGTATTTCCAACCTTTTTGTCTTCTTCTTCTTCTTCTTCACATCCGTGTCGCCTTTGTCTTTTCCCTATTGAATAGCTGCGGTGCGATCCGGCCAACGTTTGGGTGGAATCGGGTTCTAATCGGGGAATAACTGTTCGGTTGCGGAGCCTTCGCTCGGCAAAGTAACATCTAAACCGCGATCAGTAACAATATATATATATATATATATATATCATGATATTTTGAACGGTTGTTGACAAATTATGACAAAACTAGGTGAATGAGTTGGTTGGCTGACAAGGACAAGCTAATTTGATTTTGGTTCAGGTCCGAATCCAGATCCGGCCTATCAGTGGGATACAAACCATAAACTGGTCAGCTTGGCAGAGTTATTCGCTCTCCCGAGTGCCCTTCGAGTTAATTCCTGTATTTATCGAATCAATCCATGCTTCTTCTTTCATGATCCAAAGCTCTTGGAGGATCTTCAAAACAAATCACACACATGCACACAGACAAATACAAAGGACATCCCCAGACTTGACTTCAGACAACACAGTCGCTGAGCTTGGGGGAAGTGACGTATCCTTTCATGACACCAGTGGCACCATCTTTATCATGTCGCTTTGCTGTAGTCATTCAGCAAGGCAATCAAGGATAAATTTCCTCCACCCTATAGATGCCTCCCTGGCGCACGAAGAGGCCAGGGAGGACAAACGCATGGTTTGTCGTGCTCTCTATCCTCTGAATGCTGATCGTCAAGCAAGGCAGCAGCACGTACCATTTTTTAAGTCTTTGGTATGACTTGACCGCAGCCAAACCATGTGATCATATAGCAACACCAAACATACCATTTATTCATTAATTAATTATTGTGATCCGATTTGGGCCAAACCAAGTCACAGCGTCCTCATTCATGGAGTTTGAGGTTCTCAGTCCCTCTATCGGCCTGTTAGGGGTGCCCGGTGCAGTCCTCCACAATATGCTTCTTAATATGCACTTGTCAACATCCACAGTGAAGGGTATCATAGAGGCTCTGTCTGTGTCCAATGGCTGTATGCTAACCCTGATCAATGAGGAAGAGGTTTAGGTGGACCCACATATTTCGTGGTTAGTCAGTTTCGTGATGACCAAAGTCTGGTTGTCAGGTGGTGTGGTCCTCGCAACAAGAAAGTGGTTTCCTACTTCTAAAGAGGACCACTCCTCTTGCCAACTTGATGCCACTAAGAACTTGAGATAATGTCGCGAAGAACGTGAGATGATGCCACGAAGAATTTGAAGTAGGGGGGTACCTGAGGTGAGAGAAGAGCATCAGGTGAACAAAAGAGATTCAAGCACAGCAACAGGTGTGCTGTGCCATGGACATTTGCTACCAGTTTGGCAGTACATGGTCCTAATGGGAAATTCAAAGATTAACCCTTCACCTGCCAAACTACATCTGGCCCCCATGCGTCGTTTTATTCATGGGATCGAATATTTGTAGCTCAATGGTATTGTACATTTGAGCGGGCTCGGACAGTTTTACCCCTCTTCAGAAGAGTGGGAATAGCACTTGGAAAGTCATGAATCTCTTGCCCGAGCCAAATGGACTGAAGTTATTTTCATGGAAACGACGTGGAAAGGGCCTTGTCCTCAATATGTCAGGGCGAGACGCCGCCATTTTGGAAGTTCCTTTGACCCCAGCTCGCGAGGCCAGGCTCAATTTCCCTGCACATTCCATCACCGATTCATTTCGAAAATACATCCGTTTGATGCTCTCTTAATAGCAGCCCTGTTAGCAGCTGCGTGCTCGTAGGAGCATGATCCAATCGAGGATTTTCCCAGATCTGAGCAAAGAGGTGATTATTTCTGGCCGAGCTCGCGCGACGACGCCAACGTTTTAGGTAAAGGAAGTGATAAACTCATTTAAAGTTGTTTGGAATTTTTATCACATTGAAGGGACCACTTGTTTTATTAGGCCAGTAAATATTACCGGAAAAGTTGAATCCAGCCTGAGATGTTTCACACAGGTCTCCATAACCTTCCCTCCCCTTACTCCGACTTCATCCAAACTTCTGCCCCTTCTCTCCCAATTCTTCCCAACCTCTCCATACTTTCCTTTTTTCACTCTCTCTATAATTCTTCCTCCTCTTCTTTCTTCTTTTTCTCATTTTTAATAAATAAAGAAATACTTGCCCCAAAATGTGTATTAAATACTGTAATGTGTAAAAATGTGTAATGTGTAAAATGTGTAAAATGTGTAAAATACAGCGAGGTCAATACTTCCATGATGAGTAGGAATTATGGGAATATGTGATGTATGTTTATAGCAGGTAAATTGATGCAGATATATGATGTAGAGAGGTCTCAAATTGTGATGAGAGTCTCAGGAGTAAAAACAAAAATTGGTAGAGTAAGGTGGTAAAGGTAAAGTGGAATAAAACACAAGGTTAAGTGAAATCAAACTCTTCCTTCATTCATGATTGTACTTCTGCAAAAAGAACTGGAATACCTTAGGTCCATCTGCTTCACAACCACGAGATGCCAAAGTTGCTACTACTACTATTACTACTACTACTACTACTACTACTACTGGTGTTTATACAAGGAGAGGTTCTTGCAGGAAAAGGCAACTACACTAATCTTTCCTGAGTTGTATTACCAACCCAACCATGAGAAGTCAACAACTTGTGCTCATACACGTCATGTGAAAATGGAAAAGTTTGAATTCGCACAAGTTGGGTGTTTTGCGCAGGAGGATGCGGAATTGGTTTATACACACATGAGAGGGGACTAGAGGAGGGGATGAAAATTAAAAAATAATGAAAAATAATATAAAAATAGTATAATAAAATTAAATAATAAAATAAAAATAAAATAATAAATAATAAAACCTCAATGAAAAATGCACTATCTGCACATAGTCTGTCAATCTTCTTTAATATCCTAAATGCCTTATGTAAACGACATGGTATTCATAAAATACTTAACCCACGCAGTCTTGAGAAGAACTTGTTGCAAGTTGGTGCGATTTGGTCTTCAGTGAGCTGATATTAAAATCCTGTTCAAATTTCAAGTCAATCAGATGAAAATTGGCAATATTAGAAATTCGGCCTATGTTGACCTTTTGGCCTATGTTGACCTCAAAAATAGTTAGTGGTTGAATTCAGTGACCTCATATGCAAATTGTCTTCAAATTTCAAGTCAATTAGGTTGAGGATTTTAGAGATTTGGCCTATGTTGACATTTTGGCCTATGTTGACCTCAAAAAATATTTGGGGGTTGAATTCAGTGACCAGATATGCAAATCCTCTTCAAATTTCAAGTCAATTAGCTGAAAATTGAGGATTTTAGAAATTTGGCCTATGTTGACCTTTTGGCATATGTTGACCTAAACGTAATTGGTGGTTGAATTCTGTGAGCTGATATGAAAATCCTGTTCAAATTTCAAGTCAATCGGATGAAAATTAGCAATTTTAGAAATATGGCCGATGTGGACCTTCACAATAGTTGGTGCTTGAATTCAGTGACTTTATATGCAAATCCTCTTCAAATTTCAAGTCGATCAGATGAAAATTGAGGAATTTAGAAATTTGACCTATGTTGACCTATGTTTAAATAAGAAAAATAATTGGTGGTTGAATTCTGTGAGCTGAGATGAAAATCCTGTTCAAATTTCAAGTCAATCGGATGAAAATTAACAATTTTAGAAATTTGGCCTATGTTGACCTTTTGGCCTATGTGGACCTCAAAAATAGTTGGTGCTTGAATTCAGTGACTTTATATGCAAATCCTCTTCAAATTTCAAGTCGATTGGGTTGAGGATTTTAGAGATTTGGCCTATGTTGACCTTTTGGCCTATGTTGACCTCAAAAAATTGTTGGGGGTTGTATTTAGTGACCAGATATGCAAATCCTCTTCAAATTACAAGTCAATCAGATGAAAATTGAGGATTTTAGAAATTTGGCCTATTACTCAGGTTCACTATGTTAACAAATATAATTTCGTTCAAAATTTTGTGAGATTAGCAAACCTGTACATTTTTGGAATCATCAGAGCATGGAGAATCCGAAAATCAATGTTGGCATTTGCACAGACACCTGCATGGCCGCCATTTTGGATTTTCAAAATGGCCGCCATAAAATACATATTTTGTGCTATCTCGGCTTCTAGTCAACCTAGAAACTTAATTAAATGTGCTAATCCTATGTTTTCTGGGTCAAGGAATCCAATAAATGCCTCAAATTAGTGCTCAGGATGATAGAAAAGCAACAAACAAAGGTAATTGAAAACCATTGTCTTTATATTTGTGATATAACTGTATTACATAATACATGATATTGCAAGTCCTTTGAAGTTATAGGTATGGGTTTATAAAGCAAGAAAGCAGCCTTGTTAATATCAGATTGAACTATAAGTCCTATACTCAGGATATACTCGGTCTATACCGTTCAGGAATATGCTTTTACAGATCTTCATTACTGTCTTGTGTCATTTTCGGCAAAATTAATTCGCAAATGACAAAATTAATTTTTGGATTCCTCATGCTCTGAATATTCCAAAAATGTATAGTTTTGCTAATCTCCAAAAATTTTGAACGAAAAAGCATAGTGAACCTGACTATATGTTGACCTTTCGGCGTATGTTGAGCTAAAATAATTGGTGGTTGAATTCTGTGAGCTGATATGAAAATCCTGTTCAAATTTCAAGTCAATTGGATGAAAATTGAGGAATGTAGAAATTTGGCCTATGTTGACCTTTTGGCCTATATTGACCTCAAAAGGGTGACCGCTATATCAAATGGTCATGCAACATGTGGTAAAGTTTAAAATTCCTCCACTGAACGGTTTTCAATGTACGCTCTTAAGAAAATGCAGACACGTACGTATGACATATGTACGTACTCTACGTACGTACGCTACTGATCGCTTATGGATACTCCTATCGTATGCTCAGATAAATTCTCTATTCTATAATGTCTCCTCTAATCTTTCCTGACTACGACCAATCAGCCCTGGAACCTTTCGAGTTGTTTTACACTGAACCCTAGTCACCCTAGTTATTTCAGTTACATCCTTTATTACCTGTACTCGTGGCGCAAAGCGGGGCAAAGCAATTGGTTCACTCTGTCTGTGCATCAACGGTGCATCTCTCTTGCATCGTGCATCCATCAACGGTGCAACGGTGCATCAACGGTGCATCATCAACGGTGCATCTAAAAGACGGTGCATCAACGGTGGTAAACTTCTGATAAAATGGTTTGATTTGTAACTTCCTAAAATCTTCAGCTTAATACTACAGTATACTTTAGTTGTTGTTGTTGTATAGCCCAGACATCTGTCATTCAGTTTATGATCGAGACCAATCGGCTTGTTTGCACTTCCAAATACCTGCAGTTTAGCAGTACCTTGGCTCTGAATTTGGGAATATTGTTCGGCATCTCGTCCGGCATGAGCAAAGCGTGGTAGAGCCTGCCTCTGTCTGTCTGTCTGTCTGACAGTCAAACAAAATTGAAAATCATTCAAAACAGGAAGCTTACTGTTTTTAGGGACGTCATGAAGGACACAAACAACAGGCATGAAGAACTAATTTAACGGGTTGAATATGGTGGTGTAAAAGACGGTGCATCAACGGTGGTAAACTTCTGATAAAATGGTTTGATTTGTAACTTCCTAAAATCTTCAGCTTAATACTACAGTATACTTTAGTTGTTGTTGTTGTATAGCCCAGACAGTTCTCTCGAACAAGCATGGAGACAGCCGATCGATCTCGCAGGAGCGACCTGGAGATCCCCCACATCCAAAGTTATGTACTAGCTCCCATCTTCACGAAGTCAGAGCCACGACAGAATTAGAGAGAGAGAGAGAGAGAGAGAGAGAGAGAGAGAGGAGACAGACAAGGAGACAGACAAGGAGACAGACAAGGAGACAGACAAGGAGACAGACAAGAGGGAAAGGGCCGGATCATCAGGACCGATCGGCACTCTGAACGTGACTGTGCTGCCCTGACGAATCCGGGCAGCAGGGAATAATGGGGAAGATTTGGCCCCCGACTTGCATTGAGGGTACAACCACCACAAAGAGGCATCCCCGATAGTTGTATGCTTTGGTAAAATTGTACGTTGTCTCGTCCAATCAAATCCAAAATTAGAGGTTGTTCCCTAGCTCCATTCCACTCTCGCTCTTCCACAAGCCTCGACCATGTATGGAAAAACCCCACTCTCGCAACTAATCACGTAGGGAGAGTGCAGCAAATCGTTTATAGACGTTTGAATACAACCTCTCGGGTGTTGTGTGGTCTCACATTTGGATGCAAAATCAACTCTGCGAGTACTCGCAAGTGCCAGGGTAAAGGATTCACTACCACGCCTTCCTCAAACACGACGTGTCATTGCTGCGGTTGATCAACGGCGGTCTCGGCATTAGGAATGGAAGGACACGCTCCAGGCCTCGAATAAATGCATCTTTTCCGTCGAATTCACAAAGAACTGTTCACCAGGGGGATCCAAAAGCACAACTCGTGGGCGCAATGCCGAGAGGAGTATATTCGACGGTGATTGCTCGGTTCACGTTCTTCCCATGGAGGCCTACCCTCACTTGGGATTTTCAAAAATTTATATCAACACTGGATAAAGATAAGAAATGAGAACCCGGAAGACTGAAGAGCCTCGACCGTGTATGCAAAAAAAATAACTCACTGGCACAACGACATCAACATTTGGGGGTGTTGGGCGTGTGCGCCAAATTTCCCTCAATTAAATATTGACGCGACTGTTCCGACCTGAGTAAAGGTTAACTCTAATTGCAACACCTCCTCCTGTAAGCCAGGCAAGTAGATTGCCCACCTGCGCCAGCCATCGGTGGGTAATCTGTGCCAAATATGAGGTCATACAGTCACGTGAAAAAGTAAGTACACCCCATGTAAAGTTTTGACTTTTTCAACATATTTCAACATACAGCTATTTGATCTTCATTTCAACACTATTGTTAGATAAAGGTGATATAATATAACAAATATCATGAAACATTTACATTTTGTAGTCCATTGTATAATTTAAATAAACATAAATGCAAATTTCACATGTGGAAAAAGTAAGTACACCCTTGGCTCTAATAGGTGGTATTGCCCCCTTTGGCAGAAACAACCTCAAGTAGGCGTTTCTTATAACTGTCTACCAGTCTCTGACATCGACTGGGAGAAAAATTTGCCCACTCCTCCATGCGGAATTGTTTCAGCTGTGCGATGTTTGATGGGTTTCTTGCATGCACAGCTCGTTTCAAATCCCCCCACAACATCTCGATGGGATTTAGATCTGGGCTTTGACTTGGCCATTCCAGAACCCTCCATTTCTTTCTTTTCAGCCATTCCTTGGTGGATTTACTGGTATGTTTAGGGTCATTGTCATGTTGCAAGGTCCACCTTCGGTTGAGCTTCAACTTTCCGACCGATGGCCTCACATTATCCTCAAGCACCCTCTGGTACAATGAAGAATTCATAGTGGATTCTATGATGGTGAAGTGCCCAGGCCCTGATGCAGCAAAGCTGCCCCAAACCATAAGATTAACACCACCATGCTTTACAGTTGGTATCAGGTTCTTGTGGTCAAATGCTGTCTTTGGTTTTCGCCAAACATGTCTTCTGGTACTGTGGCCAAATAGCTCTACCTTTGACTCATCTGTCCAGAGCACATTGTTCCAGAAGTGCTGGTCTTTGCCTAGGTGTTCATTGGCAAACTTTAGTCTTGCCCTGATGTTCTTTCTGGACAGCAAAGGTTTCCTCCTGGCACACCTCCCATGTAGATCAAATTTGTGCAGCCTCTTTCTAATGGTAGACTCGTGCACTTTGACATCAACATTGTCAAGAGCTACCTGTAGGTCCCGTGATGACATTCTGGGGTTCTTAGAGACTTCTTTCAGTATCTTGCGGTCTGCTCTCGGGCTGAACTTGCTGGAGCGGCCTGGCCTGAACAAGTTGGCAGTTGTTTGGAATCTTCTCCACTTGTAGATGATCTTCCGGACAATGATTGATTTAGAATTGTTTGGAGATCTTTTAAAATCCCTTCCCAGACTCGTAGGCATCTATAACCTTCTTTCTGAAGGCCTCAGAGAGCTCTTTTGATCTCGGCATGGTGACGCCGCACACTTCAACAACAAAGAGCAAACCAAACGAAATGTCTGAGGTTTAAATAAGACAGGTTCCTCCAAGATCCTCTCTAACGATGTTCTAATCATTTGCGCCTGAGGTGGTGCACCTCATTCTCATTTTAGGTATTTGAAGTAGTGATAAATGTAGGGGTGTACTTACTTTTTTCACATGCGAAATTTGCATTTATGTTTATTTAAATTATACAATGGACTACAAAATGTAAATGTTTCATGATATTTGTTATATTATATCACCTTTATCTAACAATAGTGTTGAAATGAAGATCAAATAGCTGTATGTTGAAATATGTTGAAAAAGTCAAAACTTTACATGGGGTGTACTTACTTTTTCACGTGACTGTATGAGGCAGATTCACTTATCGAACTGTCTAATCTCACAGCCTAGTGTCTAATCTAGTCTGTCTATCTAGATTCTAGTGTGTCTATCTAGTCTGTCTACTTTATCGTTCTACAACTATCGGGGATGCGTGGTTGTACCACCCAAAGCAAGTCGGGAGCCAAATCTTCCCAAATCTTCCGGTCGGTCCCCATGGACCGACCCTTTCCCTCTTGTCTCTGTCTTATCTGTCTCTCTTACTCTATCGTGGCCTCGACTTCGTGAAGTTGGGGTACACTATCCTAGATGTGGGGGATCTAAGGGTCGCTCCTGGGAGACCAATCAGTTGTCTCCATGCCGTGGGCTGGTTCAGGAGAACTGCAAATAGATATACAACAACAACACCAACAACTTTGTCGGTCTACCAAGTATCTAGTCTGTATTATTGACCTATTAAGCTCTCATTCAACATCCGCAGGCATGGCATTGCATCATTGGCAGGGGTGGGTGGGCAGGATGGCCTAGAGGTACGTACACTCACCTCTAAGCCATCTAGCCTGGATTCAAACACCGGCACAGCTACTCCCAGAGCCAATGTTGCTACCCGGAAGCCCTTTGCCTCATACGGAAGAAGACGAAGAATGGCAGTGGTGTTTTTGCCGTTTTTGCCATCCACTAACGCTCATGAAGACCGCACGGTGCTTTTCGAAAAGAGCAGGCCATTGCATCCCTGTGTACCCAACCCAGGCCAAATATCCTGCCCCAATCAACTGGAGCTAGAGTTTTATCTCTCAGTCCAGCATTGATGTGCAATCATAGCCAATGCACTATTATCTGGTAATACCCTCTGGTTCTCTCTTGCCCCACAGCTGATGGACTCCGCAATGCCGCTGATGGGTGAGCATCGTGATGAGGACAAGCAACAGATCGCTGAACTCGTCATCGGCCGCATGAACGAACTACTGTCAGCGCACGAAGAGGCCAGGGAGGACCAGGTGTGCACGCTTGGCCGGCCGTCCACACAAGGACAACTTCGATGCAGGTTCACCCAAAGAGACCTTTTGGTCGCATGTATTATGGTCTTGGCGTGAGGCAATTAACGAAAATAATAATTATTTGGTGATGCCGGCACACCCAAAAGCTCTGCAGGTCATTGGCATCTCTCAGTGTAAGCTGGTGGCCATCCGGTCCAACCCTAACTACCTGTTTTGCCCCCACACCTCCCCAACCATACCAGCATATGTACACATGCTCTAGAATATCAACTTCCACTCCTCACCTGCATTCCTTTCCTCCACTTTTCTCCCGTCTTCCTGCCTCAGTCCAATTGCTTCCCAGTGTCAGCCGACTGCCATCATTTTCCATCACATTTGGTCTGGAAAACCCACTCTTCCTTTTTTGTCGATGACTCCACATCCATGACTCCTGCATGCCACTCACAGGGAGACAGCAGCTTCGTCACCCTCTGCTAATCTGGAATTGACGAGGCGCTGATCTGATAAATGGAACATGTCTTTCAAAGCTGGCAAATCCCACTGTCTCACCTTGTCATTCAGGAAGAATCATCAGGTGATTCCACCGATCTTATTTCCATGGTCGGTCACTGGAAGAGGTTTACACTCTTGAACTGCTGGACCTCACAATCCCCCATGACCTTTTTTGTGCTGACCATACAGCAAAGCTGGTCTCCAAAGCCAGCCGCAGACTGGACATCCTTTGCCATTCCGACTCATTCCTTGGCAAAACTACTCGCAGCCTACAAGGCCTTTGGAGTACCGCTCTCCCTTATGGTCTGGTGCCCCAGCATCACATCTGTTTCTGTTGGATTCCATGGAATATAAGGCTCTCAAAATTATTGAATCCACAGTTATGAGGCCGAAGAACAAGGTCTGTTGCTCTCACATCTCACATCTCACATGTCGGTGGTCTTTCAGGTTTTCCACGGTCTATTCTCCGATATTGCTCCCTCTGCTCTCTCAGTCCACCGACCCTCCCCAACAATTCCAGGATGCGCAAGTTCGTGCAGTAACCTCCTCCTGGTTAACATCCCAAAATCCAGCTTTGTCACTTTTATTCTGCTTTTTTGTGGAATTAACTTCTGGAAGCAGTTCAATCGCACTCTCCCCTCTGAAGCTCCCAACAGGTGGTTTTCCACCATATCGTGCCATTCCCCATCTCTACCTGCAATCATTTCTACCTCCATTAACCCTAACTAATGCAATCCTCTTCAGAAATCAGAAATTCACGTTTGTCTGTAACGGTCTTATTTGTTTGTAGTCTGACAGGATGGTGCACAGGTAGCGCACCTGCCTTTGTGCTCTCTAGTATGGGGTCCGATGGCTGACCCAATTAAAAACAGTCGGATTGGCAGGGGGTTCCATCACAAACTTGGTGTCCCATGTGCTAGAATTAGCTGGTGGTAGATAAAAGATTAATACGGGATGTCGGTGAACATTTTTGAAATACCAACTTCTTTACTGGAAGTCCTTGCAGTGTCCATGTGTTTTATACTTTCTTCCAACCCCCCCCCCCCCTCTCAAATCCCAACCCCACCCCCACCCAAGCCCTCTCCCTCCCACAGATCTCTTGATGTCCTTGCTCTCAAATGTGGTGTTTGTGTGCTTCCCCCTCTCTCCCCATCTTGTCTACCGCTCCCCTTATTATAAGTTTTATATGTCTGTTTGATTTTTTTTGTGTGATTAATATTAGCTCTTTCACGAGCCTCGATCTTGTATACAAAATAAAAATAAAAAATAAAAAAAAACTTTCAACGAAGTCGGCAAGTCCTAAAACCTTTCTAAAACTCTTCCATGAGCCTCGGCCTGTAAATACAAAAAACAGCAGCCGCAATCCTCCGTCAAACTTCCTGTTGCTTTGAACACCCATTTGTACAAAGAGAGTAAGGATATGAACGGTTTACGTAGACTCATTCGCAGCGCCTGTTCTTGTTTCCTACAGGCCCAAGCAGGAGCCAAGGCCGGAGCTCAAGCGTCCCCAGTCCAGGCTCCGATGCAGCAGCCTCAAGGTTGCTTACAATACATTCTAGACTGCAACGGCTCCAGTGAAGGTTTCTGGCTTCTATCACTGAAAACGGCAGAAACCATGCTCTTTGGTAGAGCTATGTACGGTCTCGGTCGGTTAGGAATGCCAACAAGCTTCAAAAACCCGACCGTTCAGCCTTCATAATTGGCCAATCATGGCGTGGCTTTCTCTGCACCAATCAGGTTCCAGCAGCGCTTTACCTGCTTGGAATAAAGGCTGCAGGTGTATTTAGCCACCAGCAGTTTGGACTTTGGTTTGGTGATTGAGGCTGTTGTTTCAGTCTCGAATGCAATAAATTAACAACCAAATCCGGTAAAGATGGAAGAAGTAACGAGATGGTCAGTGAGTTCAGAAAGTGAGCTCATTGTAATTGTAATTATATTTTAAAAAAAAGACATTGCACTCTTCAAAAGAGCATGGTATGTGAAGGGGTGGGGATAAATTGAGAACTGGAAGGTATTCATAGGATAATTACCCCGTGCAGTCAACTTGGTGCAAGCCCCCTCTTCTGTTTTTGAAGGGTTTTTTTCTTTGATCTAACTAACATGGCGGCCAGACCACGTGACCAATGACATCTTACATTTACATTCTCTAATATAATAGTTGCGTGGATCACGCTCAATAAATTTCAAACTGATCGGACTAAGCGTTGTACTTGTCGAATTATGACGTCATAATGAAGGCACCGATGACATCATCATTATCATATCTTATTCCACGTGGTGAGTACTTGACAATGAGCCAGGTTTCAAATTTTTCCATGGAGTCGTTTTGGAGATATAGAGGTGCAAAGTTTTTCGGTTTTGTCCAAAATGGCACCAGTACCATGTAACCGATGACGTCATAATTATCATTAAAACTTTTTTTACAGGAGGTACTCCTATGTTGAATTTTGTGTCCATCGGACTAACAGTTGCAGAAAAAAAAAATTCATACTGATCGGATGAAGCGTTGTACTTGTCGAATTATGACATCATAATGAAGGCACTGATGACATCATTAACAAATCTTATTCCCCATTGGGAGAACTTGACAATGAGTTACGTTTCAATTTATTCCATTGAGCAGTTTCAGAGATAGAGGCGCAACGTTTTTTCGAAGATCGCGCCTGCACCACGTAACCTATGACATCATAATTATTTATTTAAATTTTTTACAGGAGGCACTCCTCTGGCGAAATTTTTGGGTCCATTGGACTAACAGTTGCAGAGAAAAAAAAATCATACTGATCGGATGAAGCGTTGTACTTGCCGAATTATGACGTCATAATGAAGGCACTGATGACATCATCATTAACAAATCTTATTCACCATTGGGAGTACTTGACCAATGAGCTACGTTTCAATTTATTCTATTGAGCGGTTTCAGAGATAGAGACGCAACGTTTTTCCAAGATGGCGTCCATACGTGACCTATGACGTCATAATTAGTAATAAAATATTTCTACAGGTGGAGGTGCTCCTATGATGAAAGTTTCGTGTCAATCGGACCAACGGTTGCCGAGAAAATGAAATTTTTTAATTCAGACACGCACGCCACATGTATGCGCTAAACCGATCGCTTAACCGCACTTTTCGCTTCGCGAGCGCAGGGGTACTAATGAAGCTATGGCAGGAGAGGAGATGGTGTATGGGAAGATTATAGAAGGAAGTCGGGGGAAGGAAAAATATTGGAAGGTAATATGAGTAAGGGGAGCAAAGGGAAGAGGCATTAGACGTCACAATAAATAGACGTCACAAGCAATGAAATGCAGTTACTAAGAAATCATTCTCTGTTTCCCTTTATTCAGGAGGGATCCCAAAGGGTGCAGCTGCACAGAAAATGAGCAGCCCGATCCAAGCCACGGACAGTGTGACGGTGAAGGATCAACAAACTCCTGGAAAGGGTGAGGAGCGCAGACGATACAGGTACAGCAAAGTAGTACGACTGAGCAAGTCTTCTTCTTCTTCTT